>NW_010972529.1:2885278-3017431 GCF_000737465.1 Haliaeetus leucocephalus
CGACTTGCCCCCCCCCCCCCCCCCCCAATAGAAGTGCATGCAAAAGGAAATTGAAAGGCTCTTTTTATGGCACTTGTACTTCAACTGCAGATGAAGAGCCAAGCGATTTGTTGTTCTTTTACACTGACTCACTCATATTTCTTGCTGCCTCTTCAGCTTCCCAGCTGTATTTAAACTGTGTGCACTGGAACCAGAAATACTCTTAAAATTTAGTCATAGAAAAAAAAAAATTACTTATTTCTCATGCAGCAATAGGTGGTAGTTCAAATTTTGTGTGTGTGTGTGTATTCATACATATATGAGCATATGTTTGTGTGTATATAAATATATATATATATGTGTGCCTTAGTCCTAAGCTGATTGTGAGGGAGGAAGGAGGAGGAAGGAAATGAAAAGTAGGGGGACACTTTCCTAATGCTAAACTCCCCATATTCTCTGCTATTAAAGCACCTCTGTTTGAAGTGCTTACTTAAGTCTACTTTGTTTCACCTTACATGGGTGATCTCACACTGACAATGTTTGCTTGGCCTTGAAGCTTTCCAGAGAGTTTAAAATCCTTTGGTGTGTAAGTACATCCTTGGCGTGACACTGCGTGAAGGGAAGAGAAGGGGCTGGTAGCTCGTGCACCGAGTAATGCCGACCCCGCTGCTCAGCAGCTGTGACACAAAGCTGTCTGTCGGAGGAGGTCTGTGCTCTTCATGGAGCCCCTCTCTGGGCAGGGAAGGGGTATGCTATTAGCACATCAGTTGGGCAAAGTATCAGTTGAAGTATTTTCCTCACTCAGGAATTGTGATAGCTTTTACTTGGGTCAGATCAACTGAGCACAAGTTGTTGGTGTCCTCAGTTGACAGCTTTTAATGCACACAGGGTGCACTCCAAATCATGAGAGACATGCTGTATGTTTCAAGGGGGGGGCACTCAGGCATTCTGGGGAATTCTTGTGTTTGCTTTGCCAGTCATTTCTGTGGCCGCTGCTACAAGTACTTTGTTCATGCAAAGATATGAAAATCAGAAGACAGGAGCTGGTCCTTTGGGAGAAGGATTTCGTGCCATTACTCTGCCATGGGTTTGTGGCAGGAATTCCACAGCATTCTTTTTGCAGCGGTTACTGGGTCAATTTTTTACCCATTTCTACCCAGAAGTCATGATTTCTGGCTAAAATTAGTTGCCAATACCACAAGTGCTGCAGTAATTGCTCTTCTGTTTTTTTGTTTCATTAAGATCTGTGTTTGGTTCTGTTGTATAGTTAAGGCCTTTTAGATGCTTTTGCCATGCATATCTCAGTATCTTCAGTATTTAGAATTGCCAAGTGGTTCAGCTAGAACATAACCCATTCCTCACACCGAAGCAGAAACCAGTCTGCTGTAAACGACCCCAGCTGCAGCATTTCATGTTCCGCGTTTCTCACGTCTGGCTGTGGAGCCTTCTGCTTCGTAGCTGTCGGTTTGTGTTGCCCTGCCTGCGCCCGATACCCCTCCTGGGGAGGGAAACCTCCAGGCTGGCTGCTTCACACTCCCATCTCTGTAAAATGACACTGGAAAATGTTGGGCACGAACCCCAATAAGTGGGTGGTGGCATGGTGACTGCCATGTGACTTGGCACGTGAGTCTTCAGAAGGGCTGTGGCTGCTTTAAGATGCCCAAGTCAAAGTGAAGGCGACATGTTCGAGGTAGAGGTCCCAACCTGAAAAGCAAATGATATCCTCATTTCTCAAAACATCTGTCATGACAAAGCAGAATCCAACAAATGTAGGTGATGTATTTTGAAGTAACTTTGTCTCAAACTATTCAGGTCTTAATTTTAAAATATTTGCATTTATGATTCTGAATATTTAGAGGAAGCCACATTCCAGCCATTCATTTTGTAAACGCCCTTTTTCAGACTGTCTTTTGTTTTTACCCCCAACAGTTGTCTCTGGAGCACTGCATTTTCTTTTTTGTTTTGTCGTGGGTGTTTTCTTCTGCACAGGAGGAAGCAAAGCTTAGCAGCACATTGTATCCCTGCCATCAGAGGGCACATGGAGGCAGCTTGGGCTGTGGTGCCATCACGGATGGATGGTCTTCTTACCCAGTGTCTGACAGCCACCTGGGTCTAGGCATAAAAGCATGTGGCTTGCCTCATGGTGTGGCTTGTTGGCAGTACTTGGGGAAAGGCAGCAGGGTGTATTTTGGTGACGAGTGTGATATACCCCCTTTTTGTTCGTGAGGCCAAGAGGCAGGATCTGCCCATGCTCTTGAAATTGCATGATGTCATGCTCGTCCTGAAATAGCATATAACTCTGACTAAGAGGTCATGAGCATTTTTCAGCAGTGGCATTCCTTGCTGTTAAAATTTACCTTGAAGGCTGCCTGAGGGACAGCCAGATGCAGGTGCTGGCTTTCAGTATAGCTGCAGAGCTCTCCCTGCATAGCTACAACTCAGTCAAGTGACCTGCAACCTCTGGCTGCACTTGAGACTCGGCACAGCCTCGTGGCCCTCCTGCCTGGACCTGGGCATTTGCTCGAAGCTTTGGTGTCCTTGATGTCCAAGGTTGAACATCTTTAGGAGTGATGGCCAAGCTGGAAACTTCCAGATTTTCTCTGTCTACATCTGTCTCATACTTGCCTCTCCTCATCTTCCTGTCACTGTGCGTGAGACCTCCCAGGCTTTCCTTGCCACCAGGGAAACACGCTGCTGTCATTTTCCTTCTTTCACAGCAGGAAAACTGAGGCACAATAAGTCTCATTGTTGAAGGTTATATAGAAAGCTTTTCTTTAAGTCCCCTGGATCAGGAGCAGAAGGTAGTGCCTTAACTTCAGCCAAGTCTCATTTTTCTAGACAATCTGAATATATTTTCAAGGTCCAAAATAGGAGATTTAATTTCTCATTGTTTTTTCCTCAGCAGGTTAGGCCAAATTAATTTTGTCTGTTTGGTGGATAAAATGTATGTTCAAGCTGATGTAATGATTGGGTAGTGTTGTAAATGTCGCATTGTAGGGAGTGGTGTATTTTATATGGGTTTGGTTTACGGTTTCTCATAAACTTCTGCCAAGCAAAGTTTTGTGGTTTGTTTATACTCGCCATTAAGATAGTTAATACGGTAGGTTTTTTACTACAATAGATAACCCAAAAGGGCGCAGTCCACTTTGTGCTGATAATTAGGCATCTGTGAAGTAAAACTAAAATAAATTTGTGCTATATAGCATGGTAATCATGTTGTTCTCTGGTTTTGCAACCCTGTACCACACTGAGCTTAAGGATGAGTGCTCATCTCCCAGATGCTGCAAAAAAATAGTTGAAGTACTGTATCCTTTTTGACTCCATAAAGAGCTTTTTTTTTTGTCAATGGTATGTGGAAAACCTGACTTTTTTCTTAATTGCCTCCTCCAACTCCAGTCCAAGAAATCCTGAAAGGCTCTTAAAACTTGTCAATTTTTTCTAATGGTGAAAGCAGCATTGTATATGTGCCTGTTATGCTGAATTGTTTCCAGGTGAGCCCCTATGTTTTGAATTATCAGTCTTTTTCTAGCGTTTGGGGAAGAGGAGTCAGGCCTGACAGAATTGCTTTGCTGAGTAATGTGTTAGAGATCCTCACTTGACATGGAGGAAGCATACATTTAATTTCTTTCACTTTCCAGCTCTTTTTATGTCTTTATCTATGACTTAAGTGGTACAAAGATGTCAACACATGTTTTACTTAGTGTCTTCCCTTCAGAAATATCTGCGAGTTAACCTCAACATCAAATTAGTTACAATTGGAATTCCCCAGAGTGCTGTCATTAAATCAGGCTGTCACAAGGTGTGTTTAAATTGGCCATGGTCGTATAGTGCCCTGACCTGATAGAACAACACACTGGGTCCTCGTGGTATGTCACGCTACTGCCTTGACACAAAGTAGGCAGACAGGCAATTGGGATGTCTGCCTGTGGCATGTGTTTATGAAAAACGCCAAAGTCTAAATAGTGACACATAAGCAAGTAAATTTAGTAGTATACAAGAGTCAGGATAAGAATTTTAAGAGTCAAATTTAATGGGGCTTAGTCATTTCTATACTTGGAAAATTTTCCTTTTGCAAGCGTGGCTTTGACTAGCTGCTGCTTAATTCCCTTTGTCTGGGTCTCTGCGTGCCAGAGCAGTGGGAGATTTAATGCAGGCAAGAGTTGGGAAGCTGTTGATGTTTTAATTGTGAATGCAGGTGAAAGCAGATAAATACTACAAACGCCGTGGCTGTTCTTTAGTGTTCTCTATGCTCATGGTGTTCATTGACACAGACTGTCCAAAACACAAAATCTTCTTGCCCCTTTCTCCCCTTTACATCTCCGTGTGTTCATCTCACCCTTCTTTTTCCCCTGCTCATCTCTTTATCCGCCACCAGAAAATGCTTTTGGAAATTGTCGTGGTTTAATCCCAGCCGGCAACTAAGCACCACACAGCTGCTCGCTCACCTCCCTCACAGTGGGATGCGGGAGAGAATCAAAAGGATAGAAGTGAGAAAACTCGTGGGCTGAGACAAAGACAGTTCAACAGGTAAAGCAAAAGCCACGCACGCAAGCAAAGCAAAACAAGGAATTCATTCGCCACTTCCCATGGGCAGGCAGGTGTTCAGCCATCTCCAGGAAAGCAGGGCTCCATCACGTGGAACGGTTACTTGGGAAGACAAATGCCATCACTCCAGTGTACCCCCACTTCTTCCTTCTTCCCCCACCTCTATATGCTGAGCATGACGTCATATGGTCTGGAATATCCCTTTGGTCAGTTGGGGTGAGCCGTCCCAGCTGTGTCCCCTCCCAGCTCCTTGTGCACCCCCAGCCCCCTCGCTGGTGGGGTGGGGTGAGAAGCAGAAAAGGCCTTGGCTCTGTGTAAGCGCTGCTCAGCAATAGCTAAAATATCCCTGAATTATCAACTCTCTTTCCAGCACAAATCCCAAACGTAGCCCCATACTAGCTACTGTGAAGAAAATTAACTCTATCCCAGCCAAAACCAGCACAGAAATACAGCATGAAAGAATAGCCAGGCATATTTCTGGCCATTGCATATTAATTGACCACGGAGATTAAGAAAAAGCAACCAAAATGCTCTAATCTTCCTTATCTATTGCTCTGATGGGTAGTTTAGTCTCTCTGGCATTTGAACTACAGCTGGAAGAAACAAACACAGCTTGAACATGGAGAAAAAACTTGGCAAGACTAGGAGGATTAAGGTGGTGGTGTTGATGTGTATTGCCTCCTCCCATTTCAAAGATAGGTTTCTGTGTTGCATCCCCAGAAAGCCTTAATGGACAGGCTTTCAACAGTACGTTTCTGTTGGTGTCAGCAGCTGGGTGTCCTTCGTTTAAGTATACGTGCAGGGAGGCTGGCTTCTGACTGCTGGAGTAAACCCGTGCTGTGGCCGTGTGGACCCTGGGGTGTCAGTGTCCCCATGCAGTGGGGAAGTGCTGCACGGCTGAGGAAGAGTCAGGCCCCGAATGCTGTCTGGATATGGAGCGTTGTTGGTGAAGGAATCATGGAGGGGCCAGATCTTTCTGAGGTTCTTACTACTTAAATACTTCAACTTCTACCTGTTTTCTCACACTCGTATCTAGTCTGTAGTGTCATTGTGTTTCTTGACCATTCTTCCCTCCCTTTTCTCCTTCTCTTCCATTATTCTTACTGTTAATGTTGTCTTGTGGCACTGAGTCAAAACTCTTAGGCTTATTTGGAAGTCCAGCTCTGAGCCCAAAAGATTTGTCTGAAGAACATAGAAATGGGATATCTGGAGTCCTTTTGACATTTTTGCTCTTCTAAAGCTAAAAAAGTGTTATTGATCAGGAAAAAGGAGGGTGCCGAGGCTAAATTCTTCATTGGAAATACGCTCACTGGAGGAAAAAGAAAATTAACCTTTTGTCTCTGTTGAGTATTCATCTGTTTTCAAGCCATCTTGTCACTGATATTAAAATCAACAAGTTCTCATTGGTGTAAGCTTTTTCATTAAATTGGAAAGTCAATTTCTAAAATTTCAGTGAGAAGTGCTCCAGTGGGAATCTCTGAAATGATTCCTTAAAAAAAACAAACCCAAAACATAAAAAAAAAAAAAAAATCTACCCCCTACTCTCCAAGCACTTGAGCTAGTAAAGCTGAACCAGACGTGAAGCTGGACAAAGGGTCTGTACTGCAGGTTCTGACTTAGCAGGAAATGACTTGCATTTGGATGGATAAAAAGATTTCCCTTTTTCCATACTGTGCAGACTGAGCTTTAGGCTGTTCATACCCCTGAAAATTTAAGGAGCACTGAACCTTGTGCCAGCAGTGGTGTGCGAGTTGCAGTGGTTCAGGGTCTTCTTGGTGGGGAGCTCAGTCGTCCATGACACAGGAGTACAGAAGGGTGCAGCCAGAGGCAGTATTCTCATCAGCTGTCCTAATACAAATTGTTCCTAATTGGGAGTCAGTGCCCTAAAATGAACACTAGGAATTACAAACTTGCTTAAGCGTTTTTCTTGCTTTTTTCCCCTCCTTTGAAGTTTGCCATCAGTATGGGTTAATGCCAATTATTGAAATAGATGAATTTTGCACTACATGAATTGTTCATCACTGAATTGGTATTTTAGAGAAACTGAATTAATTTGGGGAGGGTAGCGTGGAAGGTGTTCTGATTTTTTGCAATATAACATTTCAGCTAATTGGTCGGAAGTTCATATTTTCCTGATTTTTGTAGTAGAACTGTTAGAAATGGAACTAAAGTGCTTCTCACCTGTACAGCTTATCTAAGAACTTCTGTGGTTTTATAAGTATTTTATCAATAAAACCTAATTGCTTTTCTTTATAAATTAAACTAGGCATCACCGAATTGTAGGCATCATGTTACTGCCTATGTTGAATAACTCCAGAAGTATTTTGTCCTATTCACATATTTTATATGCTGTTAGCATATTCTGTGTCTCACATTCTTTCATTAATTGGGTTTGTCTCTCATGTTGGCTGTTACTTAATATTTGGGTAGTTTATGATATATTTTTAATAACAATTTTTTTCCTTTTTAACATGGAGGTTGTTAAAATAAAATTCAGAAAGCATAGAAACACCAGAGCATTAATGACTCTAGAAAGACTGGTAAGTTGGATTTCTTCTTAGGACAAGTAAAGTTAGAATGGAATTGATGAAACAGCACATTGCTTTGAGAGGTAATTACTGCGATGCTGAGCTGGCAAATCCAATCACCATTTGAGTATAAAGCATTAACTGAAGTGATGGATGAGCCTATGGGTGGAGAGAATTAATCTAATTGAGGAAGCAATGAGTAGAAGATAGCCAAGCTTTCATGACCCCTGATGAAAGCAGTTTGGTAGCTGTGCAGGCTACCTATATGACTTAAGTGAATGTTGAGCTTGTTTCAGGAGGTTATGGCACCAAACCTGTACATTTAGTAGAAGGTTGACTTGCAGAGAAGGGTTAAATTTTTTTGACCTCGCAAAACAGAGCCATCAGCTGCCATGTTTTCCTTAAGTAATAGGCAAAAACTTTATAAGCAAAAATTTTAAGTTGTCACTTGTAATGACTTTTGATGACTGAAATGTGGGAGGGAAAGGTTCTCTATGTATATTCATGTAGTAATCAACTCAAGAAACCCTTCTGATGTGTCTGCGAGATGTTCTGAGAAGTTCTTGTGACATCATGATATATACCACCCCATTTCAAGCCCTGTACTATTTATAATGCATGAAAAAAATGGGAAGTGAGAAATTTACAGCTGGGTTTTTCAACACATATTGTCACACCAGCATGACTGTGTGCCAGTGCATGCGTAGCTGGATATCCCTTCATAAAGTTATCCAGCAGTTCCCGCTCTATTTTACCTTTCAGTGATACATGTAGCAGTAGTTTTTGTGGTCTGCACTAGAAGAGCTCAGCATTGGGGTGGTTTGTGGAAATTTAAGAATTGCACCTCTTGTGAGGCTGTGCTATTAACAGCACAGTGTAGTAAAGCATTTTCTGTAGTAAATACTTTTTTGCCTTCTAACAAAGGCGACCCACTTCGAATACATGGGTGAAACAGGAATAGCATACGGGGGAGTGGGGGGGTGGGTTCCTGGCAGAAAATGTTTCTAATCTTGAATGCAAATGTTTTGGCCTTGGTTACATGACAACAAGCCCTTTCTTCACATGGGTTCTCTATTTTGATCACTTCTGAGGAAAAAATAACACTAAAAGTGTGACCTGAGTGAAGAAGAAAAGGTTAAAACAATAAAATGTTGACCTGGAGAACTGGATCTATGCTTGCTTCTGCCATGAAAGTCTTCTGCTAGGCTTGGCATGCTGTGGCCACCATAAAAAGCTTGGTACAAAAGGTGCTGCTTTTTCTTCTAACTGCATGAGTGGAGGTAATCTGCTCTGCAGAAGTCTTGGCCTCTTGCAGCTGCTGCTGGTGGCAGCTGTATTTTAAAAGTTTAAGATGGCATATTCTCTGAAAAATGTTATTCAATGTCTTAAATTGAACATCCAGAGTTATTACATACTTCTGGTATTTTTTTGTCCGCTTTCCCAATTGTAAAACAAAGTTAGTCTTCCAGTTTTACTCTGTTGTTGTTGTGTGAGGGTACCAAGATGATGAATTCCATAAACAGGGCAAGTACTTGGTTTGGTACAGAGTTCACACGGTCTGCCTCAGATAAGCTGTAGGGTAGCAGGCTGGACAAAGAGACACTGAATAGTCCATTCTGAGTACGGCAGAAGTTTTGTGGAAACAAACATGTTGTAACAAATCCAGATTTTTCTGCTGATTGTTAAGCTGGCTGAAATAGGGCTGCGCAGGTGACCTTCACTCTGCCTCTTCCATCACATTCAGTCTTAATGCATTTCTGATGTCAGGATTTTGAACTTAATATTTATTCAGTGTCATCAGGCTCACAGAGCCTAATTTTGTGTGTTTTCAGATATGTTTACTTTTCTAGTTTTTAAGTTTCTCTTTAGCAAAAATAATCAAAGTGAGAAAGAATATGGGTTAAACATAGTATTACCCCATCCTTCTCTAAAATTGACATACATCTTGCTGAATCCTCCATCTTCCAAAGAAAACTGTCAGAACAGTAACACCAGCAAAGACTTTGTTTCATAGAGAAAACTACATCAGTTTTGAAAAAGTATTCTTGCATATCAGTCAACAGGTACCTTTTGTGAATGCACAAGGTCAAATGTTACATGCTACCTCATACACCCATCTTTCTAAGCAGGTCAGCTGTGGAAAGAAACTTCTAATGGTATAAAGTATACCTTCTTGTTTAATTATGGGGAAAAAGATAAATGTATCTGTTGGAGGCAGTAGGGCAAGGAATGCGTGTTTGGTTTTTATAAATGTTCTGTTTAAAAGTTAGATTAAAATATTTGTAGTGCAACTTTTTTTGCTTTCTATCAGTTAATGAAACCAGGCACATTTTTTGTATTGTTTTTGTATAAAAGGTTAAAAAAAACACAGTAAAAGGAGCGAGACAGGCTGCTTTTGAGTTCTTAGACCTTATCAAACAACTGAATTATGTGCTTCAGACTGTGACACTTCTTGAAATAGCTTATTTCAATATTTTTTTTTCTATTAGGAAATGTGAAAATAAACATAATTGCAACCTCTTCAGTAGAGGAAAACAAAAAGGAAAATAATTAGAAGTGGCAAAATGAATGTCTGAAAAATGCTAGGCAATATCAATTGCTTGTCCTGACTTGCTGTGCAATGGAAGGTGCCCATCTGAGTTCTAAAAAGTTTGTCTCTTAATAGGTGTTTGTATGTGTCTGAATATCATGTTATTTCTTTTTGTTGTGAGATACCTGATTTACTAACCTAGTATAATCCAAGCCTAGTGAAACTAAAGAAGGCAGTTTTTAAGCAGTTTGTACTTTTGTGGTCACTTAACAGATGAACCAGAAACACTATTGCTGAGGTCCCTTGTGGGTCAGACTTTCAATTCTGTACATCACTGATTTTTCCAGACTATGATGCCAATAAGCCATTTAAAAGATCAGTTACATAGACTGGAGGTCTGGCATAACCCTTTTCTTTCCTGGTTCTGTGCCTAATCTCACAACTGCAGTGCAGTTTAATTCTCGCCCTGCTGTCCATTCCCACCCCCACCATACTTCAGGAGAATAGACCTTTTTGGTATAACTCCCTACTCCTAGACTTTCAAGGTGAATGCTGAAATCTTCATTTCACACTTGGTTTTGACTTCCTTTCCTCTCTTCTACTCCATGCAAAATTACTTTGGTAGTTCTTGTTTAAATTTACTACCTGGATACTCAGTTTCACATAGTTAGTGTACTCGACTTAGTCTTGAAGTTGGCTTGTGTACCAAAGCCAAAGTTAAATAACAGAAGGTACAATGAGGTGGGTGCTCATGTGCTAAAGTGCATTGTTGGCTTAGTTTTTAGCTTTAAGTAGTTCCTGTGTTGACTCATGTGTTTAATTAGCGGCTTAGCGGCACCATTCAGAGGAGTGTGCTGGTGGGATCAAACCCGGTTCCTGAGAAATCTCGTCCTTTTGTCAGAAGAACTTTTTCCAGCATGCAAGGTTTGGAAAAATGTTAGGTGGAAAATACCCAGGCCTCTGATGTGCAGGTTTGTTGAGGGAGAGTTTGGTTTGTTGCCTGTTAGCTTTCTGACTTGCTTGTAACCAAAAACCTGGTAATTAGGCCATCCCAAATGCACTCATCTTCCTGTTTGGATTCCGAGTGTGTGTCCTACTCTTGTAGTTTGCATTGTGGTTTTGTTTTGCATTGTCCTTTAAGGCATTAACTCTCACGGCATGTAGAGGTTCATGGTTGTATCTGTCCATTTCCACTCCCACAGTTAAGAACTTTGTGCTCTGGAGCTTTCCTGTACACAGGGATAAATAGGTATCTGTGCTCATCATTAATCATCTGCTGGAAGCAAAGCTAGACCTAGGCCGAATACTTGACAAGCCAGTCCCATCACATGTTCCCTGGAGCACATTTGGGGGAGCTGTAGAGGCTATAGAGGGGTGCGGGTTTTGTGCTTTTGGGAACCTGAAGCCCAAGAGGCTGGAAATCGGGATGATGGCACCTGCAGTAGTAAAGGTTATGGATGCATAAGTTACTATCAGCTCAGCCTGTTAGGCTGAAAGAGCACAGGCTGCAAGTTACATGCAGCAATTGCTTCTCCTATGTTAATTCCCACAACTGTCTAGAGCCAACATATATTGCCTTCCTCTCTGTTAAATTCAGATGGTGATGATGACAATAGGGCTTTACAAATCTGTGAACTTGTCGGTGCATCAAGTAATTTTTTTGAGCAGCCTTTGAAAAATCCTGTCAGCAGCACCACTAAGCTAAGGTGAAATGTCAACAATTTCTTGTAAATGAGACACTGTAGTCTGTAGTGCTAATAAAACCCTGGCTGGGACGGTATCAAGGGAATATACAGAAAAAGCTGTCAAGGTATCGTGGTTCCAGGGGAAACAAGACCAAGTCATGCCTGTTTACCAAAGAAGGTAAAATGTGATAATAATACCAGGAAGTAAGCACACTTGCTACATATATTAAATAAAACTCCAAGACTTCTGTTGCAAACAAAGACAGTGGGTAGACTTCACGTATTTTTAGTATTAGCAAAAGTATGATGTCTTGTAAGAAACATGAAAAGTATTAGCATCCACATTCAGTTGGTAGTAAACATTTGTTTGAAAACAGTGGATTTAAACTGATTACTAAGGTGAAAGGTGAAACAGCACTGTGGTGGTGCTAACTGAGAAATGTGAATGGTACCAGAGCACTTAGCATGACAGAGAGAAACAGCTCTGCAGACAGTGCAACAGGGAGGGTTTTGCCCCCATTTGAAGAGTTGATGCTTTATGCTGGATGTTGTAGTATAAGTTCATTCCCTTCTCTGTTATTCTCCATCATCCCTCTTGCATGCATGCTCTCTGAAGAAGAGCTAGGATGATAACAGTGGTTATCATATCATATGCTTAACCAAGCATATTTTTTCATGTTTTTTACAAGACGTAGTACCTTTGCTAATACTAAAAATACGTAAAGTCCACCCACTGTCTTTGTTCAGAACAGAAGCACATCAAGATGCAGCATTTGTTTATACTAAACCTGCATCTTCAAGCATGAGGCTCAAAGTCCCCTGATTGCTGACAAATACTGGGACACCTCCTCCTTCCCTGTGGTCCCCGGCCCCTGAGGAGCACTGCTAACAGACTACTTGGCATTGTTGATTTTTCTCATGCCTGTCATAACCGTGGCCTCTTGAGGAGATGTGGTCATCTTCTGCTTGCACTGTTGAGCAGTTACTGTGATTGACTCTTAGGAGTGCATGAATTAGTGGGTAGCTTTGATATCTAATGTGAAACTGTTGCTGTTGTTACTGTTAGGCTTTGCTAGGATACGTCCCTGACTGTTGTGTATTCGTGCCATTTGGTGTGTTATACTATGTGGTATAGATGAGCATGATTAAACCATCAGAATAATGCCAGTCCAGTTAGTTTCTGGTATTTGGCTTCAGGAAAGAAGCTTGTTAAGAGAATGTAAAACACTTCATCTCCCCATCCTTTTCTCTTTGGAAGACGGTACTATAGGGGAAGACGCTAACTCATCTTTGTATAAATAAAAATAAAATAAAGTAGACAGCTGGGAAAATAATTACTTTTAGAGAAAACCTGGCATACTTTAGAACCTGAGTATAGCTCCACACTTCCATACAAGAGAGTTTTTAAAACTGTTAAATACGGAAATGACCTTCTAAAGCCTAATTTCAGGTGTCTTAATTCTATAAGTATATAGCAAGGCTTTCAATTCCATTTAGGTATCTAAATCTAAGGCAAAACCACTTCTATTTTCATTTTTCCTTTTTCTTGAAACTTGCAATAAAATATAATCCTGTGAGATACTACTCTTGTGATTGAGTCCTGCAGATTATGTTGCTAGCCAGAAATATGATTTTTCTAGGAGTGATCAAAACAGTAGAAAGAATATTCTAGAATATTTTTGTGCAAGCTTTTTAGAATATTTTCAGGAGCCTGATCCCATAAACTGTTATAGTCTTCCATCACTTCTGGCTTTTTTTATGTTCTCAGATGTCTAGTTCTTCAGCAAGCAGCAAGTCATAAAGGGGATGTAGGTGGGGGCTACCTTTTAAGTGTTTACTTCTGGTGAGTTACTGGAGAGGAAACCAGGGCGCACTGTAACGGCAGGCGCAGCCAACCAGTGCACACAGAGAACTGTCGTCTTTCGTCCTGTCCCCTTCACCATCACACCCCCCAAAAAAAGGGAGGGGGTGCGAGGGAGGAAGCTTAGCTTGGCTTTGATGCTGAGAATTTCCCAGCAGATTGCTGTGGACTGACATACCTGAGTTGATTGCTTTTGTGTAGCTAAAAACAGATGGATATTGGGTGCATGCATACAAATCATGTTTGAGGTGGCCTTCCATGTGACTTAATTGATTTTACTTTGTTTCATTAGGTTGTTTTTGTTGTTCTTTTTTAACTTCATAAGCTTGCCACTATCTGAGAGTGATCATTCATGTGAAAGGAAGAGGAAAAATAATTGCACTTTTTTTAAAGCATGCTGTGTTTGTAGCTTAGGTGAGAGAAAGACAGAGAGCAGCTTTCTTTAATGTTGAAAGGCATATGGTGTCTGATGCTCTTGATCAAAATCTGGATGTCTTATACTCAGTGTGCCTTGTTTAAATGTCTGTAGCTAGCCAACACTAGAAGCCCCTTAACCTGGAGATCAGAAACAGATACTGGACTTTACAAATCCACCTCACTCTTGCAGTTGAAAGGTGGTGTACGTATAGCATTTATTTCATGCTCATAAAAAGGTGAAATACTTGATAAGAAAAATAAAACCAGAAGAAATACATTGTTCAGAAAGGAGTTTCTAAAAACAACATTGGAAATTTCAGATATACTGAAATTAGATTTCCAGGAGAAAACCGAACAGTGGAGATGGTGAAATTTCTAAGCCAATTCTTAGAAATAAAGAAAAATTAAGAGAAGAACTCAGTGGTTTTGTGCCCCTTCTTAAGTCTTTCTCCCATGTAAATGGAAACGGGTCATCCCTTACGCAGACTCTTCTGCAAGATAGCTTTTACCACATCCATTTGTATAACCTACCTGGGCTTCCCCCAGTGGAAAGCTTCACTATTACTTTAAGTCCCTTGTGTTTCTGGAGGCCAAATATTTTGGGGAGAAGGGAACAAGGGATTCACTCTAGTTTGTATAAAGACTTAACTTTCTTCTAGTAGAGTCAGGCTTGTGGCATACAAAGATTTTATCAATATTTCTTAATACCCTATTAAGAAAAATCATACTGTCCTCCTTTTTGCTCTGAGTTCACTTGCACAGTTGTAGTAGGCAGCATATTATGAAATGAAATATTACAGGCTTGGTCTCAAAAATGAGGTGAAGGAGAGAAGTTGTTAATTTCACCTAAAAGGCTGTTCAAGCATATGTGATGCTATGAAAAAGATGCAAAACCACTTGTGTATGAAGGTGACAAAAAGTCACTGCATGCTTGAATATTTAAAGATCATTTATTCATTAGTAGCAGATTTCAAGTAGAAGATCAGATTCAACAAACCCAAAACCTTGCCACAGCTGGGCACTGAGTTAGAAGGCATTTCAAAAGCAACAGTGGCAGTAGCCAAGCATACATTTTTTGGCCTGTTTCCTATATCATTCAGAACAAAGAGTAACCCCAGAAAATTCTTGACACACTAAGCCACCAAATGCATTTGATAGTCAACTTCACTATTTCCTCCTATCGTCCAAGACTGATTAAAGTCCTGAGGATTTTAGGCAGCTATATGAATTTAAAGTACTATGATGGATAACAATATTTAGCCCAATAGTTTGATATTTCTTTGTGAGAGTAGGGGTGCATGTGTTGCCATTCTAACACACGTCAGTACCATGAGTCTTTTATGGAGGCCTTACACATCAGTTGTACAGCAGTGTTGGTAGTGCAGAACATCTCAGCTGAGCTTGCTGTGCTGGAGATAAAACCTCAAAGACAAAAACTATCAACAGTCAGCTAAGCGTGAATTGCAGCATCATGTGTCAACTGTCTCTGTCCTGTCCTTTGTGAAAACAGACAGCTCTGCAAGCAATTCCATTCACACAACGCTTTTAACAACAGAACAAAAAACTCAGCAGTCAGTGTAGACAATTCCCCGTCAGTTCAACGCTTGGTAGTCCTCTGCAAAAGGCATGCAAGGTAGTCCACAGCTGGCCTCTGGATGAGGTGTCTCCTGGGTGAGCAAGTCCTGAGGAACTCTCTTGCTTCTGCATACCTACCAGCTGAGTGCATTTTGCGCTAATTTGAGCTTCTTTCAAAATAAAAATTGATTTGTTGACAGTAGCGTGGAGCAAGCATGTTTGGAGTGTTATTCAGCTGTCAAAATATTGTATTGCTGATGGGTATTCTTTTGCCATCCCTGTGCAAAAGGAGGAGCTCCAGTCTGGCATCTTGCTAGTTTTCTCACTGCATTGCTAATGTTGACTTTTGGGGGGTTTTTAGCATTTCTGATTTTTTACTCGTTGGGACGTTCTGGAGTCTCTGATTCTTTCTTTTTTATTTAAAGGGGAGGGAGGAAGATAGAGAAACAGGTATCTTCTTGTCTTTACAGAGTTTCTGAACTTGTTCTCTCTTGTTATCTTGAAATCATTTTGTTGCTGACACATCATTATCATTTTCTTCATTTAGCGATGATAAAATAGTAGAAGAACAACCAGAGGAAGATGAGGAGCTAACCGTTGTGGAAGATGAAGATGCTGATGATGATGATGATGACGGTGATGAAATTGAAGAAGAGACAGAGGAAGAGTATGAGGAAGCAACTGAAAGAACTACCAGTATTGCAACCACTACCACCACAACTACAGAGTCTGTGGAAGAGGTTGTCAGAGGTAAATTCATGGGCATTTATCTTGGGACTGGAAAACCGATCCTGCTGCTTTGCATGTTTGCCCTTTACAACAAAAAATGTTCCAAACAGCAAAATACCCTAAGTTGCAGCATTGTCGTGCTTTGGCTTCTGTAATTTTCACATTGAATCCCCACCCCTTTCCCATTACAAATATTCTTGGGAGGTGTCTGTCTATGAAGTGTGGTTGTTGTGTATGATGCAGATGGAAGCAGAAGGGTTGGTTTTATTTTAAAGTAGCACTAAATAAAATTTGATGCAATATGTAGCAAATACCACAGCAAAAGTATGTGTGTGGGTTATCCTGTGCGTGTGTTGTAGAAGGATAGGGAGTGTCAATTCAAAGCAGAAGGTAGCACTAGCTGGTTTTGTCTCTTATATTAACAGCAGTGATTAGTAATTTTGTGTGATTTCTGTTAGAAACCTCTTTCCAATATTTCTCCATGAACTACTAATTCAGTAAAATTAAGTGAGTTTAGAAAAAACTATGCAGAAAAGTGAACCTAACTAATGAGTTGTATTGGGGGGGAGGAGGAAATAGGAGTGCATTTCCCAAAAAGGAAAACATGGAGTGAGAAAGAACACTTCATTTCTAAAATCTGTTTTTCGTGTTATTTTGTAGTTATTAACATAAAAACAGCAGCAATTGGGGCAGTCGAGAAATGAGGCAGAAAATGTCTGGCCTGGCTCCTTTCCTCTCCCCTTGCTTTCCCACCCCCGCCTCTGGGGATGCTTGGGACTGAAGTGCCAGCAGAGCCCCCCATTTTGCATGTGGCAGCATCCTTTTCTCTTGAACTGTGGTGCCAATGTTTGGCAGAGCAGGTGTGGAGCAGAGGGCTGCCGGCTACGATTCATCACACGTGCCAAGGACAGAAGGGTGCCCAGGGTATGCTTTGGAAAAAGCAGAGTTACTTCATTTACGTTTTTCTGTTCAGTCTGCATGCACATAAGCTCGCTAATCAAAAGCGCTAATGCTTCACTAAAATCACTTGCAAATGTTTCTTTCTAAGGCTGGCAATGCAGTCTTGTGCGTTTCTGTCGTATATAACTGTGTTGAGTGTTTTGCTCAGTTATTGGAAAGCCATTTCAGTGAGGAGGGGGTGGGAGGAGATTATGTTTAAATCTTTAAACCAATTAAATATATTTCCATATGTGAGCTTTCACCACCTGGGGATAGAATGTCCCGTTCTCGCCGGTAAATGAATATTGAGAGAGAGAGGAAAAAAAAAAAAAGCAGTACACTTGACTTTAATGGGATTTTGGATGAGTGGAAATGAGGACAAATTAGGTAGAACGTGTTTCTTTACTGAGGTTGACATTTCAAAGAGGTTAAGATATTTAGCCTTCAGGAAAGTAGTGTGTAATAATATGAATGTAAAATACAAGAGAGATGAGGCAAACTATTGAAGCCACCTTTTAAAAATCCTTTAGAAATGTATACACGTGCTAGCTGATAATGAAATGCTATTGTCCTCTTTTTCCCAAGTCTAAAATTTCCCACCTTGGGTGACTGTCAGTAAAATACGTGTTGCTGCAAGTGAGGTGAGGGCAATCTGTTACCAATGCAAGTCTTCAGCACAGTTCTGCCACAGCCCTTCGGGCTTTCTGATCTCCAGCTGTCCTGTCGAGACTGTCCCTGAGCGTGTGTAAATGGCATCTGACAGAGCTGCACTATGCAAAATGCTTGCTTATTTTTAAATGTAGAAGTGTCCAAATAACTTAGAGCCTTGGCCCTTGCTTTTACTTCCCTTGCTGCACTTGTGAGAAGGCTTCCTACAGGGCCCCTGTCCTCCTGATGCAGCCAGCAGATCCAGCATAGGAACTTCAGTGGTGAGCATCTGCTGTTGTCTTGCTGTTGCAAACATCTGCTGTTGTCGCTGTCAGTGCAAATGAAAGAAGCAGAGGTACCTCGTAGACAATGTATGTATTAAGAAGTGGTCTATCCTATGGAGACACCTTGAAAGCCTTTCCAGGTGGGGTTAAGTGTTGGAGTTTCATTCTCATGGACGTGAGCTCTGCTCAGGCTGCTTTTCCCAAGTATTACTAAGTGCAGTTCATAAAATGTATCCTAGGATGCTCTTCACAGACACTTTACAGCCAGTTTTATGTATGCTTTATGAAGCTGTGACTAATATTATGTCATTAGCATTAAAGAGCACAGTGAGTGGGTTTGTCCAATTTGAGAGGAGTTGCTTGTCGTGTGTGAAATCAACAAAGAGCAGCTCTTCAAAACCATAAATTAGGATCTAAATTTGGGCTGGTCGTGAGCCCTTTCTCCCCCAAATCAATGGAACGATTGCCGTCAGCTAGAAGTAATTGAAAAGCGTAAATGTGATGTTATACTTTAAAGATACTTGAGCTATTGTACAATCAATTTGTCAGGCAATTTTATTTCTATGCGTATTTTAATGAATCGTGATCAAAGTAGCCATAGCAGAACTACTTGCAAACTTATTTCCAGAGAATGGGAGAGGTCATTGGCACGAGGACAATCTTTTCATTCAGTTTCTGCAGCAACCATATTTTGACAAGCTATAGTGTTTATTCAAAAATGTGAATCAATTTTTCCTAGCATGGTACTTGCCAGTATTCACTTTCCTGCCTTTTGTGAAGGATCATCTCTACTCTTAGTTCATATGGAGTAGGGCGGCAAACCCAGTTTAAACTTTGATACACTCTTGCTGAAGTTCAGATGTTAAATCCAGCTGATTGCGGGTCTGATGTTGCAGGGATCTAAAGAGTGAAATTAATGTCAGGTCAATGTTTTTCACCTTTCATCACCGGGAGATGTTATCACTGAATTTGTGCTGAAGAAAGTGTGGCTTGGTTATGAAGCTCTGCAGGAGAACTTTGGCTCTTGACTTTTGTCTCTATATGGAGCAAAGGAGGTGACTCTGCTGCCAGGATTTAAGCAAGGGAGCAGTTTGATTTCTACTGCCATCGTTGCAGCATTGCGAGTGTTACAGAGCTGCTCCCAAGGCATCCAGGCTCCAGGTGATTCTTCCAGTGTGTGACCAAAGCAAGCAGGAGCGCTGCTCCCCATCATGCGCAATTGTTTGTGATTTCATTTCTGCTGTCCTTCAGCACAGTAGGTGACGAGAAAAACCAGTCTCTCTTGACGTACAACAAAGAATAAGCAATTTCAGCTTAGTGCCTCCCATCAACATAGCAGTCAGTCAGGTCTCATTTAAAGGAGAGCAGCAGGGTCAGCGCAGCAGCCTGGCAGAAAACACTTGGCAGCTTCTTCACATACCTATCAGCAGATATGGGGGATTCAGCAGCATAAGCTTGACCTGCCTTGTCTAGCGTATAATGTTGCCCTTTAGCAATTGGTTTTGCTTTCTGTAATTCAGCTGGATTTCTTTGAACAGTTAGGAAAGAATTTAAGCAGTCCTGCTTGACGTGACATTTTGACTGTGTCTACAATCTGGAGTTGCAAGCGAGAGACCATATGCTGGTTTCCTAGCAAGAGAAAAGTAGCCTGATGTTTGTATGGTAGCTCTTAGCTTTATTCATCTAGCATGGGGTTTTTTTGCTGAAGATTTTTATGTCTAAAAGACTTTAAATCCATTCAGTGACAGCTGCCATCTATTCTAAGGCAAGGGGGGTTAACCCTGATTACTAGACCTATCAGCTGTAAATTTGGGGATAATATTAGTAGCATATGCTGGATTAATTGGGCTTTTTTTCACCCTCCATAGATTTGGCCCGCTTTCTTCTTTGAAAGGTTATTATCTTTCTTTCAAAGTAGTAGTTCCTTGTTCTTCATTTGCTTCAAGACTATGCAGTATACTTTAGTTGGAAAAAGATAATGTGTGATCGTATTCCATATTAAGATCCATAGGTTGCTATACGAAGAGTACACATTATGATAACTCTACTTTTTTTTTGTTAGGAGATCTTCATTAAGAATGATAATCTGCTCTAACATATGAACAAGAGCTGATAAAGTTAACCTAATGGATTTGCATTAAAATGACTGATAGCTTTTGATAGACATTATAATTTAAAGCACAGCTATTCCACCATGATATAATACTTCAAGATATGTTGCAATTGGAAGAAATCTTCTTTTATGATCTAGTAATCTTGTTGATGGAAAAGCAATATATTATTATTATTATTTTGGGTCAAGGGCAAAGGTACCAAAATACTAAACACAGTAATAGTAGTGTTTTATGTAAGGTTGGAGAGCGGAGTGTGGTTTCATTTGAAATATATCCTGCCAGAAGAAATCCCCCAAGAATCTGTTTCCCTAGAGAAAATGTTGTTTTACTATATTGAAGCAGTAATTAATTGAATATTTTGTTTTGCTGTATAAAAAGACTGGAATGCGCTTTTGTGCTAATCTTCACATTCACTCACATATTCCTTCACAATGTTAGCATAACCATGATGTTATGTGGAAATGATACCTTTTCTAAAATACACATAAATTATGAAATTTTATTGACCTACATTTGAAATCAAGCTGGGCTTTTTGTTTGGATTCTGGCCATCGGTAGTAACTATATGGCACCTTGGTTCAAAATGTAGTTGTGTTGTGCACAAGTAAATAGAAAACGTATTTTTACGTATTTGTTCCACTTGGGAATTATAAGGCTTTGTATTCTAGCCAAGTATACAATTAATTTTTTTTTTCATATTCCAAATATTCCCCTCCAGTAACTTAAGAATAAACATTAAAGAGAGAAATTCAATCTCAATTGCACAGGATAGAAATCACAATTTTAGGGTATTTAACAGTTTTAGAAGAGCTGTCCTTCAGTATTGCATTTAGAAGTCATCATTTTGCTTTTTTCTTTTAACTTTCTCTGTAGAAAGTATTTTGGCAATTTTGTAGCTTGTGCACCAACTTTATTCCTAGAGCATGTGCCAACTTCACAGCTGTCTCCTCCTAATTCCAAAAACCTCTTCTGAAGTCAGCTTTTGTCATTGAATACTCAAACTAAAGTTTGGCTGCCTCTTCTAACCATATATTCAGAATGAGGAAGTTTGTTTCAGTGAAATTATCTTTAAATATTCCCTTTTGATTAATTCATTGAGCAAAACAGTATTGTGCCTTTTTGGAACATGAACAGCATAACTAAAAGAAAAACAGAGTGCATTTACTCTTGTCTAATTTTTCTCAGCTAGTTAAAAAATGGAGACTAATATGGGTACATGTGTATTAATATCCTCAAACTATAGCTCTCAGATCCTGAAGACACGGAAGCCAAAATTACTCCAGTTGTAATATTGTATATACTACCGCATGATAAAGTGGAGCATATATGTCACAATACGTATTTGAGAGGTTTATTTCTTTGGCCTCACTTGCATTAATCAATTACTCTGTTCTTCAGTGAAATATCAATGGTAAACTGTAAGATTGTGAGCCCATATACCTAAGCAGCTAAGTGGTTTAGGTCCTTGTTTAAGACTTGTTCAGGTCCCGTGTGATTATGATACACAATTTAAACTGACAGCAACACAGACAAAGCAAACACATACCAGTGCTAGTGAGTTGGTTCATACCACCAGTATGATTTATCTGTATGTACTTGACAATATCAACTTCAAGTTTGAAGGGCTGTTAGTACAGAAAGAGTCATCAATACAATGTATTTTCCATTACCATGGCTAAATTAAAAAACTTGTAATATTTGTAAGCCACCATGACGGCATCTTTCTACTGTAGCGTTAGGATAAAGAGGTTTTTCAGAGGTGTAAACTAAACATAGGACCCAACTTCCAAGACAGGTCAGAGTTGGTAGTCTAACTCCTCCTGTTTGTCCTTTTTTTTCTTAAATCTCTTCAAATTTAATTTCTGGTTTAAAGTTTGGGACTGACTGTGCCAGCATTTAAATGAGCTTAGTTCTCATGATCATGTAAATAAATTCAAATCCTGAAGAAAATACTGAGTAACCTTGATGTTTACAGTGATAGAAGTATGTAAATGTAGTTTTAATTTCCGTCGTCGTCCCCCCCCCCGCCATTAGAAGTTTAAATTCTGTTTCAGATTCCTCAATTGAAAATGTTGTTGTTCACAGAGTAAGTGTTAGTCCCATGTGGAAAAAAAAACATGGAGTTGAGATTTTGAAATAAAGCAATTATAGTTTCACTTTGATTTGAAATGGGTTTTCTTCAAGGAACAGAAAAAAACCAATTTATATGGTAATGAAAAAATTTAAAATGCCATTCAGAACTATATTTTATATTTCCCTCTGTAAAAACTGATCATCAAAAGTATCTAAAATGTTTGCACATAAATTCTAATTAGCTCTACTTAGAGCATTTTGGTAAGTGAGTATTTATGGAAGTACTTTGTGTAAAGCCACTATAAATCAATGTCTGCATACTTGAAGACTGTGTATTTCCTAGGGTGCTGAAGTCTGTGCTTTTCAAAGAAAAAATAACATAGTCAGTGCCGATGTTTAGTGTAACTGATTAGTTTTCAGTATATCACTATAACTATTAATTTAAAAGCAACTCAAAAAGCTTTGCCACAGCACTGTCCTTTAGGGAATGATGTACCTGCTTGGTTAGAAACAACTCTTCTAGCATCAAGAGGCTGGAATAAGTATAAGAAGCTTGGAATGAGGAAAGTTGAATTATACTTTCCTGATTATCTCAAAAAGAATTTGCCATTTCAGAGAAGGAAGGTATTGGCAACTGTAATCTTTGGTTTAGGCCACAGAGAAGATAAAGAGAAATTTTACTATTAAAGAAGGAGGGTTTCAAAACTGTAAGAGTCTGAAAACAGAATTTAGACCACTTATGAACCTGGGTTGTGGCAAAGGCTTGTCCTCTTTAATTTTAGCCAGTTTCATGGAGCCATTGGCAAAAATGCATCTTTGGAGGGGGGTGAGAGTGAGCAAGTTCCTTAAACAAAGCAAAGCTCACCATTAATGCTGTACTGGATACAAATTATTTGTGGTATCAAGTAAAATTGAATTACACAGTTGCAAAAAGTAACTCATCTTTTAATCAGTTTTCAGCAATAAGATTAATATATGAAGCAAAGACAGCTTTGAATTTTTTGATGAATCATATAGCAGTTTATGCTGCCTGCCTGCTGCTAATATCTGAAAATACCGTGGCTCATCCATCATAGGCATTAATTGCTATACTCAGTACCAGTGGAAGGGGAAATGGTATTTGGATTAATAGCCCAAGAAAACCTGTTGAATTTCCCATCTTGGCACTTCATTTCCCCATGTTCTCAGGTGAGGTGGTACAACTGAGGGTCAAATGCAGTGGCTTTTTTCTGTAAGGACAAGATACGGAGAGGCATTGAAGGAACAACTGGCCCACCAAAAGGAGTGATGGGACCACTTCCCAGGCATTGAAGCTGGTTTAAAAATGTAACTTTGGCCAAAGCAGGGGTGAAGGAACAATACTCTGAGCCCTCCACAGAGAACAGGCAATGGTGGACAGTGACGGTGACACTGGGAAAGGGATGACAGCAGCAAGAAGTTTCCTAGACTGGACCAGCAACATGCTTCCCTTAAACACAGCAGTCATGCAACAGTAACCCAGAGCATTTGTCTCCTCTCTTGTTTAATCTTCATTTGGGTCATAAACTGTTTACACAGTAGACCATTTCTCTCTGCAGTGAAATAATTGCCATTTAGGTCTCACCAATAGCAGTACAGTTGGCTGTGCAGACTGGAGGGAAGGATGTCCTTCCACTGCCCTGCACTGTCAGCACCAGCCTGGTGGGAGATGACAGGTCAGGCAGGAGGCAGGTCCCTGGCCACAACACTGGGCTGCAGTGCTTCAGGCTTGCTGTTTTTAATATGTTACCCTGTGGTTTCCTGAAAGCTTGTTCAAGTGCATCTTCATGAGTATAAATGACTTTAGTTTCCAAAGAGCCAATTCCTTGTTATCACTGGCATCAGTTATTTGATGGGCAATTACCTTTGCTTTTGCACATGCAAAAAAAAAAAAAAACAACTCTGCTGCTATTTCTATGAGAGGAGTACCTATAGGAAATTTCAGATTATATCTGTGAACTGGTCGCATCCTGATAACATTTAACAATGCGAAATTAAATAAATCAGACTTTATAAGAGAACTAGTATTTGAGGGAAACCTAGAAGGCGCTTAACTGTGTGGATAGAGGTCAGCCCATAGCCAACATTAACTAAGAAAGACTGAGTTGTTGAGACCTTTGTGTTTTTTGAAATGACATTTCCTGTCAGCAAAAATTCTCTTGATTATACCTGTCTCTTTAATGTCAAGAGTCACTATTCATTTTTAATTGACACATGGCAGCTCTTCCAAGGCTGTGCAAAGTTGGCTTTACATGA
Source organism: Haliaeetus leucocephalus (assembly GCF_000737465.1). Classification (NCBI taxonomy): domain Eukaryota; kingdom Metazoa; phylum Chordata; class Aves; order Accipitriformes; family Accipitridae; genus Haliaeetus; species Haliaeetus leucocephalus. Next base: position 2,909,460 of record NW_010972529.1, read on the forward strand.
AGATTTGACTGTATAATTGGACAGCAGGGCTGGATTTGATTTTAAAATAAATCAGAAGAAACACTTGTATACTAAATGTGGTCTATAACTAATTATATGCTAGTATACAATTAATTTTAATTAATGTGTTGTGCAATTAAATATTCTTACTTTGTTTTCTCTTAAAGTAAAAAAACCCTAGTATTCCTTCACCCCCTGCTATTCCTTTCCCCCCTAATTACTTGGTACAGGATTGTGACATCTGTAGCACATCCTCGATGGTTGTGTACACTTGGATCTGTTTCTCTTAGATCAAATGTATGCTCCCTGAAATTGATTCCTGACATTGTTTGTAGATACAATATGTGAATACGTTCAAGACATGTAAAATTATACCTGCATTATATATTTAAGGAAATGTAGGTATACACTGACTGCCAATGATAATTGGATATAAAATCTGTTTATAAATAGCAGTGCTCCTGGGGAGAGTGAAGTGATAGATCAGGACAGACTCTGAAAAGCAGGATTCTTTGTAGCCAGCATCTGAGAGGTGATGAACATGCAGGGCATTTTAAGTGCTAATGCACTGATATTTCTTCATACCTTGCAACCCTTAGGGATCTGCCACAAAACTCAAATATAAGCAGAGAATTTAGAAGCCTCTCGTTGAACATACCAGTTTGCCTATGCAGTGCGTGGGATGAAAGCAAATGAGGGGTGTATTGGTGTTTAACATTATGTAGATTTGAAACGACTTATGCAGCATGTTGAAAGATAAAACTGTTTTTGTCTGTTTGGAACATTATTGGTAAAGGGCTATACGTTTACATGTGTAATTGGCTGAATTCCAAATTGCAGGCAGAATTTGCTTTGTCTTCCTTTAATTTGTGTGGTTTGGTTCTTCCCTCAGGTTTTCATGTGTTGCAGGATGTAGGCAGAGACTGTGGCAGCTCACAATGAACACAAACACAAACTGGTTTAATTTTTTTTCCTGTATATATTCACTGGGGATGAGATTTCCTCCCATGGATGGGTTAAAGCTACAGCAGAATTTTATATATGTGAGCCCTCGAACTATGAATTAAAAACCCTGTGCCAGGCAGCTTGCAAGAGGGAATTTCTTTGGCAGTGACTATATATAAATAGGTGTCTGAAGAGAATTTGTTTTCGTGTATAACTCATTAATGTTTTGGTTTTGTTTTTTTCTTTTGTACAAGTTAGGAAACCTTCTCGATTTGGGCAAGAGGGGGGTTAATATAGCTAAAAAACAACAAGAAAAAAGGTGGCTCTTTCTGATTTCAGATGTTCCCCTTCCAGACAGGTATGGAATGGAATGGGCTGCTTGGGCAGGAATCTGCCTGGGGCCATTGGCAGACCCCGTGGACAGCCAGTGGTTGTACCCGTCTGGCCTGGAAGCAGACGCAACTTCACGCTTGTACCATTGCCACCATGCTGGAGCTTTTTCAGGGCAACACCCCTCAGTGCCTGCAGGTCAAGTAGCTAAAAACATGAAACCATAGGCAGGCTAAGGAGTCTTAGTGGTACGCATCTGAGTCAGTTCAAGATTTACCTTCGTTGTCTCCGGGGTGGTTTTCCGGGGAAGGGTTTCCTGTTCCCTGAAACACCTCCTTGGTACATTGCCTTCCTCGCTCGCGTGCGTGGACATTGAGAGGTACCTAGTTAAGAAACTGAGACAATGCTACTTACATGCTAAATGTGGTTCCTCCGGGTCTCCTCTGACTAGAGGTGTGCTCTGAGCAAGCCGAGACTGGTCCCTGCCGCGCGATGATCTCCCGCTGGTACTTTGACGTGGCCGAAGGAAAGTGCGCGCCCTTCTTTTACGGCGGCTGCGGCGGGAACCGGAACAACTTTGACTCGGAGGAGTACTGCATGGCGGTCTGTGGCAGTGTCAGTAAGTGCCCCTCCACGCCTCCCTTGCTCCCGCATGGTGGGAGCAGGCCTGGGCTCACACTAACCCCTGGCCGCGGTCTGTCCAACACCTCCGCTCACCGCTAGATCCTCATTAGCCTCTCGCTAACCCAGCATGGTAGTGGGCGACTTCTCGGTGCTGTAGACGGGGGTCTGCAAGTAGGTAGCTGAAAGCCTAACACTTCTTTAGACGAGGCCTTTACACTCACCTTCTCTTAATTTTCTGTCAAAGCGTACTGACATCTTGTCTGTCTCTGTGTGTGCATATACAATGCATGTGCAGGAAAAAGCACAAACTTTAGGGAAGCCTCAGGTAAGTTTAAAAATAGTTCATAGTTTTTACAACGTATTTTCATGTATTATTTCTGACCTTTTTTAATCAAAGCAATACAAGCTCATTAAAATAACAGATTGTTTATTTCCAGATTTTTTTTTCTTTTTGTTTGTTTGGTTTTAGTTTGACTGAATACTTTGTGTGTGTTTGCAATGAAAAGGGGAGAAATGACATTTGATTTTTTTAGGTTTTCCTGAGAACTGTGATGCACGTGGATGTGAATCACCTCCCACTTACTTGTTTAACATACCATATGTTTTAATAATCGTTTTCCCTGAAGAAAGAGTGTTGCACTGTGATTTTTGGTTTGAGAAGGATGGCTTTGTCCATCGCAGGATATTGAAGCTGATGAATCAGACACTGGATTTATCAGCTGGATTTTGGGTTGGGAGCCTCTGGTACACTCCCTTCCAATCTGCCTTGCCAGCATGTACTCTTGGGAGAGTATTGGCTGCCATTTACATCTGACACATTAAAGAGTGAGTACATATTTCACTGCCCTGCCTGCTCACAGGGCATGGAGGAGCAGAACAGAAGCAGCATGTTAGGGCTCCTCTTAGTAAAATATTTTCCAAACTGCACCTAGGAATGTTTGTGGTAAGTAGGAAGCTTAAAAATGCACACAAACACATGCAGAGTCCTAGCAAGGTGTGCTATGTGTGTCTTGAAGCAGAGTAGCCGACCTGTGTTTTATTGGAGCAGGAACAAGCGCAGTTGTGGAGGCAGGATTGCTGCTCCAGTGCTCCAGCTGCATTTCATCTCAGCGTCTTTTAGAACTGTTCATGGCAAAGCTCCATGGAAGGACATGGAGAAAGTCTACCACCAGGCGAGTGAGGAGGGTACCTCATGGACAGTGATCAGCTTCTGCAACAAGACAGAAGATGTAGTGAAGAGAAAGAAGAACTATGCAGTAGATTTGAGTGAGGTCTATAATATATTTGCTAAAAGAATGAAATTTTGAACCATTAAGTTCCTGTGTTAGGCAAGACGTTTCCAGAGATGCAAAACACGGTTTGCCTCTGATTGCATGCTCTGTGACAGGCAAGAAAAAGTGAGACTTTGTAACAGGTGGAATGAGGACGGTAGTAGGAAAAAAAAAAGAAGAATTTTAAAGAAGAAATATTTATGCAATGAAAAATGCAGGGTATGTGATACTGACAAGTAGTTGATACTGTAGACAGGGAAGGAGGAAAGAAAAGTACACTGAAGCTAGCTGGCTTATGCAGATTAGAGGTACAGAAAAAACACCGCAGTGAGAGAGATGTTGAAAAATAAGCCTAGAAAAGCCACTTGAGCTCTTGTGCATTTAGTTTCAGGTAGCCAAGATGAGGCTGTGTTTATTCTTTACTATTATGGCCAACAGAGAATTGGTAAAGGATTATTATCTTTTTCAGTAATGTGGGTGAATATCATGTGTAAGTGGTGATTGGATCCCAGACAAGATGATAGCCATCAAAACTAATAACGGAAAACAGCTGAGAAACTGAACCTTTTGCTACTTTGCATCTGGAAGTAGTCTCACTTAGCAAGGGAAGAATGACAGGACTGAACATGATTTACCTGCAAGAGCTTTGGATACTTCAGCCGTTTGCCTTGGTCTATTTGAGGCAAATGAAAGTCACCTACCTCTGATAGTACACCTCTTGTGACAATGCCTGTTGTTTTCCCCAGAAATTAAAAAACAAACGAGGGGGGGGGGGGGGGGCTTCATCCTTATGTTTCATGTCCAACAAGGTAGGATTAAATGAAGACTAGCTATTGGCCTTTTGTGCTGAGCATTTTGCTTTTATGGTCAGTATAAGAGTTTCTAAAAAGCTGCATATGCTAGTTCTTGTTGGAAGAAGTCAGCCTTTTCACATACCTGGTAGGAATTAAGAATTATTACTGCCTTTGTCAGCATTACTAAAAAAAAAAAATCTATATTTTTGTGAAGGCTGGACAATAAGTAAGGACTTGTAGTAGACCTTGACTCTTGCAAGATTGCAGGTTTTTTAAACATCCAGTTTTTACAGCTTGCTTTTGGCTCCTGCCCTTCAAGCTGAGCTGTATGGATGCATTTCTTTGTCCAAATTCTGCAGTGGGACTATGTGCAGACTCAAAGATATCTGAAGATCATGCATCTTGCATAAAGAGCTGTAGTTACTCACCCAGCACTTCAAATCTCAGAGTTTCATTTCTGGTTTTACAGTGCTGCGAAATTATTACACAGAGGGAAGGGTGTTGCTGACTAAAAGAGTGGTCACATCACAAAACAGACTTCATGAGAATTATTCTCATGAAGTAAAACTTGGAGGGGTGAGATTTGGATTTGTCACTTTGATAATGCAGTAATGTTGCCTTTCATATACAGGTTGTAGGTGAAATCATAGCACCGACTGCTTGTAATAGCAAGCAAGCAGAGTTTAATATATTACTCTTCCAGTCAACCTAGTGATCTTTTTGCAGGAAATCTTACGCTACGAGGGGTGACCTCAGCCATGATCTTAAAAAGAATATTATGGATTGAATGAAACTTGGAAATTGGACTGTCTTCCTTCCTTCAAACTTCTCTTGGCAGCAGAAGTTGTTCAGGTCATGCTGTTTGGGAGGATAAATGATCTTCTAAGACTGGCAATCCTCTCACAGCATGTAGAATCAGAAATTAAATAAGAAACAACTTCTAAATTTGCTATATATGATATTCATTAGGATCTTCAGATAAGACCAGGAGATTCCTCTCTATCTCATGGAACTTGTTTTGGGTTTGGTTTTTTTTTCCTTAAGTTCAGTTCAATAAAATAATGCCAAGAGCATTACCATTTGTGTTCTTTCCATAGTTATCTTGGTTTACTCTGGGATTCCCAATTTTTGGTCTGAGCCATTAGTTGGAATACTTGAGCTGCTTGGCTTCATTTGCACAACTAGTGCAAAAATAGAGCTGGTCTTGTCTTTTAAAATAGATCTACCAGAGGGCTTTTTCCTGTTTTGTTTTTGGGGTTTTGGGGTTTTTTGGTGATTTTTTTTTTTTTCTTTTTCTTCAGTAGTTTCTCAAACAACATTTGAGTCTATAGGGTACACTTTCCAAGCTACTTTAGTTAGATTTTTGTTACTGTATTTTCATGTTAGTTCAGTGTGTTCTATACACCTGTTATTTCTGTTCCTAAATTAACTTTGTTTTCCTCTGGTTTCGTCTCCTGTCTCAGTATCACCATGCTGTTTCTCCTTATTCTTCATCATTTTGCTGAATAGAAATGGTAATGAAAATAATTAGAAGTGCTGAATATGATATGTTTCAGCACTTAAGTGAGATCTTGTCTTTGGTATTGATCTAATGTTGCTGAAAGTTTTTTTTACCTGGCTGTGGCACAGACACCACCCTCACTCCAATCCCACAGAAGAAAAGAAGAAAAACAGTGAAGAAGAGTTTCCATCTAGGCCACCCCTGCTCTGTCCTGTCTTTCTGCCCCACCCCCCTGCCCTGTCACCCTTAACTTAATCTTTCTATTTGATCTCTGTGCCTCCCCCCACCCTTCATGCTTATATATTTACTCCATTCTTTATTTCTTTTCTCTCCAATGTTCACATTATTGTTGCTCCCTTGTGTCCTATAAAAAAAACAGTGAGCCTCTCTTAGGCAGGAGACAAGATGGGTGCTAAAAGCACGTCTTTCCTTTGTCCAGCTGTAGTTTGCTTTGCAGCCTAAACTAGTTAGATTTTACAGAGAGTAATGTGAAATAGTGGATAGTGGTTGTGTTTCTCTTGAATAGTGGGCAAAGGGTGAAAGGGTGGGATATGAGTTTATTTTTCTCGTAATGCATTGAAATTGGACTGAACCAAAACCTGGGGATGTTCTGTTGTCACAAATACTCATATACTATGAATACTGAAAGTATGAATACTGAATACTAATGTCCTGAACACATTGTCTACAGAAAAAAAATATTCATGTTTTATTCTGCTTCCTTGCTGAAGTGTCTTTGCCTTGATCTGAAAAGGCGGGTCTGTCCTGTCATGCAAAACCTTAGACCCTCTCCACTATCAATGAATTTGACCAACGTTCTGAGGTCTGACAAAAGTGATTTGTCTGTTGGGTATGCACTACTACTGTCAAATTTTTTCATTCATCACCCAGCTACCTGGGAATTGATATATAATTGCCCTAGAAGTAGAAGGCTTTAAGGATCTTGTTACCAGTTCCTTCAGCCTGCCAGACCACATGCTCTCTCCCTATTGATTTTTAATAAGGGTGTTCAATACTGTCTACAGTTTCTATTCAATATAAGGACTCAAACTTATACTGTGTGACTGGCTATAATGGCTCCTTTGAAGTCATCAGGATCTTTCAGGCAGTTAATTCCGATTTAATGACCTCAGAATGAATATGTACTGACAAGAATAAGCAGATGATAAATTGTTGTTATCGAAGGAATTATTTCTATCTTACTATCATACTAAAAAGTAATCTATTGTACAAATTTTTTCACTTGTCTCTTAATTGTTGCTTGTTAAACATCCTTAAAGCTGTAGGAGATATATTTTTTTAATACATACTATTTTGAAATTACATTGATGTTCAGGTCTTAACTTTGGGACACAAGGAGCTTCAAAGCTGGGAAAATCCGTTCTCTTAAATGTGCTTCATTTGTCAGTTATTGCATAGGAGACAGCTCTCCCAGCAGCTCCTGCAGCCGTGGCATGGTACATTCAGAGCAGAGTGGAATTCATGATGCCTTGTTTTCATTTATCCTGCATCTAAAGCACAAGACTAAGACTAATATAGGGGATCCACTCTTACTGCTTTTCATATAGGCTAACGTCAGCTTGCCTACAGATTAGTATCTGTCTGTCCCTGATAATTGATGAGATCAGTCTTAATGTGTTTCCAGTTCATGCCCTTACATGAGGGGAAAATTCACAACTTCTAGCGTTTTGCAGTGTCCAGTTTAATTTCTCTACAGAGGTACTGTGAATAACAGTCCGTACCTTCTAACAGCAGAAGAGTATAAGATGATAATCCTGTTGTCAGTAATTTCCTTTATCCACTTATTGTTTGGGATCTTGACATCTCCCTAGTTAGCAGGAAGTAAAATATTTTGGCAGCTGAACTTGCATGCCAACTTCCAGAGTGTGTCTAAGGCATTAAAGAACTGCAGTGCATTCCTGTAAGCAGAATGGTAAAGTATACCCATTTTTTAGTTAGGTAGCACATTTTAATCCTTTGTCTTATTTACTGGGTGATTGCTCGTTTTACCTCTACAACTACAGATACTGCTTGAGTTTGAAGTCAGGTAGGAGGCTCAAAGACAGAAAGCAGGCCACGTCCAGAGCACGTTCAGCTGGACTGGCTGATACTGCCCTTTCACTGCTCGTGAGCTTTATGGGGGAGTTGGCAGGCCTCAGTCTATAAAAGCAGCAGAGCTTGCAAGTTGCTTCATGCCAGGAATGCATTTTTTTTGACAATGCACTTAGTACTGAAAAATATTCATCGCAGCAACTAGCTACAATACTTATTTGTCACAGCACTACAGGAGATATGATTTAAAATACAACAGTCTAGTGATAACATTTCAAATCCTAAATATCTGCCTTTATAAGTAGTGATATTGCAGGGAAGCATTTCACATAAGTACAAAGTCTTTTATTTGAATGAATAAAAAACCCCAAGTTATTAGAAATTCACTAAGCCAGTCACACTAGGACAACCTGTTGCTTCATCACAAAGGCTTTTTATATTCAATTGTCTTACTCCTTCCCAAATTAGCAGTAAAAGGGACATTACCTCTCAATGCTTTACTTAAATGTGTCCTTCTCTCACCGTCTCCAGCATGAATTGCCTGTATCTGCTGGTTTTATCTTCTCTGGCATGAAAACTCAGCTGAATCATTTGAGGCCGATTTCGAATAGTGTAGAGGAAATGTTAAGAAAAACATTTTTTCGCAGTTTCTTCATTCATTGTGAGTGCTTGACACTTAATAGTAAGTGCCTAGGAGATATAACTGGATGACTTCTACTGTCTCTTTAAATTGTTAATTTTGACTAACACCCTTAGTGGATGCAAGTGACTAATTTCTGTTTCCACAGTTCCTTCCATCTATATAAATTCGCACTTATAGTTCACCCTTGAACCACACATGGAGCCAGGGTTGGACTGGGCCTTTTTAAAAAGCAATTGGGTAAAGTTTAGGATTCAAAAGGGAGAAGATGCAAATATTTTCATATACCAGAGTTAGACTACTGATAATTTCAAGCTCTGGGAATTTTATTAATGTGATGTATTATTGTAGACACTGGTTTTGCTGTAACTTGTTTTGTTGAATCTAACCACAGGTTTGTTTGATGGTTTGGGTTTTTTTTTTTTCACTCTGTGGAACTTGATGACTCTTGTTTACAACCTTGGCAGAAGGCATGTTCAGGAGGATACTTCTGTCTTGTATTTGTTCTCATTTGATGTAACAGGTGAAGAATTTAATGGGGTTTTTTCCTTCATAAATATTTAAACTTATGGTGACAAATAAAAAAAGAATGACCTTGAAACAGAGTATTGCAAAGATGCTTGAGGAAAGTTTGCTTTGGGGACCTCCTCCCAAGCACAAAATGAATTGAAGAACTGAGAGGGGGGTGATCTGAGCAATTAATGGCCGACACGAGTGTCAAATGGATATAAGCAAGGCACAATTGCATTTGTCAGGGCTGGTGAAAAGGAAGTTGCATTCATAGGAAATGTATCTTGAAATTATTGCACAGAGGATTCTTATATGAGAAAATTTAACTTAAACCTAGGTTAGGTGGCAAGTATCAACTTTAGTTAAGGCAATAGATGAGGAATAATATGAGTATGGTATGTTTTGTTGGGTTTTTTTCCTCTTCCAGAAGTCTCTGTGAGGGATTTCATGAAACTGTCTTTCAAGCTGCCTATTGTTTTGATGCCATACCAACTATTTAAATTATAACACATCAAAGGAAGATAGGATCAGTCTTTGCAAAGTAAAGTTCAAGAAGGAATGTAACTTTTAAACATGTGATTTCTCTGTCTCAATACAATTAATCATATTTTCAGGCCAAGGTTGCTACATTGACCTGTAATTATTCTTTCAATACTAATGCAAGTTATGAAATATTACAGAAGCCATATGCAGTCTTTTATGACAAAGTGGTTTAGCCTTGATCAGTAATAAAAACAATGAGATAACCCAACTATTAAGAAGGAAAGAGCATCCCTCAGGAACACCGTTTTGTCTTTCATGTATTAACTCTTTTCATGTCACCTGTGCCTGGAATTATCTTTCAAATAAACTAGTAGACATTTTTAATAACATGCTTTCTAATCTGCTTTAGGAACATTCATCTATTTTAACAAAATCTTGGAAGCTAAGACACAGCTTGAAATTGAAGTGGAGAAGTCAACTCTCAGAACTGGTGATTCTTTTTACTGCTTCAGATGTGATCCCTGAACATACAACTACTACTGTTACAGAGGGCTTTTTTTTCTGAAGTCAGTACCAACATGCATATATTTTTTTTCTGACAGAAGAATATATTTGTTTCTATCTAGTCTGTTAGTCCATGTTTTGTGCTTTTGGAATTGCTACCATTGTGGTCAGAATTCCTCAGTTATTATGAAGAACACTTTACTTTCAAAGACTTTTTGGGTGTCTTAAAGATAGTTGTCAAAACATGAGGATAAAGCAAATGTGCAAGATAACCATTCAGCTGGGTTTTATTTATGTGATCATGAGCCTTAATATCAATGAATAACTTAATGGGAGTTTGCATTATTGAGCATCTTTGCTGAAAATTAAAAAGTGAGCAGCTGGAGTTGAGTGGCCTGAAGGACAGGAGTACCAGGCTCTGGTCATGATCAGCAGTTTGCTGCTCTGCAGTTAGCTTCCAGGCAGGGAGATGTGCTGATGAGCCACAAGGTGAAAGATCTGGCTTCCAGAACTCCTGCCAGTCCAGGGGTGATGCCTTGGAGCACACCAGTGCTGTCTATTTGCCCCCCAAAACCCTAAAAAGAAATGAGCAGCAACCTGCGGCTTACAGGTAAAATACTAAAACTGGGAACGTCTGGTTTTCACTCTCACAAGGTCTCCCTTGTGCTGTTGACTGTGGGAGGAATTCTGCACTCCCCTTTATTCTTAGTTTTAGACAAGGTTCAGAAAGTTGTCTTGGTGAAAGAGTGCATGAAGACGAAGTAATTAAAAGTGAAAAGGAATGGCACTTTGCCTGCTGGTCCTCCAGCTCACAGTGCTAAGAATGAGAATAGTTGTCTATAATGCAGTAGCTTATGTATAGTATGTAAATACACTTACTGTTCTATGCCCCAGTATCGACCTTTACTAGAAGACATACCAGTGTGGCACACACTTTTCTCCAAGTAATTAAATCATATTCAACTTAACAACTTCTTATGCAAAAACTCATCCTGGTACATACTATTCCCTACGTTTAAAATAATGGTGATTTGCTGCAATCTTAGATATACCTTTCCCAGCCTTCATTTGTCTTGTATCATTCAGCCAGTAATATGTCCGTTTTGTAATAAAAAGGTAATCATTGTTTTCCTTCCCTGTTGTTTAGATTCTGTTCATTGGTTTTGCCTCCCTGCTGTAAGCAGAGTAGTTTATTCACAAAAGACTGGGGATACCATCTTGTAAAAACAGCTCATTTCACAAGGTAGCAGTAGCAATAATAGAAACCCTTCTCACTAAAGATACTCCGTATGCACTTGTGATTGTCACAAGTGCTATAATTAGTTGTGATCTTAGTCAACAACTGAAAGCTTTGATCCTAATCCTTCATTAATGAGGCAGTTGTGTATGTGGAATTCAGAGGCAATGAATGCATCCACTGAATACTACATTGTAACTGGGTAGTGCTTTCATTTCAAATGGTTTCCCATCTTATATGCAACAGCCAATGTCATTCAGAAAAGGAGCATATCCTAATCCTTTCATTTCATATGAGATTGGTGAGTGAGTGTTTTTTCTTTCACTGGAGATGCTGATATGGATTATTTATTTTTATGTGAAACAGTAAAACAGAATCTGGGGGCATATTGTTGCATTTTTCTTCCTTTTTTATTTTGCCCCCCTGGTCTTCTGATATGTAAAAGTTGTTGATAAATAGCAAAATGTGTAGAGCATAATTTGGCTGTATTATTGAACCTGTGCAAAGGATAGGTTTTGTGCCAACAGCCATGAAGAAATAAAATGTTTCTGCTTTTATTCAGTGAAGAAATTTTAAAATGTTTCTGCTTTATGCAGAAGAAGGGAGGCTTAGTATTTTTGTAACTCTTGGGGGGACAGCTGCTGGTTATTGTTATGTTGGAATCACAAGGGGGTTTTTAACATGCTATTGGTAATTAATTTTTTTAATAGTGGATGGAGAAGTTGTCACATAATCATTTGCAGACTTTATAAATATAGGGAGTAAAATCTTGCAGGGTTATTTGTTTTTCAGCAGACTGGTTATTTTGTCAGAGAAATACTTATGATTTCAAAGTACATTAATAGCTAACCACTTATAAAAAGACCGCTTCTGAATCTAACAGAAAACAAAACCGTATGTGACCATTTCATCTCACCTTTTAGTATTTTCCTAAACATAGGCACTGAACTTCTTCTTAATGAAACTTAACCCTATTTTTTAAGAGTTTAAACAGTGTCTCTGTTTGCAGAGTGAGATGTGGTTGGTGTTGGTAGGTTGGTTGGTCTCTTTGGCCACCAGCAGCCAAATAAACGTTCCAGGAGCGGTAGGCATGCTGAGTCCTTACGGCTGGCTTTGCACAAGCTCAGCCTACTCTGACGTGTGCTGGGCATGGACCGGTGCCAGCAGCAAGCAGGGAGGGAGAAAACACCAGTTTTACCTCTTGCTTTCACGCCTGTTCACTGGCTGGGTTTCGGAAGGAGATGCTGAAGCAGGATGTTTTTGAGGATTCTTTTGGGCGACTCAGCATGTCTTTGCATAAGTTGTTCAAATACTTAATTGCACTTACTATTGAAAGTGGGTGGCTTATTTCTGATCTGGATTTCCAGCCTTATTTCTGCCTAGCTTTGGTTTCCAGCCATCAGATGTCAGTTGCTTCTTTCCGATAAAGCTGTTGTCAGAAATCTTTTCTCAGTAGAGATTTTCTAAATCAAATTAGTCCCCTGGTGGATGAGCGTAAGTGATTGAGCTTCTTACCATGAGACAGGTCCCCTAAGCTCCCCTGAGTCTACATGCCCGTTTCTGAGCCCTCTATATTTTTGGGAGCACGTAGTGGAGAGCCATGTGTGGCGTTACACCAGCCTTTTGCCTTTCGCGCAAGGTCGGGGTAGTAGCTTTCTCCTCCTATGCAGTATTGCTCTTCGTTAGCATGAGCCTCTTCAGCATTAGCTTGAGAGAGCAGGTTGCAGTTGGATACTGATGTACTGCCTGCATCCTTTCCCATGCTCCTGGGCACAGCCTGGCTGTCTCAGGCATCCAGGTATGTGGCATTTAATGCCTAGTCACTGTTTGATTTGGTTTTGCACAGCTTTTGGAGGGGGCTCGGTGCTCTGACATCCTCAGCATGAGGCACTGAAATCAGGTTTTCCAGTTCTTAGCACCTGCTACTCTCACTTGTTCAGAAACGCACCAGCAAGCATGCCAGCAAGAAGTAAGCGTTATTGTCCAAAAAATCTGGGCCATAAAGGCTACATGTGTGAGACAGAAGCTTTTGAAAATCAGACCTTGAATGTACAGGTGGCTTAACTGATCTCAGTGCAAATGCTGGTGACCTTTTTTCCTGTTCGATAATTAAAGGTTACATTTGCGTAATTTATTGGACAGTTATTTAGATTGTCAGTTTTTTCCACTCACATTTGTACAGACTTCAATTAAAAAAAAAAAAAATCTATAAAAGATGGAGAAGGATGGCAAATGCGCTAGAGCTGTCCCTCATTCAACCTTCCTGTGCTAAATCCTGCTGTGTCCTGCAGAGGCAGTGAGAGGAGGGTGTAGACAGAGGGGAATCCTCTTCACACAGAGCCTGATTAAACCGTGGAACTCAGTGCTCCACCATGTTGTGAATGTTAAAACTCATGCAAGTTTTGTGGGGAAAAAAAACCCAAAATTAGAGTAATGGAAGGAAAATCCACGAGGTTAGTTAAGCATTGCAAAAGAGTATTCACTGCTCTTGCCTGGGGGTGTTTGGTGAACCCCTATCAGGCAACAGGAGCCTGGAAGGGCTGGTGTTGCTCGGTCTGACACTTAAATTTCTTCCTGCTTTGAAATAAAATTTTCTTTTCATTTTCTAAATGGAACTAAAATGTACTGTACTTAACTGCAGCTTCAGGAAAGGTAAAGATTAAATTAATTTGATGTTTGAGAGATTAAAAGTATCCTGGTTTCAGCTGGGATAGAGTTAACTGTCTTCCTAGTAGCTGGTACAGTGCTATGTTTTGAGTTCAGTATGTGAAGAATGTTGATAACACTGATGTTTTCAGTTGTTGCTCAGTAGTGTTTAGACTAGAGTCAAGGATTTTTCAGCTTCTCATGCCCAGCCAGGGCAGCTGACCCAAACTGGCCAACAGTGTATTCCATACCATGGGACGTCCCATCTAGTTTAGGAACTGGGAAGTGGGGGGGCAGGGAATCGCCGCTCGGGGACTAACTGGGTGTCGGTCGGCGGGTGGTGAGCAATTGCCATGCGCATCGTTTGTACATTCCAATCCTTTTATTATTGCTGTTGTCATTTTATTAGTGTTATCATTATTAGTTTCTTCTTTTCTGTTCTCTTAAACCGTTCTTATCTCAACCCACAGGTTTTGCTTCTTTTCCTTATTTTCTCTCCCATCCCACTGGGTGGGGGGGAGTGAGTGAGCGGCTGCGTGGTGCTTAGTTGCTGGCTGGGGTTAAACCACGACAGTCCATTTTGGCGCCCATCGTGGGACTTGGAGGGTTGAGATAATGACAAACCTGACCAGAGCTTGTTAAAACAAATTTGTTATAAGCATTCATTATATTCGTCTAATAGTCGCTGGTCACTATGTTGATTTATGTGTTCTTAGAGTTGTTGCTCTGGTTTTTAAAGGTCTGTTATGTATCACCTCGCTTGCTGTATGTAGTCTCTCTTCTGCTGCTTATCATCTGTGGGAGGTGGATTAAGGTTTTCGCTTTGATGTATTGTATAACACTGGTTTATGGTATGATAAAGTCGTCAGCTGTGGGATTAATCCAGTATTTGCACTCAGCATTGTCACCTTTATACTCCGGGAGCCGTGTGTGGGAAACTTAATAATTACACCATTTACCTTTCCTCCTTGGAAAGCCAGTCTATGGGTGGGGTACCTTTCTTCCCCTCTCCTTTCTCCTTCAGTCCAGTTACAATGGTGTTTGAGAATTTTGAAAAATTTGAATACTCTTGGGATGTTGAGACCAGCACGGTCCTAGCCCTACTGCTAGGAATTAGCATGCTTCTGAATGTGGTTCAGCTCTCGTTTAAGGTTAAACAACTATTTAAGAAGATCACCCAGAGATGTGCCCCAAGGCTGGATAATTATGAGTGGCAGGGTGTGTGGGGTAGTACGCGCAAGTACTTAGAAAAGTGGGCACCTCCAATGTTTTGGAAATTCACCCCTGAACAAGTGCAGGATCCAGAAGAACTAGTAAAATATTTGGAAAAGGTATGCTGTCACCCCGGCAGTTCCAGAGAGATACAAATCACTGCAACGTGCTGGGGCCTGGCCCATGCCTATCGAGCCCTGTTCGACACCACTCAGTACCCTCAAGGGGAAGAGAATGCCTCTGGATCTAACAACAAAACGACGAGCACTGCTGCTACCCAAACCTTGGTGATGGGCACTGAGGTCCCTCCAGCCCCGGCGACGAGCACTGCTGCTACCCAAACCTCGGCAACAGACACTGCGGTTATCCAAAACCCAGCGAGCGATACTGCAACTGAACCAGCGGACCAACCTGCACCAGTATCATTTGCCCCCATACAGAAGAAGAAATACACAAAAAAATCAGTTCGCTTAGCGAAGGAGGGAGATGAGCCAGGGTCATCACGGGAACAGGAGGAAGAGGCAGAACCAGAGGTAATAACCCGGTCCCTATCCTTGAGCGAGCTGCGGGATTTGCGAAACGATTTTGGCCGCCGTATAGGTGAGCATATTATCACCTGGCTCCTCCAATGCTGAGACAATGGGGCTAATAGCTTGGAATTAGAAGGTAGGGAAGCCAAGCAGCTGGGATCGCTTGCCAGGGAAGGTGGCATTGACAAGGCAATTGGAAGAGGGACACAAGCCATCAGCCTCTGGAGGCGACTCCTGTCAAGTGTGAAGGAAAGGTACCCCTTTAAGGAAGATGTTATATGTCAGTCAAGCAAGTGGACCACCATGGAAAAAGGTATTCAATATCTGAGGGAATTAGCCATGCTAGAGACGATTCATCATGACCCGGACAACCCACAATTACCCAAAGATCCAGACGAAGTCCAATGCACACGACCCATGTGGCAGAAGTTTGTACGGAGCGCACCATCATCCTATGCCAACGCATTGGCAATAATGGCCTGGAAGGATGAAGAGGCACCGACAGTGGAGGAAGTGGCTCACCAACTCCGTCAATACGAAGAAAATCTCTCCTCCTCCCTACAAGCCTGCATTTCGGCTGTGGAAAAGCTGTCCCAGAATGTCCAACAAATCAAAGAGGATATGTTCTACTCCACACCTGTAAGGACCAATGTCTCAGCTATTAGGAGTGAGCATTCCTCTGCCCAAGAGAGAGAATATAGAAGGTACACACTGCGAGGTGCCCTGTGGTTTTACCTATGTGATCATGGAGAGGACATGAGGAAATGGGACAGAAAACCTACCTCGGTCCTAAATGCACGGGTGCGAGAAAAACCACCACAAAAGGGGATTCTACCAGGAAAAATGCCGCTTCAGTTTCCAAACAGAGTAGAAGGGCTGATCTTATTTCTGATCCTCTTGAAGGGACTTCTGAGCCAATTTTACGAGAAGTGAGTACTGGATACTCTGACCAGAATTAGAGGGGCCCTGCCTCCAGCCAGGTGCAGATATTTAGAAATACTTCTGAGCATTACAGAAATGTTTTCACTCAGTCTGAGCTTTGGGTGATTTGTTTTTGGAATTTGCTTCCACTGGCTGTGGCTTTTCTGGCAGGCAGCACTGCACCCCAGCACAAACCACATTATCATTGAAGGTGGGGTGTTATCATTAAGACTTTAAAAAGAAAGAAAATTTTTATGCTTTCATAATGGTATTAGAGACTAAATTGTCTGAAGTTGTAGAAGTAACCACTGAAAATATTAAGAGTTGCATTCTATTTTTGTAATTTTTGTGGCTTATCAGGAAGCTTATTTGTTCCTGTCTGTTACAACACTTCAGTAACAAAGTTTACAAATTTACAAAATGTAAACTTCTAATTAAATATTTATGAAACAAATCTAAAAATGGTGGGAGGAGTGATGCTTTTGGTAGGTTGGGGGATTTTTTGGTTGCTTGTAGATTTTTTTGTTTCGAGACAAGCAAGGCCTTTCCTTTGGTCCACTGAGAAACTTACAAAATTCATTGTGCAGTATATACCAACAGCATCCAAAACCATTCATGCCTGTTGTAGAGAACATGTAGAGATATCTCAAAGATAGCCAAAGCCAAAGGCTTTCTGTTCATTTGGGGGGTGTTATTTGTTTTGCTTTGAGGGTTATACATCTAAGGTAAAGTTGGAGGAAAAGTTTGGATTTCAGTTTAAGTTTTTCTTAAAGTTTGAGGATGTATTTCACTGGGACTAAAATGTTGTACTTCTGATTTTATGTTTTTTAAATAATTTAACATAGATATGTTTATATTTCAACTTGTTTTGGGGAAAGTAGTCATAAGTAAATATTGGTTGTTATTAATCAGCCTGATCTTCAGATTAAAGTTTACTTCTGTTGAAGACACTGAGAAATGATTGGGGTGTGGGAGGGTCCTGGTGTTTTCCCTACCTGTATTAGTCTATCTACTAAAATGTATTACCTCTGTAAGTGAAGTTAACTATAGTACATACAGTCAAACTAATTTAAAAAAAAAAAAAAAATCCTGCACAACGATGTGTACGTTCTTTCTTTGTAAGAATTTTTAAACTAACTTTGCAGTTATTAAATGTGACCAGGGAAATGAAACTAATTATATAATAAAATATTTAGGGACAATATAGTTGAAATGAAATAGTTGACCATCATTGGAGAGCTTTTTAAATCGCTGTCATGTCCCTAGCACAGAAGTGTTACTCTAGTTAATGCAGAGGTTGTTGGATGTTGCTGCATAGTGAAGGAACTGTTGCTCACTCTGCTTGAATTACCCCAAATGCAAATCTTTCTGATACCAGTGTGATAGGTATCACCTAGTTATCCAACAGGAATGGGTGGTAATTAGTGCATGCTTGCTGATTATTTTCTGCATCCATGAGGGATTTTCTTAATCAAAGTTGTTACAAATAAAGTAAATATCTGTGAGGCCAAACTGTCACTAAGGGAAGGATTTGAGGTATTTCATTAGGGTACTGTGGGGTCCATAGGTGCTTTAAAACGTATTTGCATTGGCACTCGGGTGTAACAGTTTACCTTTTAAAAATAAACTAATATAGAAAGAATGTAACTTAGCAAAGGGCTTTCTGCTGGTTTATGTACCTTAGTCATTGCCAGGCTTTTTTTTTCCTTGGAATTTTTCCTTTGGCAGCAGTTTCTAACCTGTTTGAATAACATTGCTTTGTTCACACTGAAGAGTTTCTCCTGGGTTAGAAAATGGGGCAGGCGGGAAATCCTTGTATATTTACATATATTTGCTGTGTGTCTCACATGTCTGCCTAAACCACATTTTTATATCCTCCTCTGAGGTTAAATGAATGGCTTTACCCTGACAGAACAGATTGGTCCAACTAAATTTTACCTGTACTAAAGTAGAAATTCTGCTTTTCTTCCTTCCCTTCTCCCCCCCCCCCCAAAAAAAAAAAAATTAACCTCAGTCCCTACCACAGCTGCTAGCACTCCTGATGCTGTTGACAAATACTTGGAGACACCTGGGGATGAGAATGAACATGCCCATTTCCAGAAAGCCAAGGAGAGACTTGAAGCTAAGCATCGTGAAAGGATGTCTCAGGTAAGGGGAGATTTCTTTACCTATAAATATGGGAGGGAGTTTTGTCTGTCAAGTCGTAAGATGCTTGGAGTCCTTCATTTTCTTATTTCCCCAAGGCTTCAGCCAGCTGCCCTATCTATTTGCAATTTTGTACATACTCCATTTACTGCCTTTCTGACTCTTATCTAAGAATTCGGCTGACTGGGACATATATTTGTGGTTGGGTTGCAGCTGCAATCATGAGTCGCTACAGTGACTTGTGCTGGTAAAAAGGAAAAAAAAGTCTGTTAAAAATTTCTCTCGTTTTTGTGGAAGAATGTTTGGTTTGTGAGATTGTTCTTATTTCTAAGTAAAGAACTTGACCACTGTATTAGTCATCCTTCCTTTGTAGCGGCTGAGGGAGGAGATTGCTTGTGATTAGCTTTGTTCTCTGTGTGTAGGCATACATGGCTGTGCCCTGGGGTAACATAAGCTCGCGTATGTTCATCTAATGGTCTTGAGCCTCAAGGTAACAAGAAATGCATCTAAAGCTAAAGAAAAGAGGAAAAATTAGTGCTTTTGAACTGATCCAAAATCCAACTGAATCAACCCTTTTGTTCCTTTAACCAAAAAGATTTGTGTAGCCTGAAACTAGACTGGTTTTAATCCTATTGAACACTAAGAGATGAGCTATTCACTCTCTCAGAATTAGGGTTTATAATAGCAATGCCAATAAAAAATTGTCACAGTTCTGTCTAATAACAACAAAGAAAAATATAAGAGGTTTAAAGGAAAGCCTGTAGTGCATTTTTTTTAGGATGGAACAACCACAAAAATGAAGGTAGTGTAATTCAGATGCACTGCATGTATCCTTGTAGCTATTTTACTATAATTTATCATTGTAACTTTGTTCCCCTGTTGCATTTGCAGTGTTACTCTGTATTACTGACACACTAACCTTTAGCTCTGTGCTAAAATGTTTGAGTAGGCCTGAAATTAAGCTCTTAGGCCCCGTCTACTGGCACTGTAGCTGTGCCTGGCACTCTTCTAATAAACAGAGCAGGGTATCTCACCTGAAGCAGTCACCCGATCGGTGCAAACTGCGTGCCATGAATATGGCAGTTAATAGGTAGGACGAGATGTGCTCCTCATCTGCTTGGGAAGCATTGTAGCACAAATAAGCTATCTCCTTCTTAAATACAGAAAATAGTCCCAGCCTAATGCTTGTAAAGTGTTATGATTTCCTTTCCTCTGGAAGATCAAACAACTTCATTAAAGCAAGCAGCGGCGGAGGCAGCCGTGGTGCGAGTGCTGCCTTTTTGCCGGGCTCAGAGCCACCCTGAAGCCGAGGGGTAAGTCGGGAGGGAGGTGAGCAATGGCTCGCAAGGCACCTCCGCCAAGGGCATGGCTCACCCCAGTCCTCTTCGTAACAAACTTCCATGTGGCTACACTACTCAGTTTGGGAAGGACAGGCTGGGAATTGGGAGGATAAAAAATGTTGTGCACTCAGCCTGCCCGGCCGAGGAGAGAGATCCTGCCCCAGCCAGGCACGCAGAGGGTCAGCGGGTAATGCAGCTATCACCCTGTTATTACCTCCCCTTGAAATAGCCTTTTTTTTTTAAAAAAACCACCGTAGGAGCAGGTGTCCTGAAAGCAAAGGACAGTCAGCACGAAAGGCAGGTTTCCCTGGAACAGTCCTCAGATTCCCACCATGGTTTCAGGTTTGTCTCCAAAACCCAAATATGTAAAGGTTAAGCTGAGTAATTAAGGGCAGTATTTGGGTGAACTGTGTATCTTCTGTTTTCTACAAAGCTGATGGTTTGTGGAAAAGAGCTAATCAAATGCACGGGCACTCAGACAACATCATATAGAGAAAACGTACCACGTCAGTGCTTGAGGCCAACAAAATTAACTAGGAAAAGCACTGAACCATAGCATCAGAAAACTTCTGAATAAATGCGCTGCACATTTTAGCATGCGCGTTTGGGGCAACTTCATAAATGAAGGCTGTGGTTCAAGGGTTTGACTGAAGATCATGCTGGTGCTGTGTGTGCTCTGCCCTCGTTAGCACATTCCCAGCCATACTTTCTCTCAGTGCTAATGAGCATACAGCTGCAGGGTGACGCAGGTCAGCTCCCTCATCTCACTGCAATGTCACTCTTCCAAAAAAAAAGTAAAATAATCAACTCTGGCCAGTTCAGCAAGCTAAATCAGACCTGGGAAACAGCAGCACGATATGTACATCAAGAAAGTAAGTTCTTTGATCTTTAATTTGCTTAAGCTGCTTATGAAATCTCAGCTTAAAGTACATATGTCTTGAAGTACATGGAACCCCTGCAGAGCTTTGAAGAAGAGAGTTAACTTTTTAAAAATTAGTTTTCCCTTCTATGAGTAATGCTTTATACAGCATTGTGCTAGCCTCTCCCAGTTAATGTTTCAAATGTTTAACAAATATAAGATCTTATGGAGAAGTAGAAAAGCCAGCTGGTTAACGATTCTGTGTTTCCTCATGTGAACTGTGATATGTCTGTGTCCCATATCGCTGGTTTTCTTTTCTAGCAATGTATTTAAAAATTGCTTTTTACATTTTCTTTAAAATAGGGTATGTTCTTAATATGTATTTAACTAAGAATTAATTTGAAGCTGTTACTTGTTATGTTAAAATCAATACTGAATAAATTAACTCAGTAACCTTTTGACATCAATGTTATTCTCAAAAAAAAAGTAGCAAGTAAGAGTCACTAGCTGCGTCCTCCAGCTGCACTGAACATATTTATTCTTTTTTTTTTTCTCAAAGTCCACTTCTTTCAAAGCTGAGAAATGGGGCCTTATAAAGCAGCAGAAATGCCCCTTTTTTGTCTATTAAAAAGAAAGGAAATAATCAGTGGTTTTAGGAAAATGATCGAGTCGCTCTTTAATCTTGATAAATGTCATAATCTGAAATAAATTGGTTTGTTCACAAAATATAGATACTTTTAATTAATAAAGCAACTAGTTTTAAAACAGGATTTGATTTGATGTACGCTTTACTTTGCAACAGCCAATTAACTCATTAAAAAAAATTAGATGCATTCTGTTTCACATATAAAATGTAATCATCTAAGGAGTAGGGAAGTTTATCATTTAAAAAATTAAATTGGAATTAAGTATTTTAATAAAAACATCATCAGGGCAAATGCAGGTATTCTGTATATCCTCTTTCTGAGTTTTGCCTTTATTTACCATGAAATCCTGACAACTTGTTTCTTTTTCTCTTGCACAGAGATATTCACACAGGCAGAGACCCGGCTTCTGTCGATGGTCATGTTGATTCATAGTTCACAGCTCCTAAAAGACTCTCACTAGGGGAGTCTGTGCTCTTTAGTACGATGACCTGATGTACCTCTGGTTCAGACTGTTCTAATCCCTTCCGCTCTTAAGTGTCTGTCCCTTTAGACTACAGGCCATAAAAGTTTTTCTGCTTTTACTATCTTGCACAGCACCTGGAGCAACAAGGCTTATAAACTTTCCTAGGCAGTACTGTAAAGAGAATTACATTAGCATAGAATTTTGAACTTTTCCCAAGAATTATTAATGCAACGCCAAATAACAGCAGATCTACATTCCCATGCAAACAGGATAGCTATTCAGCAATGCATGTGTAACCTTTAAATGTTTGCTCTTCTCTGACAGGGAGACAATATGCTAACTGATTGCAGGATGCTGTGTTTCTTATTTCCTGTTTTGGTACAATTCCCCTTTTCCTCTTCTCATTCCAGTTTGTTAACTCCTTTATAGCTCCCTCACTTAAAGAGCTGTTGCTAAATAGCCTGGTGGAACCAGATATTGAACCTTACCCAAGGGAGCAGTATATTTATACATTTCTCTCCTCAAATATCTTGTGACATTCTCATGTCTTAAATTTACTCTTCCTCTGGCTGTTTAAAATATTTTAGGAATCATAGCATGTAGAGTACTTATGATACGAACTTAATGATACCTTGTCTCCTAGAGTAGTCTTGCCTCTTGGAAATTCATTTCCAAAGCAAGCATCTGAAAATACTGCAGTCCTCAACCAGCCTGAACAGGGCTGGTGTTATGTTCAAGATTTTTTTTTTTTGATCCTTGCACGCCACTAGTTCCAACAACCTGGAGGGGTCTTCAGCTGGTTTTTAGTGTCAGTGGCACCATAAATGGTTTGGGTTGGAAGGGACCTTAAAGATCATCCAGTTCCAGCCCCACTGCCATGGGCAGGGACACCTTCCACTAGACCAGGTTGCTCAAAGCCCCATCCAACTGGCCTTGAACACTTCCAGGGATAAGACATCCACAGCTTCTCTGGGCAACCTGTTCCAGTGCCTCACCACCTTCACAGTGAAGAATTTCTTCCTTACCTCTAATCTAAATCTACCCTTTTTCAGTTTAAAGCCCATTATCCCTTGTCCTATCACTACATGCCCTTGTAAAAAGTCCCTCTCTGGCTTTCCTGAAGGCCCCCTTTAGGTACTGGAAGGCTGCTGTAAGGTCTTCCCAGAGTCTTCTCCAGGCTGAGCAACCCCAACTCTCTCAGCCTGTATTCATAGGAGAGGTGCTCCAGCCCTGTGATCATCTTTGCAGCCTTCCTCTGGACCAGCTTGAGCAAGCCCATGTCTGTTTTATGCTGGAGGCCCTGTAGCTGGATGCAGGACTCCAGGTGGGGTCTCACCAGAGCAGAGTAGAGGGGCAGAATCACCTCCCTCGACCTGCTGGTCACGCTTCTTTTGATGCGGCCCAGGATATGGTTGGCTTTCTGGGCTGCGAGTGCACATTGCTGGCTCATACTAAATTTTTCATGCACTAATACCCCCAAGTCCTTTTCCTCAGGGCTGCTCTCAGTCCACTCATTGCCCAGCCTGTATCAGTGTTTGGGATTGCCCCGACCCAGGTGCAGGAGCTTACACTTGGCCTCGTTGAACTTCATGACGTTCACACAGGCCTGCCTCTCAACCCTGTCAAGGTCCCTCTGGATGGCATCCCTTCCCTCTAGAGTACCAACCATGCCACTCGGCTTGGCGTCATCCACAAACTTGTGAGGATGCACTCAATCCCACTGTCCATGTCCTCGACAAAGATGTTAAATAATACTTGTCCCTATATTTCCTAGATCCCACCATCTCTATTATTGTGTGTGGGAGGGCTCTTTCCTTCCTTAAAACTGACTGTCAGGTGAGTAGGAGTACACACCCCAGTCACAGTCAGGGCTCTTTGGAGAGGTTTAATGATGTTATTACCAGAAAAAAGGTCAAGATAAGAGTGGAACAAAAAGCCTTTGACAACAGTAGGCATCTTATTGGCATGACTTTAACTTTCTAACTAAGCAAACCTTCAGGCAAGCACCTCTGCTGGTCTGATTGCTGTAACCCAAATGTCTGTCGTAAATTCTTCTCTTGCAGCTATGCTTCTTTGCTCTAGTGTAAAAAAAGAGAGTAAATACTGCTGTTTTCAGTATAATGAGATTTTTTGTACTTAGCATCTCTCTTAATAATGAGTGACACTTTCTGTACTTCCTATTTTCCTCTTGCTGTCCCCTACAGCCCAATTTCAAAAGGAGTCTGCCAGGCGCCGAGTTCTGAGGAAGTTTGACTTTGAAATGGCTTGCTTCTTATATCTCAACCAGAAGTTGTCATTTTCCCTGCACAAAGCCACCAAGCCTCGAAGAGCCATAAATCTGTGTGGCTTTGATAGATCTGGGCTGTCAGAGAAGAATAGGTTTGTAAGTGCATAGAGGCCAAGCTCAGCCTTTTTCTGCACATGCATATCAGGGCAAATTTTTTTCCCCTCCTGCTCTTTGGTTTCCTACAGAGTGCTACGGCATATTTCTTAGTCACTCATAATTCTCTAAAGCGATGACCTTCAATGAGAGCAGAAGTTTTCTCTGGGTAGTAGCATGACTTCCCATAGATAGCTGTGGGGCAGCTGTATCTTCAGTTAGTTAGCATACACACAGAGATGCTTTCAACCATTCAAGTCTTCTCAGTTGCAAAAATCGGCACTCAAAGCACAGCTTCTGCAATCTTTACATTGAATATTGTTTCTGCAAACAGCCATGTCATTCTGTTTTTTTCACAAGCCATTCACTCTCCTACCAAAGCTGAACTCTGAAGCCCATAATTTACATTCCTCCCAACTAGCTGTGTAGGCTGTCAGTTTATCATCCTGCCTTCAATGCCTTTAAAGGTTTAGGGAACTAAAACAGGCAGAGAGACCTGGTCTGGCCAAAGGTCTCCTTATCACATTACCCACAATACTTGTTTTCATCATATGGATTAGCAGAGGGTTAGTTTGGGGGATAAAGATGGCAAAGGAACTCTTATCCTGAAAACCTATCAACTGCTCATTCAGAATGAAAAAGAGTATTAAGCAGATGTCAGAGATGTGATTTGAAGACATAAAAGGCTCTCCTTTTATGAGGGAGAAGAAAATCGTAAAGTTGCTAACCTAGGCCAATGCTCAAGCTTGAGCACATCACTGTAGTTTATGACTTGAATTAATGTAACGTTCGCATCCTGCACCAGTGACATTTCAGGTCTCTAGGAAGGTGCTGCCTGTGAATTAGGTTTTCTTGGCCACCACAACCATATGGCCTAAGTGATGTACAATTAAAAGTTTAATACCTAATGTGCACTTAATACACAGCAGCACTCTGAGCATTAATACATTTTTTGCAGAACACATCATGGTGCTCTAAATTGTGGTGTTGGTTCATGTCCTCTAGCTCTGCTGTGTCAGAGAAGCAGTAAAATCTCCTGATGCCAAAGTACTGGGAAGGTAACTGGTTGTGGGGCGACCTGTAACTTCAGTGCACTGCACATCATATTCTCTGTTGTCAGCTGCTTGCTACAACCCCTTGAAAATGAATTTTCATGTCTCTTTGTAAATTTTGGTTTCCTACCTCCCTAGAGTTTGGCTGCAATTTGCACATCAATGCTTATTTGTCTGATGAGAAGATAATTTAAATTGAAGAGGTACTTCTAGGCTGCCAGTTTATGTAGGTTGTAGTACAATTTTGGGACTTAAGTTTCAGCTTACAGTTCCCAGTAAAAGAGCGGAATGAAGTTAAGACTGTGATTTCTAAGTACTTGACTTCAGGTTTTTGTGCTTACAACTGCTGTCTAACTATGTCCCTGCTGAAGCCCAGAAGCAGGCAAAACAATTTCCCACTTTAAAGTTTTCAGCATCATGTTAGCTTCCCAAAATGTATGTCTCCACTCTCTTGCGCTATTACTTAGGCCAGAATCTCTTTACAGATAAACAATTTCACTGATAGTGAGTTGACCTGGTTTTACTATGAGTGAGTTATTGCTGTCTTGAAATACATTCCCAGGCTTTGGGTCAAAAGGAAGATGAAAACTTGACAACAAAATCCCATATGTTGAATTGGTCTTGAATGCAGGCACCTGCATGCTGGTTAATTGTTGGGGTCTACAACCCTATATAGGACTGAGAGGGGATTCCATTTCAAGGACTCAGACTTGTAAAAGTCTCCTTTGAACCCAGGTTTGGTGGTTTGGGTTTTTTTAAAGGCACAGGCTCAACCAGATACTGGAGGCACCACTAGTGCTCTCCACTCTGCCCATCAAGGAGCCTGATTAGCAATGTCCAGCATGTGGGAGAATGGGGGAGCCTGAGACAGGAGCTGAGTGGTGGAGGCTCAACTTGCAGACATGAGACACAGCAGGTCTAATTTGTCCTGCCTTTGGTATTGGTCTTGGTAAAATTTCAGTCATGCTTGCGGAGCTTTTCTGAAATCCCCTTTAGAAAGGGTATGTTTGACTATTTCTGTTAAACGGTATGAGAATGTGTTTTTTGGTGAGAAAGGAAGGAAAGGAAGTGCACATTTTGAATAATTGCTTCCAGGTTTCTTCTGTCTTCATCTGACATTGTGCTAATCCTGCAAATAAACAAGTCACTTGTTTGTGTGCGCTGCATTCAGTGAGAGCAATTGTTCCTGCATAAAATGTGTTATCTGAGCAGATTCCTGTCCAGGTGTGAAATGAGTAAAGACCCTAAGTAAGACCACGAGAAGGTTTCAGATGTCATGGACAGCAAGTTAAGAGTAACATATTCCCTGACTATTGAAATACTGCCCTGCGTTACAGGAGGTGGCCTCTCATGTTGCTGAAACGAATGGTACTGAAAGTTCTCCTACATCATTCTTCTGTCAGCATTGTACTTGAGATATAAATATATTCCATTCTTGAAGTGTTGGACACCTATTTCTGGACAGACTAGCACAAATTGCATGTAATTCTTGATCTGTCCTACTCAAAGGCCAGCAATGTAGTCCAAATATACTTTGAATTGAAATTCTCTCATTTTGACCAAGGAGGTACAATAGGTGGAAGCAGTTTCCTTTCTGTCTGAGATGAAAAGGGGTTGGTGTGTTCACCCATAGATATCTCCACTTCCCTTGCTTGATGGCTGGTTACAGCCGTGTTGCTTCACAGTGGAGTTGTGAGAGCTTGGCACAATGATTGGACACAGAACTACTTACCGTCTTTGTTTAATTTAATAACAGGATTCCACCTTTGTTAAATGTTGTAACAGCTTTTTTAACAGAGATAAAAGGAGGAGAGGAATATAAAAAGATGACTGTCAGAGCCGCAGTGCTCGGCTGTTGTTAAGCCCTGAGACAAGAGGAAAGTATGAAAGTCACACTCCTTGTTTTGTTCGTTAGGTCATGAGAGAGTGGGAAGAGGCAGAACGCCAAGCAAAGAACTTGCCAAAGGCCGACAAGAAAGCTGTTATCCAGGTAAAGGAAAACGGAACCACAACCTTACCAGCTGGCGTCGCAGTTAAAATACAAGGGATGCTGGTGTGATATAATTTTAAAACCTACTTCTATAGAGATTTGATATTATTCTCTGCTCTTGCTGTTGCTATTTTTGTTTCCAGCTGTTAGTGGCTGCTGGGTATCTTTGTACTTTGCAGCCAGTCCCTGAAACAGCTGTGCAGGACATTGCTTGTGACTGCATGGAGGGACAAAATTTCACTTGAATTTAGATTTGCCGTCAGTGAGAACTGAAAACTTGGTTCCCACAGGCCCCTTTCAAAATTTAGGCTGTGATAAACTAATATAAGCTGCAGGACCTAAGCTAAAAGTAGAGATGGAAAATGTGATTTAAGGAAGGAGTCGCCGTCAGTTTTATCTGAAAGAAACTCTCAGCCAAAAATTATTTTATCCAAAATTTTACTGTAATTCAAAAATTCTGACAAGCCAGACACTCCTTGAATCCCACTGTGGCTGTCGGGTATTACTCAGTACTGCTAGAATGATTTCAATGCAAAACTATAAAAAGGTAACGTTCAGAACCAGATTGCTTCACATGTTAGATCCCATAGCTTTGTTCTCTACCCAGTCAATTGCATTTTACCCAGTCAATCTTTTCCTTTATTGGAATAAGTTTGGGCTCAATTTTTCTTCCCGCTGGCCAGTTTATAAGAAACCATAGTCATTCTGTTCAGGTTGGAATTTTTTTTTTCCCCCATGTAGATTTACTCATGAAGTCATGTTGATGACTCATGATGGCAGGGGACATATGCTTGCCAAACTCCACCCTCCTCTAGGCACAATTCTCTAGCACTGAACCACTGTCTCGGGGCAAATGAAGGATTCACTGGTGGTTGTGCGGAACATGTCAGGAATATTTTATTAGATTAATAAAATACGGCCAGATGTTCAGGAATACAGGGCATTAGCAGTTCTCACTGAAATCAGTAAAATGTGTGTTCAGTGCAGAGTTCCTGGGAGCCAAGCTAGACTGACATGGGGAAAGATTTTGGTGACCTGCAGATGGAGGCATTCATGTCTGCTGGTCTCTGCTGATGTCTTCACTGTTCCTGTTGTGATGGATGTTTTTTTCAGCATTTCCAGGAGAAGGTGGAATCACTGGAACAAGAAGCAGCAAATGAAAGACAACAGCTGGTGGAGACTCATATGGCTCGGGTGGAAGCCATGCTGAATGACCGTCGCCGCATTGCTCTGGAGAACTATATCACAGCCCTGCAAACTGTCCCGCCCAGGGTAAGTGCAATGTCACAAACTCTGTCAGCTGTGCCAAAATCATTGTAGTCATTCTGGGGAGAAACAAGGTGTGCCCAGGTACAGTCCACCTATGGAGCAGTGAATGTGTGTTTGCCATGCAAGAGCTACTACAGCAGGCAGCTAGTTTGAAAGTTAAAAGTTTAGACTTTGTGTGTACATAAAGGTAGGCACAAGCACACACCCCCTGTACACACCTATAGATAGATAGATAACATACATAAAGATACTTAAGCACATAATGTAGAATTGATTTGGTTGTCAGAAATAGTAGCCGTTCACAGATCCTCCAGAAGGATGAAGAAGTGTCCTTCCAAGTGATGCACAATAGGATACTTCATCTTGTCAAGATGGAGCTTAAGGATGAGGGATGGTTGTGATTTTCTATTTTGTTTGTTGAACTGTTGAAATGTTTGGTGAAAAATCTTGTGAGGATTGTTGGATGGCGTGAAGATAGCATACTAGCAATTCAGAGTTGTCTGTATTGGACGTGATGACTATTGGTGAGTGTAAACACTAAGTTCAGAACGTGGATTGAATGGAATTTTTAATGACTCCATATCTGTGATGTTTGTATTCAATACCAAAATAACTGGTCTGTGACCTCTAGAAGAAGAGAATCTGCATGAACACTGCAGGAAAACAGTCAAATGTTTTATATACTTCTCACCTCTTGAATACTTCCAAGATGGAAAAAACATTATGTTACTAAAAGACTTTTGGATCAGCAGTGTAAGATGTAGCCATTAGATCCTGAATTTGGCCTCACAGGGTATTACATCAATACAGCTAACCTGCTAAAATAAGATGCTTTAAGTGAATTTCCTTCTGCAGAGAAACCTGTGTATTCAGTGAGCATGGAAAAGTGATCATCATCTTAGTTCTTTATCATCATCAAACTTTTTTCACCACCCCATGGTGCGAAACTGTCTTGTTTCTACTGTGTGTGCCAAGTAAAAGAAAAATCTTTTACTTAGGTAAAAGTGTCACGGGGAAGCTTCAGAGTAGTTGTATGAAGAGTTAATCTGTATTTTACAACATAGTAATTTATGGGAAATGAAGCTAGACTGTATTAAATTGGTAAAAGGTGTTGTCTGGTCTGAGTGTGAGATGCATATTGTAACCTCTGACTGTTGTGAGGGTAGTGAATGGCTTCGATTCATTAGCAGACAGATTAGCAAGTTACAGGCAGGGTTGCAGCTTCCTTTAGGAAACTGGAGTCTGCGGCTCAGAACTGAGAGTGAGATGAGGTGAGTGCATGGACTGGCTGCAGGTTGTGTTCACTGTCTTGTGGTGTGGTTTTGGGTAGTTCTCCTAAGATATGATTTCACATTTGGCTTTAGCCAAACAGCTGTTGCTGTAATGTTGAGCCTCATGCAAATGTGTAATCCTGTCTGAAAAGTATCCCAGAAAAATAATTTGATTTCAAGTTGTGTGTGCATTAGGCTGACAGCTTGGTTCTGCAGGTATGTGAGGTTGTGGAAGGTGAAGATGGGGACCACTCATAACAGCAGAATGGACTCTAGAGCTGCCAAAATGTGCAGCTTCGTTACTAGCACAAGGGAACTCCACCTTTCGTGCTTGTGGAACACAGATGACATCTCCACTGCAAAAAAAAAAAAAGTGAACTTTGGGTGCAGAACATGAAGGGGCAAAAACGTTAACACCAACTTTGGGAACAGAAAAACCTGCATTTTATGGTTGGGTTGCTTGTAGTCAGCTCTCAGGACATTTAAATTAATAATACATTTACTGCATCAGTGGGAGAGCATCAGGCCTGAAAGGCTATGTCAAAGAACACTGATACATGACTCCGGTAGAAGTAAGTTTTGAAGGTACTGGTAAGGTGCATTGTATATTGTGTCTCTACAAAAGCTAATCATTCTGAAAGGAGCAGGCAGCAAACACAGAGGTAACATTAGCTGAAGGTGCTACCAAATGGGGACTCATCTCAAAACTAATGGGGGTGAACAGTTTAAAGAATAATGTCTTTAAACAATTCCTTTGCCAGTCTTGGTTGTGGTATTGTCCTTGCCTCAGCATTTTTTGGTTGTGTGCTCTGAAGTTACTGATAGTTCAGGCATGTGCCTCTGAACTGCTGGTCACATGTGTGCCAAATGAAAAAACTGACCTTGAATTCAACAGGAGGATTTGTCTGCTTATATTGTGGGGCAGAGGGTGAAACCTGAGGAGTGATGGATTATAGCTGAATGGCCTAATGAATGAATCCAGTCCGCTAACTGCTTTGCAGGATATGGAGCCAGAAATCTGAATACACTGTGAATCTAAACTTTGGCTGCCTAGACAAAGAGAAAATGGGATTAATGGAAAATTCAACTCTGATACCCTAGCAAACTTCCCTAGTACATTTGATGCAGTTGTGTTGTCTTTGGGAGAGTAAGTCATGACCTTTTTGATGGCTTGTTAAGTAATCTTTCAAAAGGGAGGCTTTTTTGGAGTTCTCAAAAAATATTCTTAAGAACCCCCTTCCACAGCCTGCTTTGAATTACATGGTTTGCTATTAGTGTGTTTACTACAAAAGTAGATTCTGAATATTTAAAGTGATGGAGTCTCTTTCTCTTAAGTTGTAAGGACAGTATTTGGGTTTAAACTGAAAAATAAGTTAGGCTTTTTTATTGAAGTGGATGTCTTCTGCAGACAGCTAGGAAGTTGTATAGATATGTATATAGATGTGTGTGTGCAAAAAGTATTTTCCATGTGCTGTTTAATCACTTGGACATACTGCCCTGTACTTGAATTTGAACATTTCCAAAGATTTTTTTGACTTCTGGCAGACCACTCAAAGTAGCAGGATTTCATTTTACTCTTGGATGTCTAGAAATCCTTGACCAGCCTTTGCCTGCAGATCAGTTATCACAGGAGAACAGTGAGTCTGGCACTCCTGGTGTCAACAGACTGATCATGGATGTAATGCACGGTTCTCCATGAGTGACAAAATCCTGATCCACTGGGAATTCCTGTTTTCTGTATGTATACAGATTATGTGGTGCTGGTGTTCAAGGGGTAGGCTCTTCAGAAGAGCTGAAGAGAAACTTCCTCTGGCTCGGAGAGTCCCTGAGCTATGGGTAGGGGGAAGCTGGACAACTGTGTGGGGAGAAGTATCATCATTTACTTACTTGCTCCTTTGGAGGAGGCTTTCCTTGTAGGATAGCAAGATATGGGACTAGGGGAACCTTTCATCTGGGCCAGTAGGGTAGTCATTACGTTCTTGTACATGCCTAGAAAATCAACTGTTTTCAGTGCCGTTCTACCTAAAACTACAGAAGTCTGGGAATTCCTTACAAATAGATTCTGCACCAGACCAAAAACTTTAACTTGCAGGGTTTTTTCAGGTATTATGCACATGGTCACCCAATGCCAGTGTCAGAGGTGTGCTTCAGAGTACCGCTCTGGGCAGCAAGGGAGGCAAGGAGCGTACAGAGATAAAATTGCATAGCTTCAAGGTCTACTAGAAAATAAATTTGAGCAAAACCAAATATTTATACCATTGTTCTCAGAAGCACTGTCATGCAGGCTGCCCCAAAACTTAAATTTGATCCTCATTCCTGATGCAGCTTAACTGTGCTGCTATACTTTGTTGCCTTTGAAAATGGGGTGCAGCTGTTCAGTATCCAGTGTCAAAATACTGTATTGTTTCATCCTGCTTGATGAAAAGGAGGGTTAGTGGCAGCTGGAACCAATATGCCTCTAGTTTTTAAAACAGTTGGAAATTTTCCCCTTCATTTTGCAAGTTAAATAGTGGAATTCAAATGCATCATTCTCTGAGCAGATTGATTCTGTAATTTGCTTATATTCCCTCTTTCACATGCATGTCAAATTTTGCTGGATTTCTGTCTCCTTGTTTAATCTTTGTTGGTAAGAAAGGCACGTTCTCTGTGGGAAGCTGGTAGCAGGGGGTAAAGAGAAGCAGAAAAGAACCAGCTCCTAGTGGTGAAATAAAAGCTTTCAGAGCAAGAAAACATACAGGAAAACTTTGAAAGGTAATTAATTAACCTCCTTACTTTGCACATAGTTTAAAGTGAGCGTATAATCATTAAAATCAGTTTAAAATACTTCTTTCTAATTTGGCACTATTTACTGAAATGTAAATTATTGCTGAACAGAGCAGGATCATTAAGATCAACCCTAGCCATGTACATTAATCCATTTAAATGGTTTTTGCCATGCTTTTTATCTTGTTGCCTTCAGAATTCGCTCTGGTACCTGTTGTGCTATGGGAGCAGTGTTCGTTTATACAGAGAGAGCACAGTGCAGGCTGAAACTAGTCAAGTTTGGCTATTTGGACATGGAAGAGGGATCTGCAGAGGAGCCCTTACTCAGTGCCTCTGCATTCGGGAAGCTCAAAGCCTTTCCCAAGTCCAACGAGGTTGCTGTGGAAATACGCAGTTGGAGGCAGGTCAAAGTGTTGCTGCTGATCTAGTAATAAAAATCCTCCTGTGCAGTAGGAAAGAGCAGTCCAGCTCTAATACTCCACCATCTAGCTCTGCTCCTCCAAACACATAAACTTAACAGCTGTGGAGTTTCTCACAAGCACTTAGTTTTTTAGGATTTTGTGAAATAGCATGGATTTCAGCTCTGCTTTTACACCAAGTCAGACTTCAAGAAATGTGGTTACCTAACTCCATTTTCCAGCAGCTTCTGAGGCTTTTATGTGAACAAAACCAGACTGTCTTGTTTTTTCCCCAGTCTGTGGGCTTGAGCATATGGTGTAGTCATACACCTAGGCTTGCCGATAGGTTTTTTTGTACAAGTGAACTAAAGACAGAAGAGGCAATCCAGATGGGTATTAAGTTCTGCAAAACCCTGGCAGGTTCATTATATCTAAAATGCAAAGTTTTAAAAGAGTAAGCAGAAATAAAATTTGTCTTAATTTGTCAAAGTTGAGTAAGTTCAAATCCTGAAAAGCAAATAATGAGATTGAATCAAATACTGTTTCCATTTTATTCTGCCCCAGGAAAAGTCCTTGGGAGGGTAGGAAAAGGGAAGTTTTGAGTACCATTATAGCCATGTATTTGTGCTGTGTAAGGTAACATGTTTTATAAATTAGCAGAAATTATGAGAAGGCATCTTTAACTCCACATGAAAGGTAGCTGGCTGGGGCTTTGCTTGTGTCTCACCCATGAGTAAAAGTTTTGTATTCATCCAAGCTAGCCTTTCTTGAATGTTCCTAAAAGGAACTACTACTCCTGTGTCAGACTTGACCCACAAGTTAATAACACAGCAGGTAAAATATATACCTAATACAGTATACAAGGTATTCCTAATAAGTGAATGAAAAGAAGCAATTGTTGCACGTTTCAAGAGCAGTAATCAGAAACGACTGGTGATTGATTTTTCTCTAAAGGCAAGATTAAATAGCACAATACAGCATTGTGAAACTTTCCTCTCTGATTTAGGGAGAAATTTGATCAAAATGACAAGCCAGCTCAGAATTTCCCATGGAAGTTCCATGGCACAGAGCTGGGAAGTTGTATTTTAAATACACAGAACTGCTTTACTATGATTTTTGTATTGTTTCTCTGTAGTAAGTATTTTGTATTTCCATGAGGAAAGTGTAA
Organism: Haliaeetus leucocephalus; assembly: GCF_000737465.1. Taxonomy (NCBI): domain Eukaryota; kingdom Metazoa; phylum Chordata; class Aves; order Accipitriformes; family Accipitridae; genus Haliaeetus; species Haliaeetus leucocephalus. The sequence goes on from NW_010972529.1 coordinate 2,943,405, forward strand.
GTTATATTTGTAGCAATCCAAACCACCTCTGATGTTTCCATTTTCCAAGCTCAATGAAATTGCACTGTTTCATCACTCCCTTAAAATCTGAAATAGTAGACTAGGTTTAATGTAGAGTTCATGGAGGGGCATCTGCATGCATATATATTCATATTTATGTTTATGTATATATATATTACTTGCTAGAAACTGATTTTGGGGCATTTTAGATCTCATATGTGATTCCTTTATGGGAGTGACTTTTATCTTGATGCTGATGCCACCTGAAATAAAGGCACTGGATTACAGAGTCAGTGGGGCTGAAAATCGCCACCAGGTAGCCAAGAAGCCATCAGCATTTTCTGCTTCGTTGGGGCTTGTGCCTTGTACAGCTGGAAACTTGTTACCCAGCTGTCAGGACTGCCTGGTTAAGCTTTCAAACCAGGGAGTTGCAGTACAGGTCCTTAACTCTGCCCTGGTGCATACATATATATGTATATATTCACAGAAAGAATTGTCTTCCAAATAAGAGACAAGGCATATTCTCTACAGTTTTAGGTAGAAAATTAGCTTTTTAATGGTGCTTTGTCAGCCTAGGTAGTCTATATACACCACATACGTAGTCTGTGAACCTGTCTACTTTGTACCAAATGTATTGAATGCATGCAAGTCCCAACATATGAAAACTATATAAAATAATATTTTGACAACATTCTCCAGCATAAACAGGATTTTAAACTAACAACTAAAATACCCGCAGAGATGAGTATGTCTGTTGGCCTGTCACGATAGCTTGTAAAAGGGCTATGATAGATCTGTGCTCAGTTTTAGATAAAAAACAGGTGTTTGAATCTGCTGAGAAGTGGGAGCTTTGGAATGAGTTTTATGGGAGCAAACAGCATGACAGTGTGTGCTTGAAATAGTTGGAAGCAGCATGTAATGGTCACATTCATACTGCTTCACCCTGCATTGCCTGCTGCGCACCTTATTAGATGTGTTCATGTCTTTTTTTTCTGCATTTGCCTCACTAGTGGGTGTGTGCCATGAGACTGGATTTAAGCTTCTTGCCAGCCAGTCCATGGTTTTGGAGTACTCAGTAGGCAATATTATTCCTAACTAAACAGCATTGCTAATGAAATAAAACACATTATGAATTTGGTGCTGGATCCTGTTGCCTAAGAAGTCACTGGCCATTCTTTTCACTGGATAAATGACAGTCGCCAGCAGCGTTGGCCAGGGTAACTAAAAACATGGGGATAACGGAAGTCGTGTTGGCAGTATCATGATCGCTTTCAGAGGAAGACTGAAAAAACCCAAGCCAACAAAACAAGTACAGACAACTGCAAATAGCCTGCATGAGGCTTAGGTAGCCCCTGGTGGTTGATACAAGTTAGATACTCTGAGATGGTTTTTTATTAAGGTGACTACAGATGTGAGCACACTGAGTTTTCCCTGGCAGAACATGCAGCAGAATTTCAAGTGCTGAACCCAGAATTTTTTAATGAAGTTTGGTGGTTGGTACATTATTTATGAAGAGCAAGAGGTGCCAAGCTGGCCTTGGGATATGTCAGCCGTTTGTTCTTCTGCCATAAACAGTGTAAGAGCTGAGGCCTCGGGAACTTAATTTAGCTGATAATAGCACCTCTTTTATTTATAATTTAATCTGAAGGTTCCTGCCTAGGGTAGAAGTAGTAGACAGTTGTGAATATAATAGGTTCAGACACAGGGTCTGGCTGCATCTCCTCAGCCTGTGGAGCCTTCCCTCACCTCTGTGCTTGACTGTTCATTGTGGCCCTTCTACTCTCCCATCACAAGAGTTCATATCACTGCTTGGTGTACTAGATTTGGGGGTGAATCCTGCTGAAAGTATCTCTGCAAAAAGTGCCTGCATGGGTGGGATTTTTAAGCAGAACCAGTTCACTCAATAATGATATTTAAAAGAAAATGTGTATGAAATGCAATACAGAGGTGGGACTTGGGGTGAGGTACTTTTGCTGATCCGGAAATTTGTTATAACTCTGCAAGCAGTAGGCCTACAGTTTTAGGCATTGTGGAGAAAATGGTCTATTTATTTATTTATTACTGTCTAATAGTAGAACTTGGTCCTCGCTTACGGTAACTGTCACACTCGGGTATGCAAAGCCCAGTGGAGGGCTGTCATTGCCCATCACCAGCTCTGGCCGTTTCGCCTTCAGCCACAACCCTGAAGCCATGCGGCAGTAGCATTGCAAAGTTGTTAGGAAGGTTGGAGGTCTGACCTGATCCAGTGTGACTGGGACTTCAGGGTGGAAGCAGGGCTGTTTTAGTGTACATCAGATGTTAAGGGGATACTGCTGCCTTTTGGGGTTTTTTTGGTCAGTGTAGAAAAGACACACCGTATTAACCTTAACGATTGAGGCCGGGCACGTTTCCTGAAGGTCACAATAAAGAAAGTTTGTGCAATAACAAATCTATGTGCTAAGACTTCTAATCCATTTCAGCTTCCACTTCAGGGGAGCCTGGGTACATATCTATCTCAGGTCTCAACATTACATTCAGGGAATCCTGTCATTTCCATAGGTGCCTGCATCCACTCTAGGAACTTGTGTGTAGTGCGGTGCCTTGCTGACTGAGAAAGCCTTGTGCATCTGTGTGAGGTGCCTGAATGCTTCACAAGGACTTCTTAGCTTTGAATCACCTGTTGTTAGAGTAATGTCACAAGCTTTTAGGCAATAGGAGATCAGTAGGATTAAAATGTTTGTATGGCTAGTTTTAAAAACAAAACACTGAAACTCTCTAGGCTTGTATACATACAGCAAGTTTCTAGCTTTTTTTTTTTTTCTTGAGAAAAAGCAAAGTCTCTGCCTCTGTAATGAAACACCTTGCATTTAATATCCTTTCTGCATTGTCCTAAACTTGCGACTCGCGTACCTGTGCCTCTAGGGTCAAGGTGGGTTTTGCATCCCACTTCCTCACGTCCTCTCTGTGGTCCCACAGGCAAAACCACAGAGTACCCCGTGGTGTGTACCCTCTATATCCTCTCCCTCGAGCAGAAGAACAGTTACTCTTAATAGCTGCGATATTGGTTGGTACAGGTGGGGGCCAGAATTATGGTTTTCTGCTGCCATCAGAGGGATATTTCTTGGCCAGACATGCTAGAGGCATGTGTATCCATTTGTCCTTTATAGTGATAAGTTTGGACATTTGTCAATGTTAGAAAAGGCACTGAAGGTGGGCTACCAATTTACCCAAGTGACTACCACTGTTAGTGGTATTTGACAAGTATTTGCAAGGTTGTTATCCTATTAACATGTCTGCTTGTGACTCTTAACGTAGAAGTTTCATTGACATATTGCAGTGGATACAAACACACTAAGAGAAAACAAGAACTATGCCCTTCTGGTGTTAGACATGACACTTAAATTGGAATATCTCTTGAAGAAATAGAAATTAATCCTTTTCTGTCTAGTCTGCCCTAACCTGCTATCTTGATGTGTTCTGGGGGCAAGGAAAGCTGAATTGTCAGGAATGACATTTTCTGTTTTTGAAATTTTCTTGTTGTTGTCAAACTTTCTGGTCTTCTAGCCTTTGTTCCTATAAAGCTTTACAGCTGACGTTTCAGTTTGGCCATTACCACAATGTTGTGAGAATTACTTACTTTCCAGCATTTGTCCACAGTTTCTTGCAACTTCATCCCAGGGTGCTTGGCTTTGGGGGCTTGGGGTTATTTTCCTCATGAATGAATTTTCAGTCATGGAGCCACAAAATTTAATCCTCTGGCAGGGAATGGGTTCACATCTCTCTGTTTCTGTCTGACAAATCTTCTTCAAATAACCTTTGGTTTATTTTCTTCAGACATTTTTAAATCTGTTGCTTCTCTAAGCTGAAGTGATTCTTAAATCTTCCAAAGCTTAGTATTCATCTCTTGTGTAAATGTTAAATTGGTTTAGGTTCTATATTTGTCCATGAATTTAAGTCTTAAAACTTCAACTTCGCCCACGGTTCTTCCTGCTTCGGAAAGCTGTGCACGGAGCCTCTGACACTTATTTTGTCACTTCCCTGCTCTCTTCCCTGTATCCCTGCCAGTGCCCAGGCCAGCTGTTCACCACTTCTGCTCATTCTTTAATCTACTGCACAGTAAGGTCACCTTTCCCTTTCTTCTCACCTGCCTCAGCTTCATGCTTTTTGCTGCTCAGCAACTTCAGGTTGGATGCACAAGCCAACAGCACAAGCAGAGTTGGTGGGGGGAGGATTTCCAGAATCCATCATAAACGCTGAGTTAAAAATGAGTGTCTTAGCTGAATGCTAGAGAACACTTCCCTGTTTTGGCACTGTGTAGGAAAGTACATAGAACTTACGCATTTCTTAGTCTTCACTGCTCTATTATCAGTCTGTGTATATTTTCACGTTCTCTTCAGCTACAGACCTTTCCTTTGTCTGGGTTCAGTAATATGCCTTAAAGCATATATTTAATAGGTTTTACTAATTTAAAATCACCTGCAATATGTACATAGACTAAGGCTTTTGTAAAATCTGGCACCCAAGCTGAGAAGAACCAAGTAGGTGGCTCTTTCTTCTTACGACTTTTCAGTCAGTTGTGTATTCTGAATGTGTACCTTCTGTACCTCAGCTGAGTGGTTCCTTTCCTCTTTCTTTTCCCCCTGGTGGCATAGCAGTAGTGACAGGACAGGAGCTTTTTGTGGGATTTTTTGTTTGTTTGTTCTTCTTTTTTTTTTTTTTAAATTTTGCACTGAAGTCTGACGGTTATTCCTTGGCTTAGAGTACTGCTTTCACATGGTCTTCTGTGCAGCTGTTGGGCAGGTTACTTTCTGATTTGAATCTGAATGTGTATGTTCAGTTTACTGTTGAAAAAATTTACCGGTTGTAGTCTTTTTTGTTGCTAAAGTTTAACTGTAGTTGACAGATGTTGGTGCTGGTTGAGTATTCAGCATAGTAGAGCGTATGTGGGGAATCTTTGAAATGCTTCCGATGGAGTCCGTGTTTCAGGGGATCTTCTGGGAAGGATTTGCCTGGTGGTGGTGAAGGTTGCAAAACTGGGAGCTTGGATCATGGGGGTTTCCTGAGTTCGGGGAGAGGAGAAGTAGATGGAGAGAATGGAAGGAAAGCCCAAAAGAAATTGATGTTGGGTACCCATTAACTAGCATGCTAAGGTGGCACTTGCTGTCTTGTTGGGTCAATAGTGTAGCAGTTAGACAAGAAAATGCAACAACCAAACTTCCCCTTATGGTCAGGGAGGAAATCTGAATACCCTCCCCAGGGACCTTATCTACTACCTACAGCTACTGTTTAATGGTGCATCCTGCTGAATGGGTTGAGTGAGCGGATGCTCCTTACGGTTGTCAGACCTGCCTTCAGAAGATAGCTGCAGGCATTGGCTGACCAAGTGCTTTTCGTTTGGGATACATCTCCAGTACAAGGAACTAAAACATGTGTTATTCTAAACTGATTTTTTTCCCTATTTCTTCCCTGCAGCCTCGTCACGTATTCAACATGCTGAAGAAGTATGTGCGTGCTGAGCAGAAAGACAGACAGCATACTCTCAAACACTTTGAACATGTCCGCATGGTAGACCCAAAGAAAGCTGCCCAAATCAGATCTCAGGTAATCCCCACTGAGGGCTAATGGGGTCATGTTTGTTCATAACCATTGTGACGTTTCTGTCAATCTATTTCTTTAAAAAATACCTGACTCCTTTCTGACAGCTTTACGTGCAATATAAAATAATCCGCTTTCCAACCAAAGATGTAGTGATGTAGGAGTAGGGTGGGTATAATTTGTCTTCTGAGAAGAACTGAAAATCATGTTTTCTGTCTGTCCAGTCAGTGAGTCAGTCATGGGCGTTTCCTGAGGAGCCCTCCACAGCATTAATGCCCAGAACCTTTATTAGTGCTTTGGTAAATAATACCCCTGGAAAAATGTCAGTAATAGATTTAGCAACCATACATGGTTGTGCTTCCCTCAGCTGAAGTTGCAGAACCAGAAGTGGTGTAGCCATCTGACTGAAATCAACCTTTCTATAGTCATTGCAGCGGTACTTATAGTATCTATAAATGTGATTACTGCAATGCACTCGAGTTTAACATGTTTTTTTAAAATAGGCACTGTAGTTCATAGTATTTTAACTGCTGAATGTTACTGCAGTCCTCAATGTTGTATGTTTTGGAACAGCTTTTATGTTGCTTTCATAAATCATGGAGGGTGAGAAAGGGGGAAAAAAAAAAAAAGATTGAAGAAGTAGCTGGTTTTCAAAACAGCAATTAAAATTGTAGGCACAAAGGATAAACTGTAAAAAAAGTGTGCTGTAATCTGCAGAATCTGCTGCTGTTCCCTCTGCAGGATGCAATGGGAAGCATTGTTCCAGTCACGGTTTTGGAACTGACTGGCATTGCTAAAAGCCAAATCAAAACCATATACCTCCTTGAATGGCACAATTTGCATATTAGGCTTCTCATCCATTCCAGCCAGACTTCTACATTGAGATCATGCTGTCTTGAAGTTGCTGGAGTTAGAAATGCACACTTGTAACAGTCCTCTGCAGTGATGGTTGTCTTTCTCTTGTCTTAAACATTAAAGCATGTCCTTTTGCATCTAACATGTCTTAGTTTCTAAAACACTGGTTTATTTAATAACAAAAACCAGTGAAATTTTGCAGACTACAGATTGTGTGGCAGCACAGGTGAGGAAAGGAAACTGACATTTAAATATAAGAAGTGCAGTGTATTGCTTAGTATATCATCATAGGAATGAGTATTTCTATAGTATCTTTGCGTCTTGAATTGGTCAGAAAGCTGGGGGAATGTAGGTTGGAGGATCTGTTCATGAAATTTTTTTTTTAGTGAAAAGTGGAAAACAAAATATTTTGTTCAAAAGCATAAATGCTATAGTTGGGTTTGAAGAAATCATACCGTTGTTGCATTAAAATTGCTATCTGCAAGTCATTTGCCCTGTCAGTCTTCTAAGATGCACCTCAGTTTCACTTTCTACTGAAGAGAGGTGATACTTGTGGAGAGTACCCTGGGGGACCATATCATGGGATGTCATGACTCAACCGGTAGCAGTGTGCAGGAACCTGAGGCAGTAGAGTTGCGATCACATGAGATAATGCAGTAATGCTTCTGGGTGGAAATATTTTTGTTTCCAGCTGAAAATGCTTGCAAATGTTTTCACCAAGAAAATTGAAGCTTTTTTCAGAGAGATGTTTCTTTTTGCAATATTAGGGTAAAGAAAAAAAAAAACCAAACAGCTGAAACATTTTGGTGCAGCAATCATTGTGCCTCACTTGGTTTGCATGTTATGTGAAAACTTACGGATATGGGCAAATGTAAATGGTGTTGAAGGGTAAATGAGGCTGTGGATTTCTGCCATAACAGCTGCTTGTGTACATTCTCTGCCTCACAGCAAATGTAAACCCCTACTTTACATTACTGCACTCCCTTAGGATTTCAGGTAGTTGCTATGGAAGAGCATCTAGAGCACTCTTTTTGTAGCAGCTATAGGGGAGAGGTGAATTTTGCAATGGATTTGACAGTTTCAATACCTAGAGCATACTGAAATCTTATACCCAGCACAAGTGAAAACTGTCTTGCTCTCTATAACCTATAAAACTTGTGATAATTTCAAAGTAACAGTAGTATTCCCCTCCTTAAAATACTTTTATTTCCTTAGGTTATGACACATCTACGTGTGATATATGAACGCATGAACCAGTCTCTCTCCTTCCTCTACAATGTGCCTGCTGTGGCAGAGGAGATCCAGGATGAAGTTGGTATGCAAACTGCTAATGCAGAAAAAGGGAAATATTTCTGTGATGAGAAATTACCAGCAAAAGCTAAAATACAGCATCTTACTTCTGCTATTGGTATACTGTCCCAGCTGAAAAATAGGAGAGTAAACTTGCCAATGTTCTTAAATTATAATGAATACTTGGAAGGCAAATCCGGTATAACCCGTGCAGTGGCATCATCATATTGTTGTAAATGTCTTCCATGAAATAGGTTAATTTATATTTGCAGCCTCCATGCTATAGGGATGCAGCTATGGACAATGAGATTTAGCAAATCCTTCCTGGGTTTGGATATTTAATTTACGTGGTAAGTATTTACAGTATCTGATGTAGACATTTTGGAAATCTCCCAGCTAAAAAATTAGTTACAGACCCAAGCATCTGAGAAGAGTGTAAGTATCAACTGGAAGTCGCTAAGTGCAGCTTGGCAGTATCTTAGTGGTCATGCATTTACTTCTTCATTAGTTGGTCAAATGGATATCTCCTCTCCTCATGTTTTTTTCCAGCGCACAGGCTGGGCTGTGGACCAGTCAGGTAGCAGCAGTCCCATGTTTGCATCTTCCTTGAGTGCTGTCACAGCAGATAGCTGTGAGGGAAAATGGTCTTTCTTTCTGTTCACGTTCCTGCCCTTGGCTGTGTCATTGCTGCAACAGAGGGATCTCCATCACAGCACTCAGACTCTGCTGTGTGCTGCTATTGCAGCAAGGCAACTTCAGTTAGCCTATATTAATTTCAGATATAGCCACAGCACTGGACATGATGTTGATAATGTGCCGCTTCAAGAAAAATAATACATGGTTGAATGCAGAGGCTGGAGATGGGATGGTCATTGTCTTTGGAACAGCTGAAAAAGCTGTTGCAAGATGTAATGCTCTGCCAAATGGCAGTTAATGGATTAGTTTCACAAATAACCAGCTTCAGCTGACTAAATAAATTATTGATTTCTTTAAAACACAAGGGACGGAGGTGTGCCACTGTGGTAAGGATTAGGATGCATTTAGGACACAGGGGGAAGATGGACAGGGAGTAGTGGTGGATTCATTTGCCCAAAGCACAGGTTAGGAAGGAGATGTGTTTCTACTTGTGAGGTAGCTTTGAGAGGGCTGGGGATGAGATCAGGAAGTTGGGGAAGGGGTTGGGAGGAAACAGAAAGACAGCCGAGTTAGTAATTATCCTTCACCATGTGTTTCTATGTCCCACAATTATAAGGTACAATCAACAATCTCAGTCTGTAGTTGTAGACAGCCGGGGGGGGGGAACCACCTGTATTGGTCGTTTGAAAGCATATCATTTCTGTAGCAAAGGAGATGCTGATACTGCTAGGTCTTCAAAATACTCAGTTTGTTTTCTTTCTGCGCTGCTATCATTCCCTTGGGTTTCTTGCTTGAAGTTTCGATTTCTTCTATTCTTGGTAATGTTAATGCTTGTTGGTGAGGACATTCTTCTAAATTGTCTTCTCCCTCCTAAATACTGAAATGGAATGGGAATTTCAGAGGCTGTGCAGTGGTATGGGAGCAAAAGTCTATTAACTGCTAAGTGGTTTAAAAAATCTGACTCTCAGAATCTCAAATGTAATACTAATTTTTAGGGGAAAAAAGAGCTTACAATTAGTAGGATATTATTTCGTAATACGATGAGAGAAGCTAAGGTATCTCAGAGAAAAAAATCTATCACAGTCTCTTGAGTACTTTTTCGGTACCTTGATTTTTTTGTGGGTTTGGATATACTAAAAACCCTTCAAAGCATTGCAGAGTTTAAAGCAATGAAAAGTAAGTTCTCACACTGGGGGTTACCAGGCAGCAAAAATTAAAGAAAGTACTATCAGATCTGGGTTGTACTAGATAAAACAGTTTTCAGTAATGAGAAGAAAGCCTATTCTCTTTCAGTATCAACATTCTTCTTGTTGATAACATTGGCTGTATACTTGGTTTGACATATTGGTTTTAATGAAAGTTTGTTGAGATCATTCCCATCTGTTAAAGGAGACAGTATTCTTCTAGCTTTGAGCACTGATCAGTCTGTTTCAAATTCTGTTCTGAAATTATTGAATTTTTCAGTCTCTGTACTCTTCCTAAATCCATGGAAAAGGAAACCTGTTACAGCTGCAGAATCTCTGGAGAAGTAAAATACTAATAAAATTGCACTTTGTAACATTCCCAAGGAATATTACAACTCTCATTAAGAAGAAAAATGTTTCATTAAATACCTTTTGTTAGAACCATTGACTTAGAAAAGTCTGAGTCGGTGAAAGGGTTGAAAAATAACCTAGGTAAGAACATCTTGCACACACAGTGTCTGAATAATGAATTACACGTAAGGAAGCATAGTTGAAAATAGTTCTTCTCTTAGGCTGGGGTGCAAGTTAGATGGCTAATGTTTTAGTTCAGGTTTTTTGTTCATTATACTTTCGGTTTCTAGTTCCACACTTTACTGTAGAGTTCTTCATGAACAGTTTTCACCTCGAGGAATGAATAATCTTCACTTTAGAAGACACAGCTCTGACAAAGGTAGTGTTTCCCTAAATTGAACAAGTAGTTCTGTGAGCAGCAAAATAAATGAGATCTGGTTTCCTGTGAATTTGTACCATGGATTTAATTCCTCTTATATCTAATAAGGTGCTGGTTTTTATTAGATTTTCTCATTGCTAGAAATATTATGCCCTATTTTGCACAGTTTCTCCATTATTAGCTGTTGACAGATTTGAATTTCAGGTCTTGGGATTTAATTACTTTTACAAACTAAACTAGAAATACATTAAAATTTCCCGTATGTCTTTCTGATAGTCCACTACCAAAGGTTCATCTGTGTGAAATAGGTGGTATTCTGTCATTGGAAAGTATATGTGCCTGAAGATACGGTGCACACTTGTAATTTCTGTCTGTTATTTTTGAAGTCTTTATGCTGAGCAATGAATTTGAATTATATGAAATAGAATCTAGAATTGTTCCTGGGGCATAGCAGCTGCATAGGGAATGTTTTCTTCAAAAATCTGAAGATTTTTTTAATTAACGCTTGGTGATCAGATGAATCACAATCCAGCAGTTGGACATTTGAAGTTCCTTTAAAATAAAGGATATGTTTGAAGTTCCTACCTCAAAAGGCAGGCTTACAGCTGTAGTTTTAAAGTGCAGAATCCAAAATACGAAATCCAGCTTCTACGCTAAAAGCAGCCTTTTAAAACTTCTGGTTATTTTCAGAACTCCAGCAGAGCTGGTGGCAGGAAGTTAGGGTCAAATTTAAGAGAGTTGTAGTCCTTATCTGCAGTTGATATCCATCGGCTTAAACAGAAGATGTCTTGATTTGAGTATATGGATATGTAGGAAGACCCACAGCACTCCCAAGGATAGAAAGCAGCACTTAAACGAAGTGAGGATTTTTTTTGCTAAGCATTTGACCAACATGTACTGTGCAAATGCCCCATCAAGGTGACAGGCGCGTATTGTAGCAGCAAATTACAGATGTGTAAGGAAGAATACTGCTGGCTGTCTTTTGCTCATGTTGGGGCAGCATAAAAAGGATCAGCGTATGAGTTGCAGAAAGAGGGCTGTCTGACCATGACTGTTATGACAAAGCTTGGAAAGCATAAGCAGGTCATTTGTGTAGACCATTTGGCATTCTGGCTGCAAGTGATTTCTCAAGGGGCAATGACGCAAATGTGCTACAAACCAGGTCACTCTTGGCAGCTGATGTAGTTCTTGGTGTTAAGTGGTGTTTCTCATGGGCAGGACTATGCCCCATGAATAGGAGAGTGGCACAAAAAAAAATCTGAGAAGAGGTATTTGCCCACTGTAGGTGAGCAGATTATTTGGTTACCTTGGTATTTGTTCGCACCTTTTCCGTCTGATAAATCTCACATACTATTTAATACGTACAAAAGCTCAGAGAGAGCAATGGCAGGTTTTAAGAGAAATCAGCAGTTCCTTTGAGAACATCCTGCTTTAAATCCTAATTTGATTAGACTGCTTATCGATGTATGTAAAAGGCAATTTATTGCTAGGAGTGGCACAGCAGGCACAGCTTCTGAATTAGAAGCTACGTCAGAGCTTTGTGCATCAGTCAAATGGGCAGGCAGTGAGCTGAATTTTTAATTCTGTCTTTGCTGTTCTGTTTCTAAACTGATGTCCTCAGTAGCCCACCCCTGATGAAATATTCAGCACCGCCTACCGCAGCAGTATTGTAACTAAGCTCTGAAGCGTTCGGTTATGAGCAATAAGTAAGAGAATATGATTTCATCTGTCCCTTGACAAATAAAATCAAGCTATTGTTATTTCGTTATTCTGTTCCACTGTGCCTATCCCATTCTTCTGCAGCATGTTCTGGTTGCCACACTCACATTATATAGCTGGGAGAGAGAACAAACACAAGCACACTCCAGATCACTGCTTGTGTTCAAATGCATACAGTGTGCTGTGGGTCATCTGCTGTTCCAGGTGTTTGTGTGCTCCAGCCTAGCATGAAAAACTTTGAGCAAGAGAGATTTGCCTCTTGACTTTTGGTTCACACTTTCCTGTGAAGATTTTTTTGAAGTATTTTTAGAAAAAAACCTGTAAATATAGGACAAACTGCAGACTAAAGATATCTGAAGACTTGCTTTCTTTTAACCCTTCCTCTTTAACCATTAGGTCCCTATACCTGTCGGTCTGCATCTGTGGAGGGCAAAGTTCGCACTACCTCAGCTAGTTGTGGTTGTTCAGCATTTATAAGACTAATTGTTGATTTCTTGTTTCTGCCTGCTACTTTTGACCTGTAGTCAATCCATAGCCTTGCTGCATTTCTTGCCATGAGTTGAATTATGGTGCTGTACTCCATTCATTCTGTGGTATCCTTAAGTTTTGAGGGTGTTAGCTGCTTGCCACAAGCTGACAGTCCAAAACGACAACCATTGTGGTTTGGGGGTTTTGCAAAAGCAAATTCTGTGTCTGTCCTGTTTGGTGCCATTTCTTTTGTGATTGTTTTCTTCATCCTCTCTCTTAAAGTGTTATGTTTTGAATATGTAATTAGTAATGTCTTTCAGACTGCAATGGGACTTCTCAGTGTCTTGTTTTTCTGTAACTCTTCCTTGTACTTTCTGTCTTAAGATTGAGCTGAAGGGAAGAACTCTACCTTCAAAACAATATTTAAAATCATGAAGCGATGCTTAGGGTTTCTGCACTTTTATTTGAAGTTGGGTTGCCATATTGAGGTATCAGAATAATAAAGGGAAGTTGACATACATTAAATGTGTCGATAGCTTGTTAAAAGGATGTTGTAAGGTTACGCAGGGTATTGGAATGGGATCGTACAAAATGGTATAGTTCATATCAAGAACACTAATTACCGTATGACTCAATTTCAGTACATTACACTAGAAAATTCTTGAAATTGCTTGTTGTTCATGGAGGTGGCAGTTCTAGTCCGCTTCATGGGGAGCAGTTCTAGTCTTCCTCTTAGACTAGAGGCAAAAGTACTGTTAGCAGTTGCTTGATGCAATTAGCATCTTGTATCAGAGTGGTTATAATGCCTTAATTTTCTTTTTTTCTGTTAAAGGAAAACAGGAATGTTGAAGCATGGGTAAATGAATAAGCACTCGAGGATTTATCTCTACTGGAACAGACCAAGTTCAGTGAGCTGACACAGAGAAAGAAGAGGAGTTGTTATCAGTGTTACTCATCCTTAGGACAGTTGGGTATTGCACCAGTTAACAAACCTGCTTAATCCAGTCAATGTAAATCCTCCTGGGTCTGTCTACAGTAGCATTTTAGCTCACATAGGAGTACATTTTGGTAACAAATGTCTCGGTCGTCCCTATTTACTGTGTTGTTCCACTTCACAACTTGCTAGTGTAAGCATGGGCTCTCACTGTTCTTGAGAACAGGCACTGGAGAGGTCCACTTGCTTGTTAAATACAGGCACTTTTCTAGCAGTAGATGGAGGTGCAGATAAGCATGCTGAGGACTGGGAAACTAAAGATGTTCTTTCTGAAGAAAAGCGGTTCCTCTCTGGTTTTGATTGTCCATACTTTCCAGTTAGTATTTCTTTTTGTCTTTTTAAAGGAGTCAAGTGGAGTTGAACTTTTTACCCAGGGTAAAATAAACAGTCACAAATCCAGTGTGCAGCTGCAGTAGTTATAAAAATCTGTAGCTGGGGAAGGTTGGACAATTCCTGTTATGTTTAATACTTTCTGCCATTCTGGAGGTCAATGGAATTGTTGTTTCTAAACTGCCCCAGGCACTTGGCTAGTACTTGAGAGGGAGTGTCTTCAATTTTGGACACAAGGGAATGTCATCTTTGCCAAACTGTAAGTGTTGAATTTCCACCCTCGTTTCTTTAAAACCAGCACATTTTTCCATGGCAGCAATTCTTCCACTCAGATTTGATGGGTATATCTACACTGTACAGAAATTTCTCAGTAAACTTTAAACAGATTCTCTGGAAGTAGTACAATTATGTGCAGGTCTTACCATAAGGTACTGTAAAACCTACCTTCTAGTTTTCAAGAGATCATTTGGTGTGTCTGTGCTGTATCATACAGGCTTACCATTCCTCCTGTTCTGCTCTGCCCTTTTTGCCCATAAGGATAATGCAACTGGAACAAGCAGTGGAAAGCAACCTTCGTAGAATGTGTATTTGCACAGGTACCCTGGAGTGACTTCCAGCACTAACTATGCCTGTGCTTTCTCCCCATAATTGACTTGACATATTTGTGCATATCCAGTAACCTTAGCTTTCCAAAGAAAAATCTGAATTTTCTGTGAAGTGGTTATTTACCTTTAATCTTCTCCCTTGAAGCCCTGTAACATTCAGTTGAATAGATGATTTGTTAGAACTCTAGCAGAAAATATATTGCTCGGTCAGTGGTTAAAAATAGCAGAGAGTGCTCCCACAAAAGCAAATGAATTCTGTGTTAAGCTTTACACAGTAGCATTTAGATAGATTTTGTATGCTTAAATACTGACATGATATGGCCCAGGTGGACTGCCTGATAAGCAATTAAGACCTCTTCCACCCAAGGACATTGGTTTTTAAAGTATTTGGCTAGTTCTGAGAGAGAAAGAGAGACTGACTTCAGCTTTTTTTTTTTTTTTTTCCAAGTAGTCTTTTTTTCATCATCACAAGCTTATGGTCTTTACTAAGTCACCAGTTTTGCCACTTTGTTACCTCTATAAAATACTTTTATAATTATTTAAATGCCATAAATAGCTCAATAAGATACCACTGAGCTATTTGTTGGAGCAAGGTGATATATTCTGTTTATGTGGGGAATCAACCAATGTCACAGAATCACAGAATGACTGAGGTTGGAAGGGACCTCTGGAGGTCATCTGGTCCAAGCCCCCTGCTCAAGCAGGGCCACCCAGAGTCAGTTGCCAGTGTTCACTCACCCTCACAGTAAAAGAGTGTTTCCTGATGTTCAGAGGGAACCTCCTGTGTTTCAGTTTGTGCCCATTGCCTCTGGTCCTGTCACTGGGCACCCCTGAAAAAAGTCCAGCTCCATCCTCTTTGCACCCTCCCTTCAGGTATTTATACACATTGATAAGATCCTCCTGAGCCTTCTCTTCTCCAGGCTGAACAGTCCCAGCTTTCTCAGCCTTTCCTCATAGGAGAGATGCTCCAGTCCCTTCATCATCTTTGTGGCCCTTCGTTGCACTCTCTCCAGTATGTCCCTGTCTCTCTTGTACTGGGGAGCACAGAACTGCACACAGCACTCCGGGTGTGGCCTCGACAGTGCTGAGGGGAAGGATCACCTCCCTCCACCTGCTGGCAATGCTTTGTCTAATGCAACCCAGGATACCATTAGCCTTCTTTGCAGCAAGGGCACATTTCTGGCTCATTTTCAACTTGGTGTGCACCAGAACCCCCAGGTTCTTTCCTGGCAAGCTGCTTTGCAGCTGGTCAGTCCCCAGCATATATTGGTGCATGGGGTTGTTCTTCTCCAGGTGCAGGACTTTGCACTTCTTGTGAACTAACTGTCCTCCCTTAGTGTGTTATGTTTTAATAAGCAAAGGTACTTGCCAGCTAGAATGACGGTTCCGTGTTGCTGAGGCTTCGTAAGTTCTGCACACCACTCAGGAGCTTGGAAGAACTGAAGAGCCTCAGTTACTTCTCCAGGTTGGAGACTCATCTCTATCTGCTAGTAAAATATGTCCTTTGCTGCAGCTTAGGAGAGAAGGAAAAAAATCCTGGAAATAGATCCAACGTTTTCCTCTTCTAAGCATTTCTTATTTTCTGTCCAGATTATTTAACTATCATAGAAAATTAGGCAGAGAATAGTAGATGATTAAAATAGTTATAAATGCATTTCACTGACATTGATGTTCTCAAATGCTTCTATTAGTAGCATGCTATATCCTCCCCATCTTTTGTAGCTAAATGGTCTATTGTGTCTTGTCATGGGTGCTCATGTTCATCAGAAAAGATATGAATCCAGATTCTTGTGTGCACAAAGCCCTCTTTTAATCTCATAAATATTGTGAACATGACTTTAGTCAGTAAAAGACCAGATCCTCCAGATATTGTGAAAAGGATGAATGGCTTCACATGACTTCGGATTAGGGTGGCTTTTTCATCAGGGAAAGATATCTTGGTTTCCATCTGCTTTTCAGAAATTTCATCAGAATAAAAAAGTCTTATGAAGTTTATTAAGAGAATATTTTTCCTCTCGTTTGAAAAACACTGTTTTGTTTCACTCGCACTCCTAAGGAAATCTGGTCTTGTGATCCAAGTGTTAGAAGTGAAAACCAGGAACTTCTGAGAATAATTATGGACTCAGATTATAAACAAAGTAATTTTTTTATTTTCTGGGCATCTGCTATTTCAGTGGGTATTTAAATCTTTCATTCTAAATAATTCATCCTTTAGCAGGGGAGATTTGAAGGTGTTGCCTTTATTTTCTTCAGGAGCTGATGGCTAGTGCGCTCTGTCCTGGTAGGTCCTTCTTGAAGTCTCTATTCTGTATCCTATCCGTTACTCTAGCCTGAAGTATTTTTTCATGGACACTTCTCTTTAAATAGCAAGTTATCATCCACACCACAGGTCCCACAGGAAGTTTATGACCGAGAGACCGCTCTGGGCTCACAGTGGCAGCAGGTTGAGGTTTGTACCATGTCTATTTCACAGCTTTTTTTAAATATCTCTCTGGAGGAGTCTACAGGTGACTTTACGCACAATGGATTTTCATCCTAGAATTAAGAAAAAATGCACTAAACTTTTAATAATTGTCTAGTGGTTGGTTGTATTCTTTCCTATTTTTTCTTATTTGATTGGATACATGGAAATGTGTGGATTTGGTGGGGATTTTCTAACTCTGCAGTCATTTCACCTGTCATTTTCGGATGTCATGGAAACAACAGGCCAAGAAATTCTGTCTTAGAGGGCATTGTTTCTGCTGGTAGAGGGGCTACAGTTGTATGATAATGTTGAATATATAGGAGTGTGTGTATTATTTTAAATCAGTATAATGGATATATTTTATTTTTAAAAGCATCGTAGGTCAGGATTACCTCATAGTTACAGATTTGTTCATAAACACCTATTTGAATTGATTTCCTGCGCTATCGTGTCTTTGGTGTAAGTGAAAAGAAAAGCTGGAGCACTCGGTTTTGAGACGATACAGATAAAGCATGTGGTGCTACTAAAATTTTTTTAAAGTCTCATTTTACTGTTTTATGAGGCGGCATGGCTTCTCTCGGCCTTTCTCATTTGTATTTCTTGATAATTGCTTCTACCGTTATACTTTAAGGAACTAATAAGTTAGTTCATCATGTGCCAAATTTAAGATATCGTTCTTTTATTGGATGGATAACTAAAATCTGAAAACATCTTGCAGTTGTCCAGCTTGCAAATATGATCTGAGAGCACGTTAGCTCAGATGAGCTTGACTTTCTGAATGCATAGCTTCTATTCAGATGGGGAGGCACTGGCTTGGTGAAACATTGCCCACTTACAGAAATGTCATTATGCTTAGTTATTGAAAATTTTCTTGATGCACTGAATATACATGTAATTTAATTCATAAATATGTCATCTTCCCGTCACCTTAAATCAAATCAGTGACATCAGTGTCCATGCGTACTAAAGCAGCCCAAAATCATGGGAGCACAGATGCTCCAACAACAGCTTCCACTTCATACTTACTGTTGAATGATGGATTTTCTTTTTCCAGTTACTTGGTTTGGAAACACAATTGTGTCATTCTGTGTGATTCACTCTAAGATGAGATTCCTAATAGGGAGTGTTAGATTGTGAAAGAAGCAAATTAATCATCTTAATTCTTACGTGCCAGCAAATTGCAAGTGTCTAGTGAGAACCAGTTACAGAGTGTCTGCACAAGCTCTATATTACAGCTTTATATATGATATATTAAAGAGCTAGCATGTCAGTCATCATTCGCAGAGCAGCCTCTGGAGTTGTTATTCAAGGGAATTTAAACACTGAAGTCTAAAATGCATCACTGTGGGCAGGTATCCTGAGGGGGAGGGCTGAATATGCCTCTAATGCCAACAATGTACTAAGTTTTGCTTTACTCAAGCATAACTTTCTCTTCAGATGTGCAGAGTGAAAATTTACAGGTGCTTATATGGCCAAGATTATATGATGTATTCTTGCTAGGCAAGCTCTTACAATTGACATAAAAAGGGAAAAGAATTACTGAGGATATGTGATTTTACCGAATGGCTGGATTGATGGAAATGTTGCAGTAGTCTAACAGTCAGTTCCTATGCACATGGGATTACAAATGAAGCAATCTTTCATCAGCGCAGCTTTCTCCTGCTGTGTGATTCTCATATGCCCAATTTAATTGAAAAATGCATTTTCCTGAACAGTGCTACGTACCTAGGTGGGGTTCCAGTCCTTTCACTGTTCTGCTTCCTTCTATTAGATCATGCATTTGAAAAACAGCGTAAAAGTCATCAAAATAGGTCATTATCCCACTTAATGGATATATTTGTTAAATTTAATAAATACGTCCCTCTAGAATACTCAGAAAACCCAGGATACGTTTGGCCTATCAAGTGCTAAAACTGCAGTTAATAAATAGGAAAATTATATTTTATCTGAAGCAGATGCTGCATAATTTCAGTTTTGGTGAATTCTGATTTAAACTATTACAAGTGAGTCAAACAAAAAATGCTCCTTTTGACCAAGGGAATTGGATGCAACAAATTAATGCTCAGATTTATATATTTTTATGGAGTATTTAGTGACTCTCAAGCTTGCCTCCAAGTTGAGTATGCATCAGAAATTGTTGTGGGATTCGTACTCTGATCTTTAGAAGTGTTTATAGAAAATAATGCGTAACTGACTTCTTTCAGGTGTTAGAAAGTGGTAGAGTTTTAGGTTCTAATGCAGTGTTTGAGTTTTACTGAGTATTATAAGGTTGGCAAATAAATCTGATCATTTTTATCAGTAAAGACTGATGAATAATTCATAAATAAAGTAATTATTTTCAGAAAATAAGACAAAATTCTGTAGCAGTTTTTCATATAAATGCTTTTTTGCAGGGCAGTTTCACTTATAAGCCTTAAAACCTACTTATTTAGGATGGAACTGTACTTGGCTTTTTCTACTTCACACAAGACTGAGAGGGGATAATGAGTGCTGTTCATCTGGCAGAAATGTCAGTGATGATTGGGGGGGGGCTGTTTATTTTAATTCAGACTCTTCAGCCTATTTTGAAGCACTTAATGATATGTTAATTTGGAATTAAACGTGGAGTTAAATTTAAACCTGGGGAATTTGTCACAGTGCCTTATGTGGATCAGGATGATGACATACAATGTATGTTCTTGATTACAGCATGGAGTTTCAATTCAATTTTTTCCCTGAGCATTTTTTAATATTCCCTTGCCTACCTTGATGTTAGGTTGCCATTGTTTTGCCTGGAGAGGAGCTTTACGCATGCTGGAACTGAGAGATGCCAATGTTGAAAACATTGGGCTAAATGTACGAAAAACTATGTTTCATTTAGAATTTTTACCCAAAAGAGTGCCATAGCATGGAAGCAGGATTTTTCTGCATTTTATTCCAGAGCTTTTGAGGCTGTGAATGGTGAATTATTTTTCTGAGACAATATTATTAATTTAACCAAATTGAATGAGGAGGGGGTGAGAAGAAGGGAAGGAGACCACAGAAATGGACAAAAAGTCTTGAAGTTATGAAAGGGGAGAGCAGGGTCTTTAATTTCTACTTAACTCTTTTTCAGAGATAACACGGTCGTCTGGTTTGGGATGTACATTATCCCACAAACTTCCTTTAATACTCTGTGCTTTGAAATGAGGGGGAAATGCAGTCATTAATCAGGTGACTGGCTGTTAAAAAAAATATAAAAGTGCACACATCTATAGCCATGTATCAATATTTAATTTTAGTTAATAGCTAATTTATGTAGCTGTCAGGTAGCTAAGGGTCTGTAGTAATTATAATACTCTTTCACTGAAGGTAAAGCGCATCATAGCAGCCTTCTTACAAAATCAGTCAAAATTTCAAGACCTTGAGTTTCATAGCAGGCTATAAAAGTGGAGAGGATGATTCTGGTTCTTCCTTGATTAAGTGGTGTGGAAATTCTAATGAACCTTTGCTCAAAGCTCTCTGCAGTTGCATAGCCATGTACAAAACTAAATTTGCGTTGAAGTCCATCCCTAATTAAAAAGACACCTAGGTCATATTGAAATTAATCATTACATGGTAATACAAGTTTTCCTGAATTGGATCTCCCAAGCTTTCTCATGCTTTGAACACTGTTCACTACCAGAAAACTTGTTATAACATGAGCTACCTGCAAAAGGATAATTGCTCTGTATATAAGTTAAACATCTTTAGGTTTTTTTATAATTTAAGACAAATAGTCTGCAAGGCAAATCTAACTGAAACATTATTACATGTACCTGCTTATAGGTTGGGTTATTTTCATGATGTGATTTGGAAAACATTGAAATCCACATGCTGAAAAAGCAGAAGCAGCAAGGAATGGGAAAGAAATGAAAGTGATGAAGTTGTGCTTTTTTTTTTTTTTTAATATATTAAAAGCATGTTCTTTTTAGTATGGTTCTAAATATTGCAGCTGTTCTTAAGTTCAGAGGTGTATTTCTTCTAAAGTTTGGTTCTTGGACAACAGAGTATTGTCTAAGACTATGAGATGGTTATCCTTTTACTAACTTCTAGGAAAAATTTCTTAGGCCAGTTGTTTCATAATACCTTAAATGTTCATTTTCTGAGAACTTGAGGAAGGAATAGTCTTTTCATCTTATTGAACAAGATTTTCATACACATAAGAAGTTTCTGAAATCTGAAAAACTAGTTCTGCTACTTACTCTTGCCCTAGTGGTGATGTCTCTAAAGGACAGAAAATAAGAACTGTGAAATACTGTTTTCCATGGTTCTTGCTCTTTTAGTCTCAATTTAACCCTGAGAGAGAGACATATTGCGCTGTAAAAGTGTCCACATAAGAATACCTGTGGAGTAATTTCACAGGCTAACCAGAAGAAGAGAAGAAAGCTCAAATCTGATGGGGTGGTCACGTTTCTCTGTCAATATGGATCTGAGCATTGCAGGTTGGGCTCATTTCCGGTATTTCACAGTAATGATCTAGCATATCACTCTTATCATCATCTTCAAAGCGTGCAGGCAACAAAGCCATTCTCACACCTTCCAGTAGGCAGGTCACTTTCAATAAAGCTCTCATCAGAGTTGCTCTCTGAATTATATTTGACTTGTACTATACAAATGAATTAGTTCAATAGCGAATACCACATAATTGTGTTTTGCAGCTTGATAATGTCGTAATTATGAAACCTAGTAGTATGTAACATTATAATCTTATAATGCTTGATTCAGCAAAACACCTTAGAATAAAAATATGCGTGAAATTCAGTGGAGTTTAACTCTTTCTGGTAAGGCACAGACTTCAGTGTTGTGCTGGTTTGGGCTGGGATGGGATAGAGTTAATTTTCTTCACAGTAGCTAGTATGGGGCTATGTTTTGGATTTGTGCTGAAAACAGTGTAGATAATTTGGGAATGTTTTAGCTGTTGCTGAGCAGTGCTTACACAGAGTCAAGGCCACCTCTGCTTCTCACCCCACCCCACCAGCGAGGGGGCTGGGGCTGCACAAGGAGTTGGGAGGGGACACAGCTGGGACAGCTCACCCCGACTGACCAAAGGAATATTGCATACCATACGATGTCATGCTC
The DNA here is from genome assembly GCF_000737465.1 of Haliaeetus leucocephalus. Classification (NCBI taxonomy): domain Eukaryota; kingdom Metazoa; phylum Chordata; class Aves; order Accipitriformes; family Accipitridae; genus Haliaeetus; species Haliaeetus leucocephalus. The sequence goes on from NW_010972529.1 coordinate 2,965,333, forward strand.
AGCGTATAAAGCTGGGGGAAGAAGGAGGAAGGGGGGGATGTTTGGAGTGATGGTGTTTTGTCTTCCCAAGTAACTGTTACGTGTGATGGAGCCCTGCTTTCCTGGAGATGGCTGAACACCTGCCTGCCCATGGGAAGTGGCGAATGAATTCCTTGTTTTGCTTTGCTGTGTGCGCAGCTTTTACTTTATCTATTAAACTGTCTCAGCCCACAAGTTTTCTCACTTTTCCCCTTGTGATTCTCTCCCCCATCCCACTGTGAGGGAGGCGAGTGAGTGGCTGTGTGGTGCTTAGTTGCCGGCTGGGGTTAAACCACAAGAAGTGTGATTAAATTTAAGCACCTACTTGAAATTTCCTCTGACTTGGGCAGAGGTGTATTGGGTCTGGCTGAGATGGAGTTAATTTTCTCCATAGCAGCCCTTGTAGTGCTTGCCACGCAAACCCAGTACAAGAGGCTTGAGGAAATACCCATGGTATTTTCTGGTATATTCTCTCCTTTCACCTCGGAGGGGGAACTCCTACTTGATGAAGTAAGTTACGTATATGAAACCCACAGGACATGCAAGTGACTTAACTACCTTTCTGACTTTGTAGAATTTGCATTCATCGCAGGTATAGAAAGCCCTTTGAACCACAAGTGTTATCTCTAAAACCCTTACTTGTGCTACTAATGCTTTGTATTTTGGAGTTCCATGCGTAAACCCTTATTTACAACATGTCTCGGTAGAAATGACTTGTGGGGAAATAGAAGTGCTTTCTGTATGTGAAATACATCTGTTCATTTGCATCAAGTTTGTGGAAGTGTTACTAGCATAGCTGTGTATGCTATCTGTTTATGTAAGAGGTCTAATATAAATGCAGATGTACAGGTAAATAATGTTTTGGGTTTGTTTTGTTTTAAAGTATTCACCAAGGCAAAGCCTTTAAGGAGGTCTTGTCTTCATATTTACCAGTTTGGGCGAGTTTTGATTCATACAGCTGACAAGATGCAGACATTCAAATTTAGTTAAAACTTGACTGCGTTACATCAGTGTAACTCCTTCAGGCACATGCTCATGTTGAAGATTATGAACTATGACATATTGAATTAGCCCATAAAGTAGGCATACAACTGAAAGCTACATCTAAACGTGTTACCTCTTATCACATGCGCTGTAATAAATGTAATAAATAGTAAATGTTCTTAGTGAATCCTAATTGTGACATGCAGCATTGGCATGATTTTAAACTGTCTTCAAGCTGGTGTAAGATAATATGTGTGCATGTGCAAATGAGGCCATCCCTATGACTCAAGTACTCTGTAATTCCTGCCATTAAGAAGAATAGGGTGGTTGCTGACCCTTTTTAATTTTGTCATTTTGAAAGCACATGCTCAAAAGCAACTGTAACTTTAGGAAAAACACATGTTCAGTTCAGACCAGATGGTCACTGATAAGATAATGAATATGAGGCAATAAGACTCTGCATTTGTAACAATTTATTTGAGCTGGTTCCCAAACCTGTATTTGTTGAATCAGTATATAGTCTGTCGTGTAGCTGTTGCTTACAAAGAAAGTTTGGTGTCATTCGATGGTGTCTAGAAGAGGTGTTTTGGGTACACTTTGTTTCTAATCTGGTTTAAGACCTTACATTGCTTTATAAAACTTCCAAAATTACAATTGCCAGTTTTAAAGCTGCTTTTCAAGTAAATTCAAAAGTCTTGCACATAATAGTCATTGCAGAGCTTTTCATCTAGTAGATAGGCTCCTTGAAAAGCAAACACAACAAACAAAAATTATAATTACTTTTGGAAATTTTAAATAATGAACTATGAACTAAATCAAAATGATGGTTTGAAAGATAACTAATGGATTGCTGTTCCACATGAGATTTCTGTCACTATATCTATGCCAGTTAACAGCTGGGGTAAGTATGCCCCAGAGTCCAACATTGGAAACAACGTTGTATGCCAATAAAAAGTAGATAAAGTTACAAAATAGCATGGGTTTTGCCACTCTAAGGCTCCATCAGGTCTGTTGGGATTTGTCATGGTATCTTTGCTAGTACAGTGCTCTTTGCAAAGCTTTACAAGTAGAAGTGTAGTCTAGGGCCATTGTGGACAAATGGCTTCTAACAATCTGGCATCCACCAAAAGATTTTGTAATAAATTTTCCTTCTTTTCCTGTGCTGCTCCTTTGCTTTTGGCTCCGTGTGTCTCTTTGTGGGATAAGAGAATAGTCTTGAAAGGATGTTGTAGTGCTATTACCCTTCTACCTAGTTCTCCAAACATATTTCACTTCAATTTTTCTAGATGCTGTTGTTGAGTAGTAATAACCCATGAGGGAAATGCCTGCAGTGAGCCCAAGAATGAGTGAAACTTCCTTAGAGATAAGTCTGAGAAGTGTTTCATTGAAGTACTATAAGTGAGCCTGTCTCTTATGCTGAGAAAGAAAGGGTTTCAGTGTCTGAAGGAGAAGCAGCAATTGTGCACCCTCACACCAACTCCAGAGCTGCTGGGGAGATTTGAGGTCCCAATTGAGTGTGGGTTTTTCTCAAGGTCGTGATTGCTTTTGAGCACATGCTGCCAGAGGCACAAAAAGTTTCGACATCCTCCTTATTCTTCTCGATGGCAGGACTTAGCAGAATGTTACAAGGCGATAATGAGCCAAGAAACAAAATGTTTATTATAGGAAGATTGTCATGGAGTTTTTGTCCTATTGGTTTGATGGGAGATTTTGAAGAGCAGCCTAGAATCTATTTTCAGCTCCTAATAATGGAGATATTCACCACACAAAGAAAACTCCTGAAACAGTCTTGAATGCACATCCTTGACTCCAGTTGTGTCTGTACTCCCTGCTTATTTAGGGAATTGTCTTTTTCAGGATGGAGGAATTGAGTTGGCAGCTGTGAAAAAGGGAGGGAATACTGTATCAATGGGTAACAGCAAGGCTGTATGGCTTTCCATTAGTGTAACTGATGATTCAAGTAGCCATCAATACTCAGAACAAAATCAACACTGGAAAATTGATCATGGACTTTGCCAGCTAGTGTCAATAACTGGAAATCCTCAGGCAAACTTTTCTAGCAGTTCAGAGATTGAAACAATTGTTTGCAAATCATTTACTCAATGCAGACACAGCTGCCTCAGTCTGATGGACTCCAGCACAGTTTCTAAACCAGGCACTTTCAATTTCTCACTGTCGTTCAGTGTCTGATTCATCATGTCAGATGGGCTTGATTCATTTTGGCCATTGTTTCCCTGCTTGTAAAATGGATGTGATCATAATCTGCTGGTTGTAGTATCTGTCTGCCTCGCCTGAGCTATTGTGCGGGTCAGTTAATGTCCATGCTGTGTGCCGCAGCTGAATAGGAAACAATGGAGCCTGCAAGCGCCGCCGCTGTGTTCCCAGTTGGGTGGCATTGAGAGAGAAACTTTGTGTGCACATCCCTCCCAGCCTCTAGGGATTTGGATATAATCATGGTACCATGATGGGAGCTGGGTGCCCCTCTCTGTCAGCCTGGCAGGCCCAGCCATGCCTGCGCTGTGGCCTCCCTGCAAGCACTGTGCCAGCCCTGGTGCCGCTTCTTCGCTGCCAGAGTTCAGGTCCTGCTCCTTCTGCTCCTTCCTCTCTGTTGCACCATTTGTCCCTTTCCAAGGGCAGGAGCTGTCTGCACGTAACACAGAGTGCATCGGCGGCAGGAGTTGTGGAGGATTGGCACCACCCAGAGAAAAGGGGCAACCGGGGGACAGCACCCCCAGGACTGCTCCCTGCCACCACTGCATAGGCTGCAGCTCTCCACAGCTGCCCCATATGATCCTCTGGGGGCTGGGAGGACGGGGAACGAGGTGAACTGCACCCCCAAAACCTTTCCAGTTCCTGGGTCTGGAAGGCTTGCGGGCAGTAAGATGTTCAGCAGTACTGTAGTACTCACTTCCCTGTGATCTGTGATGACTCGGTATTATAATGTGCTCAACTGGTATCACCCGTGGGTCCCTGCAAGGCACTTGGACACCAGACTTCTCCCTCAGGCCACTGACATCCAGCTCCTTTTTTTGTAAAGCCTCTTTGTCCCTAGCTAATGAAAATTAACATCTGTCGTGTGATACAGTGTCTGCTCAGAATATCAAGGTGCTTCACCTGTCTCTCCTCTGATAGAAGGAGATGCTTTAATTTGATAAAGGATTAGTGTAGTGGGGAGACAAAAATCGGACTTGCCTTCTGTGCTGAAGATTTATTGAGTATCTCAAAATAGTATTGTTTTTAATAAAATGAACATGAAGAGAAAAAAAATTCACTGTTATGTAGGCTTTCTAGTAAGTCATTCTAATGAACAAATTAAATCACAGAATTAAATTTTGTGTACACATTTGGCTTACAGCCTACTAAAGCAATTTTTGTTTAAACTGGAAAATTTGTTTTAAAACATCATTTTACAAGATTCAGGACCCATATTTGCCTCAGGGCTGAAGTTACAATTTTTTGTTTAATTTTCTTGTTCTGAACTTGGTGTAGTAATAGGGTGGCAGAGAGTTGCGTCAACTATCTCAAAGTGGTGTTTAAGAGATGTATTGCAGAGCAGAGCCCTATTACATCATCATTGATAACAGCACTGAAGCAGTGTAGCCCTAATGCTCATGACTCCATGAGGATCTGTATTGGGTTTGCATGACAAGGTTTTGGTAGCAGGGGGCAACGGGGGGTGACTTCTGTAAGAAGCTGCTAGAAGCTTCCCCTGTGTCTGACAGAGCCAATTCCAGCTGGCTCCAAGATGGCCCCACCACTGGCCAAGGCCGAGCCCGAGCCCATCAGTAACGGTTGGTAGTGCCTCTGGGATAATAGATTTAAGAAGGGGAAAAAGTTGGTGTGCAACAGAAGCTGCAGCCAGAGAGAGGAGTGAGAACATGTGAGAGAAACAACCCTGCATACACCAAGGTCAGTGAAGAAGGAGGGGGAGGAGATGCTCCAGGCGCCGGAGCAGAGATTCCCCTGCAGCCCGTGGGGAAGACCATGGTGAGGCAGGCTGTCCCCGTGCAGTCCAGGGAGGTCCACGGTGGAGCAGATATCCACCTGCAGCCCGTGGAGGACCCCACGCCGGAGCAGGTGGATGCACCTGAAGGAGGCTGTGACCCCATGGGAAGCCTGTGGTAGAGCAGGCTCCTGGCAGGACCTACAGATCTGTGGAGAGAGGATCGCACGCTGGAGCAGGTTTTCTGGCAGGACTTGTGACCCCGCAGGGGACCCACGCTGGAGCAGTCTGTGCCTGAAGGGCTGTAGCCCGTGGGAAGGACCCACATTGGAGGAGTTCATGGAGGACTGTCTCCTGTGGGAGGGACCCCACACTGGAGCAGGGGAAGAGTGAGGAGTCCTCTCCCTGAGGAGGAAGGAGCAGCAGAGAAAATGTGTGGTGAACTGACCGCAACCCCCATTCCCCGTCCCCCTGTGCTGCTGGTGGGGAGGAGCTAGAGAAAATTGGGAGTGAAGTTGAGCCTGGGAAGAAGAGAGGGGTGGGTTAAGATTTGGTTTTATTTCTCATTACCCTACTCTGATTTGACTGGTAATAAATTAAATTGATTTTCCCCAAGTCGAGTCTGTTTTGCCTGTGATGGTAGCTGCTGAGTGATCTCTCCCCATCCTTGTCTAGAGCCATGACCCTTTCATTATATTTTCTCTCCCCTGTCCAGCTGAGGAGGGGAGTGATAGAGTGGCTTTGGTGGGCATCCAGCCAGGATCAACCCACCACAGGATCCTTACTGAGGGCTGCTGCATGGGTGCAGTGTAATTCTGTGGTGGTATGGCGCAATGTAAGGTTGGGAGGGAAATAACATTCAAAAGATTTTACTGAGGGGTCTAAAGCTCTGGTGTGTATAGAAATTTAGATGCCTTTTTTCACTAATGATACTGGGAAATAAGTGAGCCCCTACAGCGTGACATAAAGGGTCTAGCATTAGAGTGGTGATTCCTGTCCCTGAATTGCTGCAGGGTTACAATCACAGTAACAGGTGACACGTAGGGGGTCCTTAATGAAGTGGAGAGAAGCCAGTCTTAATAAAAGCTTTTGTATCATCAGCTGTCATGTGCATGCTCATGTGTGCAAGCACTTGCACTCTAGTAATGTAACTTTTACAGTCTTCAATTCTGAATTATTTAGCTCTGTAATGCCTGCTTACTGATTACATTGGTGCATTATTAGCAGTTATTTATCTTCTTCATTGCAATTGCTTGCTTACTTGAATGTGCTCTTGTGCACCAGATTCTCTCAAAGTACTTGCAAATAGCATGTTGCTCCTACAAAAAAAAAAAATCGAGATCAAGAGCAGATAAATTTTGATGTGAGAAGGGAGTTGAAATAATGAAGCACACACAACTTCCAGGCTTACTTTTAACACAGAGTTGGACAGTATGTCCTTATACGCCTGATGGAGCTGAAAAGTGCTTTGATTGTTCTCACCTTGCTTCAAGTAAGAAAAAAAAAAAGCCAACCTAGATAATACAGCACAGCTTTAGGTCACAGTTGCTTATAAAATAATTTGCCTACAGATGTCTATTACGGTGTGTTATAGTAAGCCAAATTTAATATACTAACTGTTGTGGTGATTTAGGATTTAAGAGCTGTGATGAGCTTTGATAGTGAGCATTTAAGAGGAAGGGAAAATAACAAAGACATTCCTTCCTGTAGACCCTCTTGCGTATTGACTTATGGCAACATGTTGAGTTGAAGGGAATTGATCTGTGCTTCTTTTAAAAGTGGTGGGGAAGAGTCCAGGAACTTGTAAAGCATAGACCTGTGATCTGTTATGTGGTGGAAATGTGGGTAGGAAATGGTATTCAACAATTCTGGTTGATGTTTCAAAAAAATGCCTTACTTATCAGCAGTGCTCATCACACAAGCCTTTATGTTTTTCTTTATCATAAGAAAACAGAATCTCATAACAGTAAATTATTACTTTAATGGCATTGGAAATATGTCCTCAGAAATGTCAACTCTTTCAGGTAATTTCTGTGTTGAAATTTCCTTGCAGATGAATTACTTCAGAAAGAGCAAAACTATTCTGATGATGTTTTGGCCAATATGATCAGCGAACCCAGAATCAGCTATGGAAATGATGCTCTTATGCCTTCATTGACGGAAACTAAGACCACAGTTGAACTTCTTCCAGTGGATGGAGAGTTCAGCCTAGATGACCTTCAGCCATGGCATCCCTTTGGTGTTGATTCTGTTCCAGCCAATACTGAAAATGAAGGTATGTACAATAGAGGGGAAAACCACAGAATATTTTGAGTTGAGTTTTGTCATTTTTCTTCACATTGTTCGCTGAAACTTGACATCTTTCTGATGTAAGCAGGATAGAGGTTCTCAAATGTAAGTTTAGAACTGGTCTGCCGTGTCGCTGTGTCTCTGATGGAACAGAAAATCCTGACTAAAATTTGGAATTTAGACACTCAATGAATTTCAGTGTTGAGCTTACTTTCCTTTAAAAGCAAATCAAAATTAATTCCAGCAAATTATGAGTGACAGTTTTATAAAATACATGACAATGAGCTAAGGGGGATAGATAAGTCCTTAGTTTTGTGCCATAACGAAATGAGTGTTTTAGTTAAGGAAGAGCTATTTATTTGCTGGCATGAAAATGATTACCGATCCAGCACCATCCTAGCATGAGAGTTGATTTTATTTCCCCACCACCACTGGTTGTCTGGAATGTACTGCAAAAATGATCCTGTATACTCAGCAACGCAACTGGCTAGTGAAGACTTTTTTCATGAGGACTATTTTATGTTGTTCATGGACTAATTTATTGAAATGACTGCATAATACTTTAATAATTTATGTATAATCTGGAATTGGTATTTTATTTAGGTTACAGAGCCAATTAATCAGAAATCTGAGGGACTTCGATCATGTCATTCAAATTCCTGCTACTGTGTTTGTTCTCCTTTATCAGTTCAACTCCACCATCATTAGTGATAAGTTAATCACAACGGTGGAAGTTTGATACTGCAAAGTAGCAGACAGAGGCTGAAGCTACAGAAGCATTTTTTCAGGCAAATTTGTGTTTTGTGGATCTGTGATTTCTAGCTGAACTACACAGACATTAACATCCTCCAGAAGTCTTTTGAAATCACTGGCTTAGGCTATACCTGCTCTCAGCATGAGTTTTGAGACCAGCCTTAGGCAGTTAGTCTTGCTCCAGCATGATGCGTGAGTGACTGTGGGCAGCTGGGTGCTTGGGAGATGAAACATGGGATGTGGGCATGGATTTGCCAGGTCTGGTGCCAGGTGAAATCAGTGGAGTCAGAACCAGTTTTGTAATCAGTGGGTCATCCCCAGGAGTCAGAGAAGCATAAGATCAGGCAAAAGAAAAGGCACAGCTAGGATCTGAGCAAAGGTCAACAAATCAGTAAGGCAGAAGTATACCAGGTTTGAGGGGAAGAGGAGAGGCTGGTCAGGAGTGGGACTAAAATCGGACTGCCAGGGAGTTAGCACTACAGGTAGAGACCAAGAAAAAGAGCAGACAGAGCTGGAGCAAACTCAACAGGCTGGCCAGCAGCAAGAACCAGAGAAGACAGGAGATGGTGACAAGGACTCCAGACATGTCTGGAGGGCACTTGTGGCCAAGTGATGTGCTGAGTGGCCGAGAGCAGCTGGCTGGATTGCGTCAGGTGCCGGCAAGTAGCACAGACGGCTGTCCAGGCTGGCAGGCTAAACTTCAGTTTCCTGGGGAATCAGCTGCAGTGCGCTATAGTGCACATGTCAAGGCTGTCTGCCAGGAGCAGGCCACAGTCCAGCTGCTGGTGTCTGTCCTGCAGGAATTTTCCAGTACAGCTCTTGCTGCAGTTTTTTCCCATAGCCGAGGCATACAGGGCATCAATTTCTATACTTGCTGCCTGGAGGGGGGCAATTAATTACTTTTGAAGTCTGTCCTCCCAGCTTTCAAAATTTACTGATTTCAGTCACCAAGTTCAGAAGTTATTAGGTAGACAGGTGCACCCAGACATACCCACAGTTTAATCACACAAGCCTTCTTTTCCTTCAGAAACCTGGCTAAGCCCAGAATTTAATAATGAAAGGTACATACTTCAATGTGACAGTGAATTCCCATAGGCAAGTATATTGACCGTGGTTCTCCTTTTAAAATGTGTGACAGCAAATAAGAAACAAAAATTCTCCTGCCTTGAATAACATACCGTTTAATTATGATCCTGTGTATTTTAACGCATTACACCATTTGTTGCAGCACTTCCTAATTACTGTGGGAACCTCTTTTAACTTTCATGCCTTCAAGTTTTTGGGGTTTAGGTGGTTTTTTGATATCAGGATTGTATTTGTCATGAAGTTACTGCAGCAAACAATTCTGTTAGGCCAACTATTATTACCGTTTACGTCTGCAGCGTTAGAAATAGAGATTATTTGATGACTTAAACTTCTTCAAGTCTTTCTTGTTTCCCGTTATACTTCTCTGTCATCTATCCAAACCAGTGTTGTAATGTGATCATGCCTACAATACCTTCTTTCTCTCTTTAGATACCCTCTCTATAGTTTTGCTCCTAGTATCAAAGGGGAATTTCACAGCCTCATGTTTTTCTTTCGTGTTTGTCTCCCACCTCTTTGTTCCAGAAACCCAGGACTAACTGTGCCATTTGTCCTCACATCCCATGCCTGTTTTCTTCCGCAGCCATGGTCTAATCCCAGGCTTTGTCTAAATTGCTTCCAAAAACATGCATCTGTCTTGTTATAATATGCTTTGGAAGTAGGAAGAAGTAAATAACAACTGACGCAATTTTCTCCTCTTCTTTCCTCTCCCTCTCCACTGAAGGTCTTTTTGCATAGACTGTTTTTCACACAATAAGTTCCCCTTATGCAGGGAGGGGTTGATATTTTATGCAGTACTGAACAAGTCATTGCTGTTTCTTAACAAATAACTGTTGATCAAAAAAGGTGTAAGTTCAAAAATCATGTGCTAGAGAAACTTCAAATACTGTAGAGTGACTAACCATTGCAATTTTAGTGATGGTCAGCATCTCTTGCTGCTAGGAGGTGCTAAGCATGCCAGCAAAGGTCAGAGAACTGAGCATCTCAGCTCACATTTACTTGGGTGAGGGCTCAGGGTACTCAGCACCGTCAGTCACAGCACGTTCATGTGAACAGTCTGGTATCTGGGAAATCTGCTGAGCAGTTGGTCCAGCAGATTTAACAGAGACTACCAGAGAAGTTTCAGATGGCAAGCAAGTTACAAATTCTTTTTGGTCTAGTTTGAAAGCTGAAGTCAACTTTTAAAACTCTGCTGAACACAAATCTAGAGAGCTATCAGCTCGGCGTATGCAGGTGGGTTTCTGGGTAGGAGAGTCTCTACTTCCTCACTGCAAAGAGCTGTTGCACTGTATAAGCAATAGTTTTCTTCAGTCCTGAGCAGGTATGTCAGGTAAATCGTTCACCTCATTGCAATTTGCATTCCTGTCAAAACAAATTTCTAATGGGACCATTGATGTCTGAGAGGCAACTGAACAGATCCTGGAGCTAGCTGCGTTAGGACCTGGGATCCCACCCCCTCTGTCACAGTCGCAGCGATGCACTTGTTTTTAATGAACCATTTGGGGAATGCTTAAACCAAAACGTGATTGTGGAAAACGTGGAAGGAAATGCAGCCCTTAAGTCTGTGCTTCAAAGTATCCAGTATTCTGCCTACAAGTGATGAAGTTAAAATATTACCAAAAAAACCCCTAAATTTGTCATTAGTTCCCATGCCTGTTTTCTTCCATGACCATGATCTAGTCTCAGGTTTCACCCAGAGATATTAATAATGTATTGGATTGGTACGTTGCCATGTGATCTCAAGGTTTCTTAACTCCATTTGAAATTATCCCAATCTAAACTGCATGTTTAGTTAAAAGGGTAAGTTTTATGCAAATAGTTCATTGTACTAAAATTGCTTTTTCTGATGAATGAGTGAAAAATAGCCTAAAAGTGAAAAGACCTTGAAAGTCTAACATAGCTCAGTAGTTTCTGAAAGTATTTTCTTCCTTGTTGTTTCCCTGAGGTAGTTCCCCAGTAAATGTCCACAGAAATTAACCCAAAGCACCAGGTAATACACTACACAACTTGCATGGCTGAATGAATATATGCCTAGCGTATTGAGATACAAATTAGGTTAACCAGAAATACCCTCTGAGGACACTGCAGAAGGCACCACCAAACTGTCAGGAAACTGTATTTTAACAATGAAAAATGCACCTTCAGAGGTGGGGGCAAATCTCCAACAGCTGTGAAGCTCTGACACTGCCAAGGTCCCTGGGCATTTTGCCAATGTCTAACTGGGTTTACTGTTTCACCCTTTGTATTTTGCCATGCAGTTACAGTTAGCCTTAGTGACAAAATATTTATCTAAAGTGAGATTTTTTTGTGAATGTACTGTTTTATCCTTATGACTTGGCCAGTTACTCCCCTCAACGCTGTTCTTGGTAGGTGAGCATCCCATAGCTCTCCTCAGCTACTAGTTTGTGCCAGCTTTTGAGCTTTTTGATTCACCTTTCTTTTATTTCTGAAAAGAGAAGCAACCACGTTCTCTCTTGCTCTTCTGAGATGTATTAGCATTAGATAGGAGGTGGGTTGTGTAGCCTTTATGAAGCCTGTGTGATCAGTGTAAGCAGGTATATACCAATTTGGTTTCATGAGGCTATTTGGAAAATCAGTTTTCAGTCTTAATTCTGTGTACTTCTGTGCACATGGGAGTGTGTTCTGGAGCATCAAAATGAATGCAGTTTTTATAATAGTACACAGTACATCTTAGAGTTTTGATTAGCGATAAATGCTGTAATAGGTTTAAACTTCTCCCCTCTACATCTGCTGTGTGGTGCTGTAGTCCAGCAGGGCAGGCAATGAGGAAGCCCATGGACAAGAGTTAACTGCTGATTGTGTGTACATCAATACAGGGGCAAGAGCAAGCAGGTTTTAAAATGCAACTGAAATTCAAAAGGTGGCAGCTCAGGGCTCTCCAGAAACCAGCTTTTCTTTGTATCATGTTGCCCAGGGCATGCTGCACTTAGGCACCTGGAATCACGATCTCTTTTGGAAGACCCCTGGCTCTGAGCTTTTGCCTCCAGTTTTTGCCCTGCAACTGCTTTGTGACCTTGAGCAGGTTGTTTCACTTTTATGTCAGTTATGAAAATGTGCTGGGGATGGTTGCCTTTTCCCCTGTAAAGTGCTTCCAAAACTATAGATGACAAGAAGAATTATTCATTATTAATACTTTCACCTAACTCCACAAATACTGCATTACCCTGTACAGCAGAAACTTCCTCCATCCTTTTCTCCCTTCACCTACTCCCATTTTTATTGCTACCTACAACCTGCTCTCAGTCTGCCATAGCTGTGGGCATGTAGGGTTTCAGAGTGCTGAGCGAGAGGGAAATAAAACCCTTCAGCCTTCTAGGGAGGAGGCAGGGCGAGGGCAACAGAGGAGGGTTCTGCAGGAGTAGTTTGGGTAATTGTCATGGTTTAAACCCAGCCGGCAACTAAGCACCACGCAGCCACTTGCGTACCCCCAGCCCCCTCGCTGGTGGGGTGGGGTGAGAAGCAGAAAAGGCCTTGGCTCTGTGTAAGCACTGCTCAGCAATAATGAAAACATCCCTGTGTTATCAACACTGTTTTCAGCACAAATCCAGAACAGAGCCCCATGCTAGCTAGTATGAAGAAAATTAACTCTATCCCAGCCAAAACCAGCACAGTGATGCTGGTCCTTGGTTGTTTCTTCCCTTCAGTCCTTTCCACTGAAAATTACTGCTGACCTACCTGAGGGCTGGTGCTGATAATATTGGAAAACCTAGCAGAAGACTTAAATAGGAAAATACTCAAAATTGTGGTTTTTAGTTTAGGATGGAAATTGGGTTTTGTATAGCGCTGTGTAAGGAAAGCAATTACATGGTCTGCTAGTGCCACTCTCAACTGCTGTGAAGAAAAGTGGTTTGATGGCTTGCCTCTGCAGTACCAGACCACCAAAACTGTGAAAATTCTGCCCTTCCAGAAACACAAGCAAGTCAGATATGCAGATGCACTTTTAGTCTGCAGCTACTATAAAGCTGACTTACTGCTTTTTTCTGGAGGCAGGAGCTATTGCTGTCACCTCCTGTGTACAAAGGACATGGGTGCCACATAGGCTCTCACTTAGAAGCATGGTAGGTTGTTTGTCAAACCCATAGGAAGACTAAGCAAGTGACACAGACTTCCTAAGAAGATGGGCAGTCCCCCTTGCTTAAGTCAGCAGTATCGTCAGGTTGGCGTGATTTTCTGATGCTGAATACAGCAAGCAGTTCATGATTGAAAACTGTGCTTTTGCCAGGTTTCCTATGTTACTGTGGTTCCCTTACTTCTGATTAGAACGTTCATACTTGAATCCTGAATTTCAAATGAATGAGAATACCTTATTTTAAAAACTCTGAATTCCAAGCTACAACGTAAAATTTGATTTCTGAATTTAATTTCTTTCTGACACTGGCACTTGGGTAGATAAGGAAGGCAACCATATTGGAGCAAAAGAGAGAAACAACAACAAAAAAAAAGAGGGGAAAAAAGATCTGAATGTTTTAATGAACTTGTACAATATGTTCAGTTTGGACTTAACTGAGGCAGTAGGTAATGATTGAAACAACTCTAAAAGTTTTGAACATCCTATTTTCTATTAATGTCAGTGAGCTCCATCAGTCTTAGGTTTCAGCTGGTAAAGCCTTAGTACAGTAATAGAAGCATTTTAAAACTGCGTATGACACACAATTGGGTAGAAAGTGGTGTTCCTCCTTTGCTTCCCTTTCAAAAATCAGAAGGCACATTTACTGTCTATAAATAGGAGCATATCAGAATGAAACATTGATTGTATTCTCAAAATGTGCTTTATTTTTTAAAAACCTTGCAGCTAGTGCTGTAAAGAATCCCTATTGAAAGGAAAAAGGAGTAAGGATTCAGTGGGTTTGTAAGTAAGCATTGATCAAGACTGGCTGCAAGAACTCACTCATCATGTCTGTTCTTGCTGCCAATTCTGATCAGACAACTGGAAAGTTTGCACATAATGAATATAGTTTTGCTCTATAGACAGAAATTCTTTGATCTTGATGGTTTCTCACTTTAAGCAGTAACCAGAATGTGATGCAAAATTGACACATCAGCTGTGAAGCTTTCCTTTTGAAGTGGTGCCTATGCCTTCCTTTTATGTCCAGGACTAACTGAAGACAGATGTTTTCTAGCTGTTGCTTTGGTAACTTCGTTTATTCAGTATGTCTCCTGCATTGTCCCAACAGAAGAGTGGTTGACTTTATCATTTTGGGGGATTTTGTTTATTTTTTGTTTGCTTTTTTGTTTCTTTTCTGCACATGCCCAGTTGAGCCAGTTGATGCCCGCCCAGCTGCAGACAGAGGACTCACCACACGACCAGGTATATAACTTGCATGGCTTTTACCTAACCTGTGTTTTCCCAGCATGCGTGTAGTCTGCTTGAGCTGAAATGATCACCTTTTTTTTTGGTATAACCCTCTCTTAATGTAATGCTATGCCATGAACCAGGGAGGAGTTCCCACACAAACCCCCATCAGCCTGTGTGAATGCTGTGTCAAGGGTGTTTGGAATGGGTACTTGGAGAGGGATTGGGACCCAGAGACCGAGAACTGATACTCATATCAAGTGTGTCATCCTTCTAGCAGCAATGCTTTGGCAGGTGCAGGAGGCAGTAGGTATGGTACCCCGAAGTGCGGAAAGTACTTTTTAATTTGGGAACATATGATAGAAGTGTTGAATCCTCTATGTGGAATATACAGTTTCTTGTAAGTTGGGCTAATAAAGAATTCATGCCTACAATTTTAGGATTGCAGGGGGCATCAAGATTTTTTGCTGTGATATTTACCTTGGCTAATTCCAGATATCTAAAAATTGATACATATATTCACCCTCTGGATTCACTGAGGATACCTCTGCACGGCTATTCATTCCATTCTAGGATAGAGAAGGGGGATCATTTGCCCTGTGTAGGTACCTGTGTCATCTTACTGATTTCAGAGTAATAGCAGATGACTAGCTTGGGTCAGGCTGCAAATGTCTGGAAAAGTTAAATGTGACAAATCCAATTTTCAGAAGTAAAAGCTTGCTTTCCATACTAACTTTTTTTTGCTTTTTAGGTTGTTTTTCCCCTTGTTTTTGTTTAGGATTATCTAGAAATCCTTTGAGAGCAAACAGCCTTTTATTTCAGAAGAGGTTACTCTCCAACATATAGTGACATTAGATCAGTATATTTTGGAGTCAGAATTATTTCAGTGTGACATCATCATTGTGGGGGTTTTTCTTCAGTCAGATAAAACTGATCAATCTGTTATCTTTTTCCCTTCATCTTTTCCTCCAAACGTCCATTGGATAGCCAGATGGGCAACACCCTCCTAGTGTGTTTAAATCTTTCTGATAACTTACTGGTGTTTACTGACTACAGAAAATTGCTACAGTGGGAAGTAAAATAAGCTCCTATGTTACAGCAGTTGGGATACATGTCAAGGCTGGCCAGGTGATGTGCTTCTAGCACTGTTTTAGGAGTCTGACATCTTTACTTGTGTTTAGAATCTTAATTCATTCCATGAGGAGAGCCTGGAAACAGGTACAGAGATAAATGTACAACAGTGCCAAAAATCATGCGATTGGGGAACATCCTCCCAATATTGGGTTATCTCTGCTTTCTGGGTTAGATTTCTTCCCCAAGAGCGGTAGAAAATATCATCACAAATGAAACATGAATGTCTTTAATCCAGATTTTGTAATGTTAGTTCAGTCTAGCAATTTTCTTGTAATATTAAAGTTTGTGACTGTTAACTATTTTAATTTCAGTTGCCTTGAAAAATCTCCTGTTATGAGGCCCATACTCATTACTAAAGATTATTCCTTCCTCTCTTCTATTCCTCCACACAAACACACACATGACAGAAATCTTTGGTGTCCCTTCTCTAAAGAAAGGATTTTCTCACACTGCCACAGTCTAGTTTCAGGGTGAAATGATGCGTTTTAGTCCACTGTACCAGAGTGCTTGGTTGGTTGGGGTGACACAAGTAGTATTGAATGTATGGCTAGCATAAGTCATGACTGATCTTTGTGAATGTGTACGAGACTACTGAGGAGAGGTAACAAATACTGCAGTGTGTGACCATTATGGCTCGAAATTTCCAGCAGATACAGTAACTTTCGCACTATGAAAATCACATGGGATATTTCCTCAATTTTCTGCTCAAGTACAGAAATAGTACTGTCCAGGGGCCTGTGCTGCCTTCATCGCTTTTAGCACAGAGTTTAAGTGCTGCAAAGGCCCGTGCTCCGCTTTCGGCACAGAGAGTGAACCCCTCCAGCCTGGCAGGGATGCATGCTGCATTCCTCTGCGCAGAGGGATGGTTGCTTCCCTGGAGAGATTGAAATCTGTCACTGCTGTGCCTGCATTCCGGATTTCACAGCATAAAGTGTCTTATGGGTGCATGTGAAATAGGGGGTTTACCCCTTTACAGTAGTACTAAATGTATCATAACAGTAAGTAAAACCATTCCTGGTAGACCTTAAGTTCCTTATGTCTTTAATCACCAGGTCCAGACTTCTGCAAATTTGTCCTTACTGATACAAGTTCTGGCAATAAATGTCCACATGATTTTTCATCATCCTTTAAAAGCAATTTATATGCGGTAAAATTGCAATTTAGCAAAAAACTGATACCAGTCTGACTAGCGTCATAAACTAGGAACAGAGGAAAGCAAATGGATGCTTAATTAAACTGTGAAATATAAAAGGGATTCTGACAGTTTAAAAATGTGTGCTTTAAAGTTGTTTTACTTGCTAATTATAAGTAAAATAGCTATGTTAGAGCTAAAAAGGAAAAGATACTTTTTTGCAGTCACTATCCTTTTGGGATAGTTTTCATGGTTTGGGGCTATTCTTTATGGGGAAAAAAAATCTGAAGAAGAAGGATATTATTCTAGAATGAGAAAGTATTGACAAGGGACCTGGAGGCAGATTAATACACGCAGCTGCTTGTAACATTTTAATTGCCTAGATTCTTGTTGATTTCCTCAAAGGTTTGCCCTTTTTATTGGCCTGACTTTCCAGTTTGTCCTTCTTCTTGTTTTGCTCAAGTGAACAAGGTGGTGACCTGCTTCTTCAGGGTGCAAATACAGGTGTCATGTCAATCTGCAACAGTCACAAGCCTGGGAATAAGAACAAGTGAATGTTTTTTAGGTGTTCAGAATCCTTGGAAGAAAATCATCTCTGAAAGGACTGACAAACATACAAACACACACCCTTTTTTCTTTTTTCCATTTCTCTTTGCCACTTTTTGCCCACACAACATTCTTCTAATGATCACAACGTTTTTCTTAAAAGTAGATCAAAAATCATGCAGATGGTCTTTGTCTCTTTCCCACAAGAGAGATAATTTGGTCACAGGGAAGAAAAGACGAGCAGGTACTTAGTATTTGTGATAACTAGAATCTTGTTACTTCACCACATCGTTCTCTCTCTTTCAAAAATAAATAAATAAAGTCTATGAGTGAAAAGTCAGGAAATGTGAAGAGTTATCCAATCCATAGAGCAGAAAAGCTTTTGAGTGAGGACCAAGTTTAAAACTTTTACTAAAATTTAAGCCGGTTGTCCAAATCCCTACCTCTGTTGCACTCCACCTTGGCTGTCAGTGGTTGAACCTTGAATTTGAATCTGATTTACATCAGTCCCAGGAGGAAAGTAATGTCGGGGGACCCCCTTTTCCTAGTATAGATACAACATCTGTGTGGTTCACACTGGTATTTGAAAAGAAGCCTAGTGCTTTCACACGCTGTCCTTCCCCTTTTTAGTTCACAAATGGGGAAACAAAAATAAGAATTATGCCTAAAATCCCTTTTGTGTTGTCTCCTGAAAAGGAAGTCAACAGAGATAATAAAGGGTCAACGGGAAGAAAAATACCTGGACATACAAAGCAGTCATCAGTAAGCTATTTAATACAGCACAAAATGATAAGAGATTTATGGCATGTTTCTTGCTATTTATAAATTGCTTCATAAAGGGAGACGTTAGACAACTTCAACCCAGCCTGAGAACTTCCATAGAAGTGCTTCAAATAGAAAGAATACCTCTTTACTTGATATCCTCACTGTAACAGCTTTTTTCAATAGTGTTTCCTTCTCCCCTGTGCCCCAGAGGTTACTTTTTCATGATGAACATTTAATTTCTTGCAGCTGAATTTTGGGTGCGTGTTTTTAGTAACTTTCTTCTCTTTGTGTGTGTGTGCATGTATATATACAGACAGACATACACACAAAGATAAAAACATGTTTAGATACTCGTAAGCAAGCTCCTTTTTACCCATGTTAATTTGGCAAGTCTGATCTGTGGAAATTGAGTGAAGATTAGAAAACCTGCCATCAGAATGGTTGTTGCTTAGTATCAGCAGATTTTCTGAATTTCAGGACGATAAACAAAATTACCAGTGCCTGTTCAGGGTAAGTCATATTCTCATTTGTTGCACAGTTGCAACTGTAATTATACCACTAACAGCTGTAATTATATCACTCACAGGATGCCTGTAATTCACAGTGCAAGGATTTTATCATATTACCTGTGTTACTTTCTTCCATGTAGTATAGTTTGGGGGTTTTTTTGCGTTCTCCCAACTCTTTGTCAGTTGATTGTTTTTTGCAAACAGTAATTTTGAGGACACATTGCACGTAAAGCTGTGTCTGTGTCTCTGGCCCTTCTGCTGATAAATCATGACATGTCCATCTTTATGACATTATATATAGAAAGCTGAGGGATTTTTTTTTATACATGGCTGCAGAGGCTCTGTAAGCCTAATGGCTGTTCTGCAGAATCATTAGCACATACACTGCAATCTGTATGAGGTGAGGGCATAGAGCAGCTTAGTGAATTATTTATGATTTTCTTGCCAGAAATTGCCAGGGGTTTTTTTTCCTTAGTGATGTTAGTTCAATACAGTTGTCTTAAACCAACTGTCTGCAGCTACCAAATAAAAATCATGAACAGATTTTTTTCCATTAGATTGTTTTGTTTTATAAATCAGATAGTTACTATGAATGCAATTATATGTGCGTATGCACAGCATCTGCATTGACATGCCTGAAAGATTACCAGATTTTACTTATTTTGATTATTCATTTTTACACACATGTAAAATAACCTCTGGTATTCTGAGAGTTACTTCATACTAAGTTCCAATGAGATTCTTTTTTAAAAAAGATAACATTCTTTTTTGCACTTATTTTCTGCTTTCTCCAATTTGAGAGCCCTGTAGACATCCATGAAGTAAAAGCAAACCATCATTTTACTAACTTCCAAGGAGAGACCAGAAAGTTTTTGGTTCCATGCAGTCTTTAAAGTACTTACCCGTCAAAGATATTTGAGGTGTCCTTACAAAACTTAAGTATGTAATCTTCATTTTAATCTTTATAAGTGAGTATACAATCTTCATTCTTCTTCCTTCATTTCAAAATGAAATGACCTGCACAAAGTCATAGTCATATGGAAGTAGTAGTTGAACTTTTAGTAACAACATACAGCTGTCTACCTGGGTAATTGTTCAAACAGTGTGTTCCTTTCCATCTGCCCTGCTTATTTTAGATGAAGATTTACCCAGATAAAGCTGTTTACTACACTTGTAACAGGCTTTGATTCAACAATTTTTTCTTCTCTTGCCATTATTCAAAGACAGTTCATAGACTTGGAGTTAAATGTTTTCCTGAATGCAGTCATTACATAGTTGCTCAAACATGCTATGTTTGGTTTTCTCTATGTAGAGACCGCCCAGGTCTGGTCGTTTCAACTGTGCTTCAGTTGGAGGTTTAATTTTTAACACAGGCACAGCTAATACTGTTTCAGATCCTTGCAAAACAAAATCACAAAATCTTGCTAGGCTGTTATTTAACTGGTAGATGAAGCAATTTCAAGCAGTGTAGTAGATAATGTACACCTGATTGCATCCTTGGTGGAATTGATTGTATCCTCTTTTTCTTATCCTTCTTAAAGCTTAAATATATATATTTACACAAAGGGAAAAGCTCATCTGTGTTGAGCATAGTGTTCCCCAAAGCAGCTATTTGATTTTTATTTCATAGAGTAGTTTTTAACTCTGTATGATTTTTTCAGCGTGTTTTTTTTTTTTCCTTAAAGGGCAAGGAACAATAAGGTTTGCATACACTGCTCTTTTTGATGTTTGGATATGTGTGTGCATGTCCATGTACATGTGTACACATTTATGTATAAAAGCAGTTAACATTGCTAATTAACAGCAATTTAATTAAAAGCCCATCATAGCTCATTTTGTTGGATTTGACTAGATGTTTTAAGCCCGTGTTTTTTGATGGCTAAATAGTTTCATCATTTTTTGTAAGGAGTGGCAATTTAATATATTTACCAGCTGAACTGTAGCATTTTTAAATTGAAGTAATTAGGAATGCAACTCCCTAAAGATAGCATGTAATTCAGAAGAAAAAGCACTAATAATTACCATTATTTGTGAATTTGCAGTGAGGCTGTTGCTCTCACTTTTCTTCTTTTACATTGGCTTTTGTGTTTGGGTTGTGTATTTTAGACTTGGTAGTGAAAAAACATCATTTTGTTTCAGAATTAAAGTTCTTGTCATATAGTTAACTTTTCTTCATATGCTTGTCTTCAATGCAAGACTAGCATGGTATTAGGCAGCCCTTAGCTGTTTGCAGCTTACCTGTTTCACACACCTCTGATAAAAGTTTTGGAAAGACTCTTTAAGTTTTTCCTTCTTCAGTTACTGCCTTTGAAAAAATAAACCTTTGATCGTAGCATGTAGGTCGAAATATGTGGTCATCAGGACAGGAAAGTGAATGAACTTGAAATAAAGAGAAGTCTGTTAAATAGAGAGTCTAAATTCTATAATGTAACATGGTGGAAAGGCATATATAACCCCATATGTATTTTTGTCTCATACCAGGTATTTAATTGATCCCAGTGCAGAGTCATGCTTCTCTTACTATATAATCAATTATTTGCAGAAGAGCACCAGTTTACGCTAGTCATACTTTTAAAACTATTTTTCCTCACTTCTAAGGGAGATAGGAGGGAGGAGAAAATTGCTATCAGGTTTGTTAGTGCAACAGAAGATTGTTCTGTTTCTGACCTTTTTCCTGTGCTAGCTGCCAAAGACAAGTTTTAGTAATTCTAACATCATTAACTTCCTAATATCAGGTCCTACTTTGTGTTCAGATCCATGGCATTTTTGTGGATTGGTTAGTAAGGCCAAGTTGACCACCAGACCTTGGTAATATGGCCCAAAGCAAAAAAAATCTGCCTGATCTCAAGGCAAAAGATTGTTTAACCTGCTGCATGCTGGAAGTATGGTTCCTGTGCTACTGTTTGATGGGAATGGGAGGAGGGAAGGGAACCCTCAAAGAAAAGTGGCTTTAAGGAAGCCTGAGCCTGCATTTTTCCAGCAGCTGAGACTACTGATGAATTTATCACCCTCTATTGCTCATTGATGTGAAGGCTCCTGAACTGTTCTGTCCCCTGAAATGCTGCTGTAACTCCTACCCGTGGCATTTGGCTCTGTTTAACT
This sequence comes from Haliaeetus leucocephalus, assembly GCF_000737465.1. Classification (NCBI taxonomy): domain Eukaryota; kingdom Metazoa; phylum Chordata; class Aves; order Accipitriformes; family Accipitridae; genus Haliaeetus; species Haliaeetus leucocephalus. The sequence goes on from NW_010972529.1 coordinate 2,986,905, forward strand.
GAAGCTAACAAAGACCCAGAGTCTAAGCTGTCGTAGGTTGCTTTCACTGAAAGTGGTCAGAGCCAAAGAGCAAAAGTACCCAAGCCCATAGTCCTGCCTCTAGCAGTGGTGCATACAGGATACTTACAGACTTCACCTCTGCCTTGTACTCCTGGCACATCCAATGAGCTTTTGGCAGACAGCATTTGATAGACTTCCAGAACTGGAAATTGTATTTTGACTGTTGTGTTTAGTAACCCTGGATGAACCTTTCTTCTCTGCATTTGTTCATTTGCATTTTGAACATCCTCATGATTTGTGCCAATGAGTTCCATGGTCCAATTTTGCATTGTGCCAAATTATATATATACACTTTCTTATGGTAGTTTTTAATCTGCTTTGTCATAGCCATGTTGGTGTCCTGTACTTTCTTAGGAGAAATAATGAATAACCGTTTCCTGTAGACTTTCTCCTTGTCGTTCACAGTTGTATAAACCTCTGTAGTGTTCCCCCGGTTGTCTCCTCCAGTCTGAAGACTGCCAATTTGTCTAGTCCTTCTTGTACAGAAACCATTCCATGCCAGTGATCCATCTGTCTCTCCCTGCTTTGTATCTTTTCTAGTTCTTCTGACTTTGTTTGAGGTGGGGTGACCAGAATGGATAGCCAGATTTAAAATGAGGATACATCATTTATACAGTGGTGTAACAATATTTTCTGTCTTCATGATTACTCCTAGCTTTCCCTTTGCCTCTTTGACTGCTACTGAGCCAACTGCCCACAGAGAGTTATCCACAGTGACTGCAAGGTCTCTGTCCTGGGTGGAACAGAGCTATTTAGAGCCTATTGTTGTGTATGTATAGTTAGGGCTGTGTGTCCCTGTGAGCACCACTTTACATTATATCAACATTGAATACCATTTCCCTTTTATTGTGCACTCAGAATTTGTAATACCCCTCTGCAGTTCTTTGCAGCTAGTTTTACTTTGACTATCCTCTTTTTTTCTTTTATTTTTTGTCAATAAACTTTGTCACATCACTATTCACTCCCTTATCCACATCACTTTACAAGCAGCACAGCACAGATCCTTGTAGGACCCTGCTGGTAACCTTCCTCCATTGTGGAAAATGGCTGTGTATCTATACTTCATTTCCTATCTTTTAATCAATTATGGAAAGTCATGTAGGACTTTCCCTCCTTAATCCTTGCCATCTTAGCTTCTGCCAGAGCTTTGATCAGGGACCTTCTTGAAGGTTTTTTGGAAATCCAGATTCACTCCAAGCCAAATCACTGTTTCCTATGTGCTTCCTAGCTCTTCCAGTGACCTCTAAGAGGTTTGGGAGGCAGGACTTCCCTCAAAAAAAGGCAGGTGGATTCTTCACAGATGTCTCATATATGTATGGATATGTTCTAATCAGTGTTTATAGCTTCAGTGAATACGCAAGCTGTAGCAGTAGAGTTGTGGAATTCCCCAGGCCCTTGGCTTGGGGGAGTTTCCACATGGTGCTTTTGCCAGTGTGTCTAAGGGGCGGCAAGTGTGGCCGTGGACAGTGGCAAGCAGCTGGAAGCCGGCTGCCTCTTCAGCTGCTCCAGCTATGGGCAGTGAACTAGGTCCTGGGAAAGCCCTTTGCCCCCAGCAATTTAATCTAGGTGAAGCACTGCTATTTTCCCCCCCTCCCCTTTTACTCCTAAAAACAAAAAAGGGGGGGAGGGGATGGTGAAGAGGCAAGCCTCTGGGCAGCCAGATGCACATTCTCATTTTCTTCACTTCCTGTTGATGCAGGTGTAGGGACTATTTTGAGATGATGTGGAAAGGAGAGTAAATTGTATTCTTACTTTAGTTTGGAAAACTAACAATAGTTGCTTCAAGGATAGAAGATTACACCTCTTTTCAGGTACCATGTGGGTTTTATTTCCTTCGTCTCCACTGCCTCCTGCATTTCACTGACAGAACATCATGGTTTGTTTTCAAATTGTAATTTCTTAAATACAATATAGTTATTGCATTTAGAAATGGTCTCTCATATATAAATGTCATAATATACTTGTGTCAGTACTGTAATGTGGCATCAAAAATCAGATGCTTAATAAAGAAATTTGAGATCTTTAAGTGCTTTGTTCTTTATAAAGAAGACACTTACTAAGGTGGAATTTATGGGGCAGTCAGACTGTTCAAGAAAATAACCACAAATACTTTACTGCATGAAAATGATTCTTATTCTCTCCTTTGTATGGTTTACTGTGAAAAGAAAGATCAGAACCTTAGAGTGGGATTGTCTGTATAGTCCAGAGAAGTTCTTGGGAAGGTCTGTTCTTGCTGACTCATAAGACAAAAATAAATCAGCATTTAACAAAAAAAGAAATTGCACGTTCAAAGGCAATAAAAAGGCAATAATCCTTGCATTGGGTGCTACTTTAGACTGTGGAGCTCATTGGCACATGGAAGTCTTCAAGAATTTATTGAGAGTCCAGAGAGATGGTGGAGCGCAAGAGCAGTCAGTAGTGTTGAGAATTTTAGAAGAGGTTCTTCCTCTGCATCAGAGCTTAAGGTCAGCCCAAAATACAGAATGAAGGCTTGGAGAGAGGAGTTGGAGTGATAAAATGCTAAAATAAATATAGACAAGGAATATGAACCAGTTTGTTCTTATCACATTAGATAGGGTAAGGAAATAACTTCTCATAAACACCATGCTTCTGCAGTGTTTGTACCTCCAAGAAATATAAATGTCAGTCAGTTGGTACTGAGAAGGAAAATAACCAGCTACATGAATACCCATATGTTCTCTATAAGCCAGAGCCAGCTTTTCAGGACAAAACATTCATGGATACACATATACGATGCACTGCTTAGCTGTTGTAAGTCTGGCTCATTCTCCTAAGGCTATTTTCCAGGAGGAAATCCTGGTGGTCTTTACAGTTAGTGAAGTGCAGCATCTCCCCTTCACAACTGTAAGGGGAGAACAGGACTGCAAGCTATCTACAGTTAAAATCCCTGCAAGCTTTGCTTACTTGCTTTACTGTATGTTTCTAATCAAGAGGGACAGTTATCTCTCAGGCAAAAGTCAAGACTTGAATAATATTAATTCTGAGCAGTCTGAAATCTGAAAACAAATAAGAACTGTGTAAACTTCCCAAACATTTTAGTGACTCTTATTTGTGCATGTTTGTACAAAAGGTACAGACTCACAGGAAGCATGAAAATAGAGTATCTGGGCTTCCCCACCTCACACCACAGGTATGTGGTTTTTTCCTCACAGCAGCCTGAGCTTAGGGAGGAGGAAGATTTTGGCCTAAACACCAAATTTTCTTGGTGTTGCTAAAGAGGCTGTCAGAGCAGATCTGCCTGCGTCCTGTGAGCCAGTTCAGGAGTCTGCTGTTGGTCCCTCGCAGCTTAGTTCTTGCGGTGTTTCATGCCAAAAGTCTTTGATGCTTGTGCCAACTTTGCTGCAGTGGATTAAGGAACGTTTAAAAGAGGAGAAATTTTACCAGCTCATTCTGTGTTATCTGTTATTCAGTGGGACTGAAACGTACGATGTACCTCACTTTCCTCCCAGTTCCCTTTCACGTTGCATCACACTTCATGTGAATGATACCATTGCCTTCTGCTCTTGTAATGGTGGAGGTAAGCAAAGCGTAATTGAGTTGATGACTTTAATGAATTGTCGTTGCGGTGCAATGCAGGTTCTGGGTTAACCAATGTTAAAACAGAAGAGATATCTGAAGTGAAGATGGATGCGGAGTTCCGGCACGATTCAGGATATGAAGTTCATCATCAAAAGCTGGTAAGTGAACAAACAGTGCTTTCCACATGTGTGTTTTGAGTTGCTGGTTCAATCTTGAACTAGTGGGTCAATTATGGCCATGTTTCCCCTGAGTGATGTGGATGCTGAAAAGTGCCAACAAAAAGTTTTCACATGAACAGATTATGATTTTTCTGGTTCTCTCTTAAATGAGAGTAAACTTGGAATAATTTCAGCAGAGAGGCTAGAAAGCCATGAAGTCCCACATGAGAGGAAATTCCGACAGCTCCTGCTCTTGCACTGCCACATGACTGGATGTGGTCATATGGGCAATACTTGTCCCACAGTCCATCTGTCATGGTCACATAACTAAAGAGAAAAGGGATACAGAGGGAGGAAAATGCTAAGTAAGTTTTTAAAAGAAAAAAAATGTTTGATGAAGACACGCAGTGTGGTGCAGCAAGGAATAGAGTGACACTGTTTCAGAAATAGATTCCTTTTCTGTCAAAACAGATGGTGGTGGTACATGAAGGAGGCTGAACTCCATGGAGCATAACCTTTTGCAAGATTGTCTGCTTGGGATAAGAGGAGATTCTCCACTGGCCTTAATTCAAATTTGTACTTGGCTGTATCAGTGTGTTTTGTTCTTTAAGGTATATTGAATTATTAACAGGTGAAGGGCAGGTGGGGAGCAAAATATTGTTCCCCATTTGAACTGTGCTTCTTAAGAACACAAAAATAACAACCAAAAGCAATGTAAGTAAGAACAAGCATCTTCTAAAAGCTTTTTTCAGTCCCTTAAAAAGTAATGAAGAACCCCTAGAGCAGTGTTGACTATAAACCTTTTCTGCTTCCTCTTTTGTAAAGGTATATTACATGATGAGATTTCAGTTCCATGACTTTCAATATTCTGATATTAAACTTGAAAGCTTTTTTTCTTAATGTATTCTTAAAGCTAAGTAGTGCTGAAAATTAAAATTAACATGGGATTCAAATTTGCATTTGAACTAGGCAATCACTGTGTGAAAAGATACTCTGCCATCTCTTTGATGCCAAGAACTGAGAATTCCCAGTTTGACGAGCTAATCCAAAATGCATTAGCACTAATTTGGGAAATTCTGACATGCTTAGCTCAGATAGGTTCAACATCCCGATGGAGTAAACCCATGCAGTTCACTGAAGGGAAAGAACTTGCAGGAATGTGTACTAGACACAGTAGTTATTGATCCTGTGTCATATGCACTTCCCAGCAGCAACCTTTAATGTTTAAGTGGTTTGATACCACCCCAAGCAGTTTGGTGCTGGAAACTAGCCTTACTGTGGTGGCTGATAGGGAATGCATTGCAATCCCTGCACTTGAGTAATCTGTGTCATGCTTAAAATGGGACCTTTCCCACTTTTTAAGGCATTTTATGCCATACTTCTTACTGATAGGTACAACCAGTATTTAAAAATTAGTAAGCTGTCCTCTAGGTTATCTTTTCAACTGAGTCTGAGCAAGGAGTCTGGTATTGCTGAGAAAAAACTGGATCGATGCCTTACAGGGCATTGCTTGTTTACCACATCCATATCCTAGCTGATGCCCTTCTCCATTAGCTTTAATTCAAAAGCAGTAAGCACAAAATACTTTCATCTGTGTTTTCCTTCTCCTGTGCCCTGATAGGATTTACTGAAACAGTCTCCTTAGGATATTGCTTTGAATTCAGCTGCACATTGTATTTTGCACGCAAACTTCTGAATTGAGCTGAAATTGCAGTTATTTTCTCCCTCATGAGTGTTCACATTTTAACTGTACATTAGGTTGATTTTCATGGCATGGAGTGCTTAAGGCCTTCCTCTGTTGCACCGGTGTATTAGCTGGGGCATTTCACAGTGCTCAAAAATAGCATGGTAACAGAATTTCAGTCCTGGGCAGGTAAAATTGACAGAAGAAATTATTACTTCACATCAGCTTATGCCAACACTGTCCATTGTGTGTACTTTCCACTGAATTCTTAACTTTAAGCACATTTCTTGCTTATGACTAGGAACAATATAAATATTTATATGGCATGCTTTAATACCTCTCTGAGGAAGACTGTGTTTCTTAAAGAGTGCAAATGTTATACAGCTCATTATAATTCTCTGCTGGTTTCCTGCTTCCCTCTGCATTTTTGTTAAATACTTCTCAAAGTATTTAGTCTTTCAGAGTAAGGTAGCCTTACAATTCTGTGAATGTAATTTATTTTCTAATCCTTTTTGCCTGTTTTGGTTAAAAATAATAAAAGCCCACTATTGACAAGCAGACAAAAGGTTTGTAAAGTATGCATAGATATAAAATAATGCAGCATATTCCTTGAATACAAAAGCAGAACAGTGAAAACAGTCACCCACTTTTCATATCTGCTCCTGTTGCTAAAAGCCATTCTTACTAAAAGCTTAGTAAAACATCTTGCTGTCCACTGATTTGCCTTGTCAGTACACATAATTCAAGTGGATCTTCTCTGTTTTTCACACATCTGTCATCTCGTCTAGGTCTCACATGAGTATGCTCATCACCTAGGTATAGCTCATTGTCCCCTTACGCTGCAAAATCTTGATGCATCCCTTGGTGGTCACTTAAATTGGCATGCTTGTGGGTTTTGGACTCCTGTCTCTTTGATGTGAGAATTTTCTCCCACCTCGTTGTCTGCAAGTTTCACTGTTGTCCTACAGGTCTTCACTGCTCCTTTATCGAAGAAGTGCATCAGGTGTAGTCCAAACAAGCTGCACAGGTGTAAATTTATGAACACTTTCACGATGAGCATTCTAAAAATAAAGAAATCTCTATGCCCTCTGGTTACTCCTCTACAAGCTTATCAGTCATTTTGCAATTAGCTTGACTTGCTTACCCAAGAAAAAAAAAGACCCGCGTGAAGCAGCGATATGGAGATAAGTCTTTCCCTTAGCCATAGCACTGCTACATCACAGGCAATACAGATTTCCCAAATTGCTCTTCTCCCGACTATGAGAGCTTTGTGGTACAGTGATCCAATTTTGAATAATTAGGGTGACATGCAATGCTGCTTAATTACTGATACTTCAGTAGGCTTTATATTGCTGTGGCAGCTGGACAGGTTAGCCAAATACTCAGTGAACTTTTTATTCGCGACCTTCCTTTATTTTTCTTTTGTAGGTGTTCTTTGCTGAAGATGTGGGTTCAAATAAAGGTGCCATCATTGGACTAATGGTGGGAGGTGTTGTCATAGCAACAGTCATTGTCATTACTTTGGTGATGCTGAAGAAGAAGCAGTACACATCTATTCATCATGGGGTTGTGGAGGTAAGAAAAAACTACCAAGCACAGCTGGTGTCACATGTACAACACAGTCAACACACTGCTCTATAAATATATTTACAAATGAAGAAACCATGGTTTTGGCTAGCCTAATGTTCAGAGTTGGAGTGGCTGCATCTGGCAGAGTGGAATCAAATTGTCTTATTTTGTAAATGCAGACACAATATAAACCATGTGAAGCTGGGTGTAAAACCACAAGAGTATATTCTGGAACTATCCCAGACCAATCACCTCATAATGTAAAAATTCATGTTATAGGAGATTTAACAGAAACCAATGAGCAGATACTACACAAGAGGAGAAATCTGTTTTTATTGTTGTTGGGAATGCGCATACACGGATTTCTTTATTTAGCTTGCAAATAAACATTTGAGGCAGGTCTTCTGTGGATTGTGCTGTACACTACAAGGATTTTCCCTAAACAGATACTTCATTACTTTCTGTTCTCTAAACAGGATTTTCTTTTGCAACCAACAGCTTTTGATTTATGGCTAATCTGAAACTCATAGATTTGAGAAACATAACATCCAGGAGTCTTATATGGGATTTTCAAGATGAAAACCCTTGTCTTCTCCCAATCTGCCAAGTAAATTTGTGGTCAGTTTACAGTAACTTAAAATTCCTCATTGTTGTGGTTTAACTCCAGCCAGCAACTAAGCACCACGCAGCCACTCACTCACTTCACCCCCACCCAGTGGGATGGGGGAGAGAATCGGGGAAAAAAAAGTAAAACTTGTGGGTTGAGATAAGAACAGTTTAATAGGACAGAAAGGAAGAAAATTATAAGGATAACAATAATAAAATGACAATACTAATAAAAGGATTGGAATATACAAAACAAGTGATGCACAATGCAATTGTTCACCTCTCGCAGACCGATGCCCAGGTAGTTCCAGAGCGGCAATCCCCCCACCCCCCCCAGTTCATATACTAGATATGACATCACATGGTATGGAATATGCCATTGGGCACTCTGGGTTAACTGTCCTGGCTGTGTCCCCTCCCATCTTCTTGTGCCCCTCCAGCTTTCTCGTTGGCTGGGCATGAGAAGCTGAAAAATCCTTGACTTAGTCTAAACACTGCTGAGCAACAACTGAAAACATCAGTGTGTTATCAACATTCTTCTCCTACTAAATTGAAAACATAATGCTATACCAGCTACTAGGAAGACAATTAACTCTATCCCAGCCAAAACCAGGACACTTATGTGTTGCTTGGATACAAGAAAGGCTCTCTGTAAGTAGAAAACTTAATTATGAGAACTGGAAGGAGGTTCATGTAACTTTTTATTCCCCTTGTGTATTGATATCTAATTTGCTATGTGAATGTCTGGTTTGCGGATAGTACTTACATTAGCCAGCACTTGAAACATATGTTTTTGCCTTCCAAAACAGGTATCTTAAATTTTTGATTGTAACTAAGTCTTGTTCAAGTCCACAGTTATGTTGCTTTCGCTTGAGTCAAATGAACCTTGCTTTGGTCTTGCTGGAGACATACATGCTTCCTGATGCATGTATTCCACCATCTGGGGCAATGAAGTGTCTTAAAAATGTTTGAGTAAGCCTTTGTCTTAAGCCTGTGCTTGTATGTCCCTGTGCCCGTGCTGTGGTTGCTCAGGTGCTTTAAAACCTTCCTAAGAGACGTGGTCAGAAGAGCACCAACCATTTGGGGTGAGATTTGAGCAGACAGCAAGCCATGAAGAATTTGGACCAAGAGGCAGAAAATCGAAAGCAAGAATCTCAGCTTTAACTTTCCACATGAAAGCTTCCAGCCCATTTCATAGGAAATTGAAACAGGTTTTTGTTTTAAACCACCTAGTTGATAGCTGCTGCCAACAGTTGTGCAACCTGAGACCCTCCTTTGGCTAAATTTAGTGACAACAAAATAGGTCAGGAGGCTTGCTAGGCCAAAGCTCCAAATCAGTCATTGAATGTGGACATACTATTATTGCAGGATGACCTTAAAATTTCATGTGGGCTTCACCTGATGGAATGAAGTGGCAAAGGTAATCCTGGATTCCTACAAGCTTTCTTCAGTGACAGTGAACTTGGAAACGTTGGACTAGAATTAACATGCACAAGCTGAACAAGTAATTCATGTCAAAATGACAGCATCATTTAGGGAATAGAAAATTTTACAGGTCAAACCATACAGCTATAGCATGCAGATCTACAAAGAATATTAGTCGATTTACAATACCACACTGAAGATGGTGTTGCCTTGTAGATTTCCTGCATTGTGTCTGGCATTGGCAGGCAGGATTCCTTATTCTGCCAGACTTGCTCTGTGGTCTTGGCAGACTGCATAGCCTCACTGTCTGAGCTTCTCGCCTGCAAGAAAAGCATAACATCTATTTTTGTCCTAGGTTGGTGAAAATTTTGTAGCACTTACTTTAGGAAAAAAAACGCCACATCTCAAGTCCCATAAACAATTGATGTTTAATGTTAAAATGTCTTAAAAATTAAACTGTTCCAGTCTAAAGAGGATTAATTTACTCAGCAACAGTGCACCTTTAATGTGCTATGCACAAAAAGCACAAAAGAGCAAAATTACTTGACATAAAAATCAGCTCTAGGTTGGCTAGTATATTTTAACAAAATTTGCAACCTATTTGTTGCATGTCAGAAGTTACTGTGAGAATTTAACTCTGTGGTAATGGATGCAAGATTACAAAACAGGTCCTGTTCCACCTGTATTCTTGTCTTCCAAAAAGTCAACTCTGACTGTAGTACTTTCTCTCATTTCACTATTAATTTAACAAAAGATATTATTAAAAATACTCTTAGCCTTTTTTTGAAGCTCTGAGGAGGAATATACTTGTCCTATTTAGAAAAAGTGTCATAGTAATTTTTTTCCAAGTCTGAGAATATAAATGTTTCAAAGTGGTTCAGCCTCTCCAGGAAAAGGACTGCCACAGTTAAGTAAATTACTTCAGTGACTGGAAATTACTTACTTACTATATGTGCACATAGGAGCTCCGGCAAATGTTTTGAAGGTGGTTTTTGCTGGTGTGCCCACCCCAGCTGTCTGTAGGAGATCACTTCCTCCATGAAAGCAGGTGGCAAAAGAGAGCTTCTCACCTCTCCTGTGCTCCAGACTACAGCCAACTATCTCAACTCGTCCTCTTTCAGGTTCTCCTCTTTGAAGCTCATTTGCTTTCTGTTACAGAGGCAGCACCTCCAGCAGGGGCATGTGGGGAGAGGTGACAATGGGAGGGCTCATCGCAGTAGCAGAGAAGCCATTAAAATTGCTGTAGTACTCTCCAAAGTCCATCTCTCAAAGTCCAATCTGCAGGTGTATATTAGGCAGCGTCCATATACCATCATTTAAACAACAATGTTGCATTCAGTGCATCTCTTGAGGGCTGCCAGCACCTCCCGTCTGGGCTTTTGATCAGCCCTGTGTGTGTAGAAGCAGCACGTGAATTTTTCTGCAGTATTACCATCTTCCTGACCACATTAGGATTTTACATGTGAAAGATCCATAGGCCGGAGGAGAAGAGGATAGATGGATAAACAGTCTCAAAAGAGGTTATCTACGTGACCAAGCTGTTTCCTCAAGAGACATCACATCGTAGAAAAGAGAAGTGTCTAGGCTGCTTCTCAGCAGTGCCGGAGTACCAACACCTCTTACATGCTGTGTTCAACTTCTGCCACCTCCATAATGGGTGCAAAAAGCTTCTTAAAATGGTAAAGGGCTTTAGGGATTTACTGACAAGGAAGTAATCGGGTTCAAGGCATGTCGTTTGGCAGAGCAATACCTAGGACAAAGGTTGCAAGGAATGAGTGGAAGAGTTTGGCAGAGTCGAAATGTGTAAAAGTGAATAGAAAAGACGACATTCAGGATGAGTGATAGTGGGCATAGGTTGGTGGTGAGATGGGTTACCCTACAGCAGACAGCTACAGGAAGGAGAGGAAGTACCAGCACTAGTCATTTTAAAGGCTAAGGGGGAAAATTAAAGAAAAAATTGACTAAGACTGCAAGTAGGAGCCTCAATAAATCCCTTTCATCTATAAATGCCATATTTCAGAGGTTATTGGACTTTCACTATAAACTACCTTTATCAAATTGAGACTTTTTAATATGGAATATTGTGCAAGGGTGTTAAAAATTCAGTCTGATTTTCCTGTCCTTCCTCATATTTTTCCTGATCTTTCTCCTCCCTGATCTTCTTCCAAGTTTTTCTAGTTTCTCATCAATTCTTTAGTCTCTTTTGCCTTGCACTTTCTTTGATTCTTTTTTATTTATGTTGTCTTACCCTGTTTCTTTCCTGCAAGCGGGTTATTCTGTGTGCTTATCACATCTTCTAGTCTTGAATAAGAAGTGCTGAATGGGAGGCTTAAGCTAAAATGGGTGACAGAGTTCAATACAGTGTTGTTTGGAGCTTAAATGTGAAGAAATACAGCACAGGTTCTGGCATACCCCTCCTTTGCATCCCAGCCTAATGCGGGGAGCCTCCTGGAAAGAAGGATGCTCTCAGGCGTGTGTTGGTACACAGAGACCCCTGATCCCTCAATCCGAGAGCTTCATATTGCACTTTAATTTCATGCTAGAAGAGAATCTTTTTGAGTTCTTGGTGGGTTTAGTTGTGAATTGTGAGATACACCGGTAGCGTGGTGTTACTGTGTACAAGAACCAGGGCTGACTTGATGCTACAGTAGCCCTTTAAAGAATGAAAGGAACTGTTGCTTTTCCTCTGTGCTTGCTTTGTATTCCTATTTTCTGTAAGTGCTGGAAATGCTACAGGAACACTTGCCATTTTCAGTGCTTTGTTCTTCTCTTCCCTTTGCAGCCATGTTAGTGACAACTTTAGCAGCAGCAGATGGCACACGGCGACATTGTCACAACAGAAATAGTTAACGCTGTTAAATTTGCATGTTCCTCAGGGCAGGGATTAGGCCTTTTACATGTTTGTACAAAACCTATATGGAATGGATTTGTTAGGCCCTATTGCTGTTATGCTGATGACATACATAGCAAACAAGTGCTCTGCCGAACAGCTATAGCGTTAAGGAATTGCCAGAAGTTGATTCACTGCATATGGATAGAGATGGTGTATCCTTGTGGAGGAAGAAGTTGGCAACCCCCGGAGAAAGGACAGTAAAGCTGCAGGAAGCAACCCAGTCCCTGGAGATAGTTGCAGAGACGAGTGCTGTGAGTTGTGGTGGCTCTCACTGCCTCTCACCCAGCCCCGCCGCTGCCCTCTCTGCTTGGGCGTAGGTAAGACTTGAGCAGCAGGCACAGACGAGTCTTTAAAGGCGAGTGCACTGTCGTACGCTGGCTGCTGAGCACATTGTACAGAAGTGTCTTGGGGATTTGGGTGTAGAGGTTGAAGAGGAGATGGGCTGTGAAATTCCCAAGGGTTCTCCTGTCCTTGATGGATCAAAATGATTGTTGACAGCCAAGCTGAGCGCTCACTGCTTGCATGGGCTGGCCAGGGGAAGCTTGCCTCCTTCAGAAGAAGTTTCTTTTGTCACTTTTGGAGAGGGAGGAGGGCAGGGAAAGAAAAACACTGGTTTCCCTGATTTCTAAAAAAAGGGAAATCTGGAAAGAGCAGCTTAAAGCAAGAGTGACCTCTCTCTAAACAGGATCTCACTGACTAGGAGCATGTCACAGGAGGGGAAAAAATAGATGGATAGATAGATTTTTTAGTTTGTTGCATAAGAGAATTACTCCATGCAAATGCAACTTTAAAAAAAAAGGGGGGGGGGAGAAGACCTTTGAATGGCAGTATTTTAACAGCAAAAAAGGCCAAGTTACGTTGTAGAATCAGAAAGACAGGCAGCACCGTGTCAGCTCAGCCCAGTAATCCTCTCTGCTTGGTATCTGGTTCCCTGCTGGCAGGAGGCAAGGGCTTGCTGGAAGGCTCAGGACTCCCACCTATGGAAAGTTTCACAATAGCTTGGGAACAAAAGCAGCATGTGACCCTTAAAGTTGGGTATTTCACAAAAATGTGTAATTATTATGTAAGAGAAAGAGATTTGATGGAAGATACAGTGTTGATTGAAAATGCATTTTGAGAGTTGGAACATGGACTAGGAGATTTAGAAGGGGCACAGATATGAAAGTGGATCAGATTTGGGGTTAGCAGTTCATCTGAGCAGTCCAATACACATGCCACACAGAGAACCTTTTCTTCTCTTAAGTAACAAATAAAAGACCATCAAGAGAGAAGATAGGTCTGAGAGGAGCCATTTTCTGGTGGTATTGTGGTACAACCTACCTCAATAAAAGAACGGCTGCAAAAATAAGCTGAGCAGCCTGCATTTGTCCCAAGCATGAAGAACATTGATAAAATCTTTCTCCAGGGTATCAGGTAACAACTTACCAAAGGTCATAGTCTGTTCTCACTAAGCTGTTATTTCCAGTATTGTAGAGTAGATTTTAAATGAGTATCAGACATAAGTACTTCTCCTTTGCTTTTTTATTAAAGGGTTAGAGTAAGTTAGCCTGCTATGTAAGGCTTCTTGAGAGCCTTTCCATTATCCAAAAGGCTATTTTTATGCTAAAAGTAAATTGATGTTTTTCCTAAAGGTCACTACTTACAGGAATCTACAGGAAAATGTTCATACCTAATACTTTAGTGTAGCGTTTTAGGCACCTTCCTGATTTAAAATTTTTGACAATGTAAAATTCACTTTTTACCTTCTCTTTTAAGAGCTGTCAAACACTAGAGATACCAGAGAGCAAATGAAATAGCTGACAAGCGGCTTCCTTAGCTCTGTTTTCATAGGCAGTTAGCAAGATAGCCAGGATACAGTAGGTTTTGAATACACAACAGCTATTGAGCTCATACAGCAGAGGTAAAATACCTAATTAACATTTAGAGACTGTTCTCGCCCGCTCTAATTTGATGGAGTTTCATATTACTGTAATGTTCAATGAAGGAGGAAAATCATTTGTGGAGCCGCATGTATTCAGTGGAGAAGTCTTGACTGCACTGTCTTTATGCCTGTCTTCCAAGTAATCAAGAAAGGTCAATTTTTGTTAAGTAGAAATACTTAAACCAGTGCAGACACATCAAGCTTTTTGTCACTAAACTGAACAAAGCTCGGCCTGGGAGCCAGAGAAGTTCTGTTTCTGTGAGTGCAATGGGATTTTTTGCTCACTTTGTGCCTGGCTACTCTGGCATTTCCTTGCTACCCTCATTTTATTTTTTCCAATTAATTTTCTTGGTCTTGAAACCACAGCACCTGCAACAGATCTGAGAGCACAATATAGACAGAAAGCAGCCTCAAGCCACTTCCTTCAGCTTTTTAGTGATCCCTTTCTTTTAAGATCCAGTTGACCCCAGGTATAGATACTGATCTATATCGTAGTGGGGGGGAAACGTAATAATGGGGGACTATCAGGGTGATGCAAAATATATGCCCTTTTTTTGTTTGTGGAGTTGCATGCTTTCTGAGCCAGACAACAAAAACCAGCGCTGGTACTGCTGAGTTTGATCAGCTGGGTTTGAAGTCCTGCAGCAAAAAAAATGAGTTGCAGAATTGTTCCTGTTGCCGTATCTTCTGCATGTTACTCTGTCCAAAAAGTGAACCATGACTGTCCAAGCTGGAAGGGCCATCACTTGCAGGTTGCTCTTGAAAGCTGTTTGCTGGCTTCTCATTTATTGCTGGGTGCAGTGCCGTCTATTGATTTTGTTCATGAGGCCACTCATGGTCCTGCGTAACTTGGAGAGAAGTGTTTTCAGAGACAGTTGTCTCTTCAGACAAAGAGAGCCTACAGGTCCTAGGTTTAATACTCTGTTTAGTGGAGAAGTATCCCTATCACCTCCCAGCCACCTTTATTTTAGACTTTCTTTCGATATTTGGACTGAGCTTGGGACCTAGTTTACTTTCCCCCATTCATTAAGGACAAAAAAGGAGGGGGGGGCAGGCACAGAAGAACCTGTCAAAGAAACCATCTTGTGTTTCAGAGGATGTTTTCTGCCTGAATGCACAAAGTATGGTGGATGGCCGTAAAGTAAGGAAATGTGGGGTATGCTGTGAATTGAGCAAGAATCTGACGCTGGTTGTTTCTTCTCACAACAGGTGGATGCTGCAGTGACGCCAGAGGAGCGCCACCTTTCCAAGATGCAGCAAAATGGCTATGAAAATCCCACCTACAAGTTCTTTGAACAGATGCAGAACTAGGACACCACAGCAGCCTCATGAGTTGGACAGCAGAATGATTGCTTCACTTCCCATCGGTGTTCAGTTATAGAATAATGTGGAAAGAAAGAAAAACACTCTGTTTTATTATTTACTCATTCTCGCCTTTTGACAGCTGTGCTGTAACACAAGTAGATGCCTGAACTTGAATTAATAAAATCAGTAATGTATTTTCTCTCTCTTTCTCTTTACATTTCAGTCTTTACACTACATTATTAATGAATGTTTTTTGTGTACTGTAAAGAGGTTAGCTGTATTTAACTAGTGCATGGATAGATTCTCTTTCCCAATTATTTATCATGTAGCTCCTAGCCAGTTGTATATTATTCTTGTGATTTGTGACAAAAATTAAGTCCCAACTGAAATATGCTTTAAGAATTGATGGGGGATGCTTTCTGTGTCTGTGGGGTTTAGCTGCTTCTCTTTGCTGAGCATTTTTTTCTGATCACTATGCATTTTAAAGTAAAACAACATTTTTTTAAAAGTATTCCAGATGAGTTATTGAAATTCTTTTCCTCTGCAGCTGCATTTTATTGTACAGATTGTTGCTCCTGCTGTATTAGTGACGTAGAAATCATGGGAATACACAGTCGTTTCTTTGTGCCTGTTTTATGTGCACACTTTAGGCATTGAAAGGTAAACTTTATTTTCTTTTCCATGTATCTTTTTGATCTTAAAAAAAATATTAAAAAGAATCCCTGTTAATTGTGAGCACTTCTGGGGGGGGGAAAAGTGCCTGCTGGTCGAAAATTAACGGGGATCCTCTGCAGGATGATTGTACAGAACCATTGCTTATGAATTGATAGCTTTCTACACTGTGTTACATAAATAAATTAAGAAAAAAACGTTTGGGCAAGAGTTTTCTTTGGAGACAGAAAAGATTTCTGAAAGCCACTTAAATAGAAAACACGGATGTTCACACTGAGAGAGGGTTAGGAAGGGATTTTCCTACAAGGATGGTGGCACTCGCAGTCAGACCAGAGCAGAAGGAAAGCGGCAGCGAGATGGGGTGGGGAGTGACAGGCGCCGACCGGCACACCTGCCCCTCTGAGATGTCATCTCCTTTTTATTTTTCCTTTTCCTTTCTTTCAGTTTGTATAATAGTGTTTTAATGTAAATAAATACGTTCCTGGAGGAGCCCTGTTGTTGTAGTGTGTTTCTGTGCCAACCAGCCACCCTTGCTTGTGCCGGAGGAGCGCAGCTTGTGACTAACCTCCCACCTCCCCGTCCATCCGCAAGAGCGACTTGCCAGCAAGCTCTTCTCTCGCCGCTGCTGTCAGCTTCCCGGCCTGCCACGTGCCTCATCGGTGAACACGAGGAGGAGCCTCCCAGCCTGCAAGACCATCCAGCCCGGCACTGCGGCATGACAGCGGGTGCCCAGGAAGGGTAAAACAGCACCACCTGTAATTTTTTCCCAAAAAGCTGCAGGAAGGGGGCGAAGCGGTTGGTAAGCTGTGGTACATAAATCCCAGCCTGGCACCTGCTGGCTGTTGCCAGCTGGAAGCCTGGCCGAGAGCTTCCTTCAGCCCCTGGCCCTCTCTGGGCTCATGCCTGCGGCACGAGGAGAGCGCAGTAACCGATGGCACAGGGCTCGCCTGTTGAGAGAGGCAAGACCACAGCAGGTGAGTGGACCCGGTGATCTTCAAGGTGGCCTCTCTACCCAGCTCACAGCGAGGACCCCTCAGGTTGAGCTTGGAGATCAGCTGATGGAGCTACAAGCTGAGTTATGGAGTAAAACGGGAGGTACATGTTGCATGAAAAAGAAAGCTAATCGCTGTTTCTGCATGGCAAATGGGTTAGATAAAGCAGGATTGAGGAAAGAGAGCTAGGAGTAAAGACAGCAAGATCTATCCAGCAGAAGCCTCTTGTTAACTCGGTTTGTCTGCAAGCCACAGCAGCCTCTACTCCAGTATCGCCTACAGCTTTTGCTTCCACAGCAAGATGAACCGTGGCTGCAGTGGGGCTGCACAGCTCAGGTGGGTGGGTGAGTTGCTCCAGACCTCAGCTAAGAGAAGACTACAGTTCTCAGCCCTGTTGCAGTGACTTGTCCTTCCCCATCCGTGACCTTCCACAAAACCTCACCTGTTGCTGGCCTGGGACCAGGAGGTATGTTTATTCAGCGAGGGGACTGCTGGGGCAGGTAGTTTCACAAGCCACCTGTGAGGATGCAGGATGATGAAGAGGCACCTGCTACTCTGAACCAGTAGCAGAAAAAACACGTGGAGCTTCCCGTTGCCTGTCACAAACCGGTTGTTTATTCCCTTTGTTCTCCCATCCCCACTATATCAAGGGAATTCAGCACAAGGGATCAGAGCCCTGGAAATGGTCTTATTTGCAGGCCCCGAAGTGCCGGTGTTTTATAAAGAATTTGTAGAATGTCCCTAGAGGATTTACCATCTCCGGTTTCAAAGCTGGACTATTTGGGCCAGAATAATGGGTGATGGTAAGCAGAGGCCTTCAGGCCCCAAATTGCTCTAAAAGAATTGAAAATTTTTTCTTTTGCAAATATTTTGGATTAAGCTCGTGTCTGTTTGTGTAGGTGTTGTTATATAGGTCACGCATACCCCCTAGAAAGGAATACATAAGACTCTTCTGTGCGCATCTCCACTGTTGTAGAAAAAGATCCCGTTTCTGGGGGAAAGGCAGGGTGTAATTCAATTTAGTGCAGTCTCATTAAAGGAGCATTACCAAAATTCCTTTTAGGAGAAGATGGAGTAATCCATAAGATACAGAGGGCCACTGGCCTTTAGAGAAAATCGCATTTATAATACCATAATCCCATGCAATCCCAGTTATAGAAAAATGCAATTGCTTTGAACAGTAATTCCCAGACAGTCAAGCTTCCTGGTGTGGGGTTACGTGTCTGTTGAGACACTGGCGTTGCTGTTGCTACTCATGGATGAACTGTTAATTAATCACTCAGTTTTATGCACTGATTAAGTGATCAGTTTTTACAATTCCCTCCACACAGGCACACTCCTGAAAGAAAGGCAATAAAAGCACACCATGACATGCATGTAAAGCACAGGGTGTGAACAAAGTTCCTGGAACTTCAAGAGGAACGCTCCCACGGCTGCTGCAACCCCAAAAGCTGCCTAGCAATTTATCATGGTTCCCAGGTAATAGTGGCAGCCTCCTGCCCATCTCTAGCCATGCAAGCTCCTTATTGTGGAAAGATTATATTAGGAGTGAATAGAAACAGTTTGACAGGCTCATAAAGTAGAAAAGCTGACAGAGAATGGTAGCTAAGCACCTCACTTCCAAGTGCAGGATTGATTGGGTGTCATCCACTTCAGCAATAAACCAAGCTGGGCGGTTGCGTGCAGCTATGGGCTGGAAACAAAATTCCACTCCCCAGCCCTGAGGAAATTACTCAGGGCCGAGGGGGGGAGAGAGGGGTGTGTAAATAAACTTAAAATATCCCTGGCTGTGGAGTTGATACATTTAATGGGAAAAGTTTTCTAGCCTGCGTCATTTTGACAGAATGGGGTTAGCGAGTGCTTACACTGCAGGTCCGTCAGCAGAGCTGGTGAGGGTGGTCCCTGGCAAGGGGGAGCGGTGCCAAGCAGGGCTGAGGGCCAGCTCCAACCTCCTCGGCTGCTTGCGCACCTGCTGGCTTTTGAAGATGCTGGCCATCCCATTCTTGGGTTTCACAGACCCACTCAGATTAATGAGTACCAGATGTAAGGTGAAGCTTCAGACGTTATCAGGCACATGCTAGAAGAGCCACCCTAAAAAACGTGCATATATGTGCCATGCTCTGCATCCAGTACCTGCCTCTCGCTAAATCTGGTTCTCCAGTTATGGGGTGGTCTAGGAAAAGCAAACCGAGGCCTGGTGTTGCCCTTATGGAGAACAACTTGCAGCAGCTGTATTTTCCATTACATCTGTCATGATCCTTGTACAGCTCTGAAAGCTCCATCCTCATTATACATCTGCACTTAGCAAAGCAATTTTAAGGCCATTGCTGTGTGGCCAAATGGCTCATTTTTATTGTTTAAACTAATGGATTTTGTGGATGGTGGGTAAGCTGCTGTTAAAATGCCTCCAGGCAGTGAGATTGAAAATATCCTAATGACATATGAGAACAGATTACAAAGAATGCTGTGCGCAGCATCCTGGTTGTGTTCCTCTGCAATTTTTTCACCACTTGGAAAGTGAGGGTCTGGTTTCGGTCAGACCAGGATGGCTCTTCTCCTTCATTGCTTCCCAGTAATTCTCTCTTCCACCCTCTTCCTAGAAGGTGCAAGCACTAAATCTTCCCTGCAACTTTCTCCAGTCCTGGCAAATTTAATTGGCTGACTATACAGAAAAATCTTTTAAGGTTCCAAATATAAGTATTGGGATTTATTTAGAGGTAATAAAATATTCTGTCTTTAATGGGATTCTTAGTTAAAGTTGAATTTGGACACTGACTTAGAGAATGAGTCTCCCTAACTAGTGCCTCCAGTGTTTTTAACCAGTTTTCTCTGGGGTAGCTCAATGGACAAAAGCATCCACATCAATTTCAGGTAGGATATTACCTAGATCAAAAGATAGACATTCCTCTTTTAAAATGCTGCTAATGAAAAAAAAAGAGAAACAGAGTTGGCACAGGATGGCCTCCCTGCAGCGGGGGCTGACCAGCACCTGCAGAAAGCAGATCCTTAAAATAGCTGCAACGCAAATGTGGTAATTACGGCTATTTTGAGTCCCTAATCACCACGCTGAGTCCATCTAACTATGCCTAAGCGCTACTTCAGGCTATAGCTCTGGGGAGCATTTCAAGTGCGGGATCTTTTCCCATTTAATTAGGATGAAGAGGCAGGAGAAGCAAACAAAATCCCATTTACCCTATATGCTGTTTTTCTAAAAAGGGTTTATGGAAAAAGCCCTGCACCCCTCCAGCCCCTGCGCGGAGATGGGACCAGACCCAAGCTATAGCCAGCAGTGATCCCTGCCAGGCTGGCAGGAGGGAACCAAGCTCCGGCAACATAATATGATTTCTAGACCCCTTTGGAGAGGTCTGTTTCTATGACATTTGTGTGCTAAGAAGCCGGCTGGCCCCTGGGGAGCACGGGAAGAGGCCATACCCACTGTGGGTCATGCTGGTCCGCCCCGGGGCAGCAGGCCGTGGAGGCCTCAGCCTGGTGGCTCTGGCACGTGGCTGGCACAGTCATTTGTCACTGTTGCAGTGGCAGAACAGGGACCACCGCTCACCGGGAACTGGCGCTGCCCTCCATGAGGCACCCGGCCACGATGAAAGCCCTGGAACTGCAGGCCCAGGGCACCCCTCCGAGGGCTGCCTGGAGGGAGCGCGCTGAACCCTGTGCTTCGGCCCGCCATGCGGCCGTGCCGGCCCACGCCGGCCATGTCAAATGCACTGCTGCTTCCCTGAACGTTAATGGCCCGGGGGCACAGCCGGGGGTATCTGTAATGTCCAGGCAACATGCGGATGCATCACCACTGTACACTAGCTGGGATCCAGCCCGATAATGACAAGTTTGATGTTACAATACCCTATCGGCAGTAGTGAGGACTGGAATCTTACTCCATGCGTTACATGCATGCTGTCCAGTGACCACCTGGAGGGACTCTGCTTATTGGCACTGTAAGAGCCAGATCTGGGGAGCTGAACCAGGGCAAAGCTTGCTTTAGCACCTGGGGAGTTACTACAGAGACCCTGGTCTGCTGCCAGTGCTCTCTGACACAGCACTACAAAAGACTATCATCACCTGCCTTGCAGGTATGATCCTTAGAAACCCCTTGTCTGCAACAGAATAGTCTCCCCAGAACTGATGTAAACAATGAGCAATGAAAGACTGAGCTGCAATTAGCCCAGTCTTTTTTAAATTACCATTCGTACCCATTACCCATACAGAGTATTGTAATACTGTTTGTCTTTTGTTTATCTGGCATAGCAAACCAGCACTGCCAAGGCACTTGGCTGGTTTTGGCAATAGGGTTGCTAGAAAATCTGCTATGAAAGTCTGTGGGGTTGCCAAAATTCAGTAGCCGAAAGAGTTTAGCAGTTAACAGTCTGTGTTTTGCAAAGCCTCAATTTTACATGGTTGGTATTAAAAAGGTATATAAAAACTACATATAGAGAATGAAACTCTATTCAATGCCGCAGGATAGGTGTTATCCTTAAAAGCCCCAAAAACGAAGGGGAAGTCAGGAGGAGCTAGCCAATGACAGGCAGTAAAGAAGAGCTGCTTTCTCTCAAGGAGGGATGGCCAAGCCTCCCTCTGCAGCTTGCCAAGGAAAGCCCCAAAGCCGCAGCTCTGGCCTGGTCCAGAGAGGCTGTCAGGGCATCCTCTATCATATCTGTTGACACTGGGGTACACTAAAGGTTCAGGTGCCCACAGAGTGTGGGGCAACTCTCAGCCTCTTCTGAGAGAAGGAAACACCTGGAGCCACAAAAAGATTTCATCCATGGTAGTTTATCCAGGAAACAACCAACACCCCCACCCTGACCCTCTTCAATGCATAATCAGTGCCCTACGCAGGGACAAGAGGACACCTTCCAAAGGGTATAGGACCCACCAATGGAGGCTCAAAGTAGAGAGAGAAAAGTCTGATTTGCACTGCATAGTACTGGCATGACCAAGGCTCTCTTAAGTCAACCCAGAGGAGAACGGAAAGAATAGCAGAAACACACAAATGGATGTATAGTGTCATAGCAAAGGTCCACCTAAGTCCAGTATCCTGCTTCCCATGGTGACCAAAAATCGAAGGCTGGGGAAGGGTGTAAGAGATTCCTAGATATCCACTCTGTTCTCCCCCAGGCATCTCACTTTTTGTGAGGACTCTGTGAAAGGTGCTAGTGACTGAGTGCACGGTAGCTGTTGCAAACCTTGGAGAACAGGTAACATCCACAACACCTGGTCCAGACAAGCACGTCTAGAACATGGCAGTGCAAGGTGGGGCTTTGATGGGATGCAAGCCTATAGGCCCTCTTTATAATAGAAATACCACAGCAGAGTGTGTCTAGCCAGGATAACTGCTACTGCCATTGATCTATATTGACATTTTAATGCAGAATCACATTTGTGACACAGAATCATTAGAATAAAACCCAGCGCTTTTAGGCAGGTGACATGTCTGAGAATAAACTCTCTTTAATTTGGGTGAATATACCAATCCCACCAAAGCACTGAATCGTGATTCTGAGCATGACTTTGATCAAATAATATGATGCTTAAACATAACGGTTAAACAACATAATGCAAATCAGAATGATAATTTTGCAGATTCTTCAGAACTCCCACCTTCTCTAGCCTTCTGGCAATATTAAGGAGTCAGGATTCGATATGATTCTAGTTGAAGTTGCTACTGAGCTCATGGTTAAGCTAAACAACTGAAGGTGGCTTCAGCTTTCAAAGCTGAACTCCAGACAGAAAAGTAGTCTTAGTACTGTGGCAGGTGGGTAAACAGCATTTTGGACTTCTCTGTAATGCCACATTAAAAAAGTATGTGCAATTAGAAATCTATTGGATAGCCGTGTGTCACAGTAACAATAGACCAGCCTACGTACACTGAACCTCAGATACGGGTCAATGGAATGGGCTCGAGTTCAGTGAGCTCCAAACCTCACTCTCCCATATTGCCACCCCAAGCTAAACTCTGTTGGCCTGTAAGTCCCTTCAGCCCTTGCAGCAAAGTCATGTGAATCCCATTCTGGGAAGATGCCTGTGATTTTACACCACTGCTTCTGGGACAGAGGAGGTACAAGGAAACAGTGAGACCGGGTGCTGCCCACCCCTCACCACCATGCTGCAGGTAGATGTGCCAAGGAAGCCGGGGTTTTCCTTCCTGTCTTTCCTGAAGTGTGGGCTCAGCCCCATGCCCACCGACCAGCTTGGGTCCATCACCGTTTCCTAGTGATAAGCCCTGCAGCAGGGAGCCTTCCTCAGCATATGGGACACAAGAGGGCTCAAGTCCTCAGCTGCAGAGGTTTCAGACACATTTTCCCATTTATCCCAGCAGAGCAGCCTGCCTACACAGTGAGATGGCTATTCAGCACTGGGAGAAAGCTCTTCTGCTCAGTTTGTGCCATCTTATCATACCAAGGTAACTGAGCCTGGGAGAAAAAGGAACGTAAGAAAGTTGCTGTAAGGTAGTCATGAGGGTTTGGGTTTTTTTCATCCAGATGGGGGAAGTTGTGGAGTTCTGTGTTAAAAATCAGCTTAATATAAAATAAACAAGGGGCAAAAAATTCAACTGTATTTTATGAGTGGAAGATTAAACCTTGCACAGTTTCTGGAGGGAGGAGACATAGAAACCTACTTTCTAGGGAGGATTTATTGCCCTACTTTAAGAGGAAGCAGAGACAAAGCTCTGAAGCCCTGAGGATATGGAATAAGCACCCACATCCTCAGGTTTTTTTTTTTTACTGGTTTGCTCTAGAGGGCTTTCCAGTCATTGTCCTGACTGTAAGACCTCATCTGAGGCTTGGGAACTAAACATGTTTAAAAAAAGAATCCCACAGCTTTTATTACATCAGTCTTCTATTGATCTGCGTAAAATCATGAGCCCTGGCATATGGCTTTGATAGCCATATGTGAGAGCTGTAACAACTTTACTTGAAAGAAAGACTGTTCTGCAGCATTAGCAGTCCTATGCATTCAAAACATGTGCTTGAGCAATGCAAGATCCTGAGACTTGAATATTTTATGCATTCTTATCTGCCTTCTGATTTCAGGACCTTGAAGGTATACTCACATCTCACCTCCAAGTGCTCGGCTGCAGCCACATGGACTACAGCCTGCTTGTGATGCTGTGGTCGAAGCACAAGGTGAGATTAGTCCAGTCCACCATCAGCTCAAATGAAATCTGTAATGCTGCTGAGACTGAGCAAAGGATCATATTGCCCTTTTGTGATTATAAAATTGCCCTTAAAAAAAAACCCAAACAAAACCCCACTTCCTTAGCATGCTTGTGAAAACAAGCAATTTTGTGTCAGAAATCTTACCAAGTTAGCATATCTAAAATACATACTTGTTCAAAATGCAATGCCTATATGCAGGCAAACCACCAAGAGTCAAGGGTTTAGACTTAGAAGTGAGCATGAAGATTCACCTTTTCCCCAGTAAACTCTCTTAGCCCAATAGTATGCAAAAACACAAACACAGCTAATAACTGCTCAAACAATTTCTCTTGCTGGCCAGGAGGGAAGACAGAAAATGCTACTAATATTTCTAGTTTTAAATCATTGGGACCTCTTTGAGGTCTGCAGCTCTGTAGCTTTATAAAATACATGAGATTTTCATTAACATAGAATTTTATACTTAAAAGTTCAAGTTTAAACATACAACTCAGGAAATGTTGTAAGCCAGAGGCCATAATAAAAATAGGCCTCTATCACACAGTTAACTGCATTAAGAATACATACTTGTAGATGCATATCTGTGAACCTAACGTTATAATAAACACTAAATATACACACAGTGTAGGCAAGTCAGTGTGAGCCAAATGGCATTTTAAATGGCTCCATATGCTTTTGACTAAACTACTTTATAAATGTACACAATAAAGTCTTCAACATTTTGCTACTGCATAATGTTTCCTTCAGTTTCATAGTGCTGCAGACTATTACACAACTCAAGAACAAACTCTGGTTCCATTAACATGAAACCGTGGATTTGTTTATAAGGCTGCTCTGATTATTTTCCTTCAACCTGGCTGCAGAATGCATAAGCTGTAAACTCTTTGAAAGTGTCTTTTTTAATCTGTTTTGATGGCACTTAGCTAAAGGAAACTCTGGTCCAAAATAGGTGCTTCTTCAATAATAAAAAATTAGACCTCAGTAAGTACTGTTAGCCTTCTCTTATCCGTGAGCAATGGTCTTAATTAGTTTAAAAGCAGGCAAGGTATTGTCTCTGTAAACATGTAACATTTTTCATTTTGTATTGCTTCCAGCTTGGGAGTGGTCAGCTCAGGACTTCATGAAAGTGGGGAGTGAATAGGTCTCAATATTGCAAAAGAAATGCAAGTTCTTCCAGGGTTGAATTAGACAGAGCTGTTCAAGCAACTGGAAAAGAGAACAGGGGAACCATGAAATATAAAAGCTGTTCTGCAGGAAATGAGTGCTGAGACACATAGGAAACTTCATGCTGCGGCTGCTTTTGACGAAGACAAAGCTGTTGTGACATCTGGCTCAGCCTACCTTAGCAATTAATGCAGTGTAATAAGTGCGGATCTGCTGATCAAAGCATTTGGTCCTGAGGCGTCTCACATCCCCATTACGACCTAAATTCAAGGTGTTTATTTCAAAGTATCTATAATCCAGCCTCCAGGGCTAAACAATTCAACTGCATGTACAGTCTGGCACTTTCAGGAGCCAAATGACGCCACCAAACCCTGTCTTCCTCACTTGCCACACCTACTAGAAAGTATCACACTGTCCTTTCATCTGCCTTCTGTCAATGTGCCCCTGCCCATGTCAGTTTGTACTCACATCATCTCCCTTTTAAGGCTTAATGCCAGAAAAATCTCTATTTCTGTCTTTCCTGGTGCTGCTCCTGAGTGGCACCATGAAGCCAGCTTCTCCATCCACTCCCTGCTCATGTTCAGACAGTATAATCTGCAAGGGGCTGTGGGCCAAGGGCTGAGGGTGGGAGCCTGATCCTGAGGCAGTGCTGGGAGGACACCTGATGTCTGTTGTCCTGGGCTGTTTTTTCCCAAAGGATGAGGACAGCAGGATTTCCTCCTGAGTGGCCACCAAGCTTGGACTCCTCTGCCTGAGTGCGTCCAGGGCCTTGGGGACACACGGGCCCGCACCCTTGGGGTGCCTGGCAAACTTCTAGCTTCTGGATGTGAGTGGCCACAGTCAAGGCCATCAGCTGTGAGTGGACTCTTGGAGCATCCATGTCACCTTTTGGGACCTTATCCATGGGATCAGAAGTGGAGCTACTGGCCTGGGGCATCTCATCATGCAAGTCCTGCCCGTCAACCATGACATAGTTTGGAGTGGGCAAGACTGCCAGGATAAGGTGGTGCTCAGGATATGTGAGACAATCCTCCAGGCTCACTTCCTTTGAGCAGTGCAAGTGGGAGAGGCTGCCAAAATAATGCAACCCTCCTGGCCCTTGCTCCCCATGGGAGCCAGCATTGTGGGAGCTGTGCTCACCTTCCCATCCCGAGCTTAATTCAGGGAAGCTCTGACTGCACTGACTGCCAAGGCTGCCTAGTCATATATGGGCCTTCGTGGACCCTCATGGACATGTCTGCAGAAGGACCCACGTCACCTATGGCATCTGCTTCCAGCCTTGGATTCAATAGCTTTGCTGATACCTTTCTTTTCAAGTCCTCACCACATGCATGGTGGAAGTTGAATGGCTGTTTCTTGCCGGAAGGAGAGCCCTGTGTGACTGATGGTGTGCCAGTCCTCCCATGGCATCCAGTACATGGAACTAATGGCTGTCATTGATGAGGGTCACAAACACACTGGTCACCAGGAGTGGCTTGCACGGCAGGGTGGGGGACTTGCTTAATCACTTTTGTCATTGTAGCAAATGTAATGTCAATACAAAAAGACTCCCAAAGTTTCTCTCAGTCATCTTCTTCCACTCCCTTTCCTCAGAGGAGGTTTATTTGTGCCTTCCTACACCTTCTAAGATTTGCCTACTCCACTTTCTCACTCCTGAGCAACACTCAATATACAAGCATGGGGCAAGCAGGGCTACTTGGATTACACCTTCGCTGGCCCTCTGTGATTTGGGCCCTTACATCTCCATCAGGCACCAGTGCACTTTTGAAACAGTCCTTACAGGTTCATGTCCTCTGAAAGGGATCTATCTTACATACACCAAAACCCCTCTGAGAAACAAACACATTAACTAGGGAAATGGAGGATCTCAAGGGAGTTGTTTCAACCCGCCCCCCAACAGTTCCTAACCAAACCACTAGAGTCAATACAGTGTCTCTTTTTCAGGTGTGAGACACAGTCAGTCTTTCCTGTCTTCCTCTCCTCTGCCTTCCCACCCCTCCTTCCGACTCAGTAAGAAATGTTATCACTACCCTTAAAATGCCAAGTGGTTTTTCAGCTATTCCCATCTTGAATCTGGAACAAGTTAAAAGTAGTTGAACCTAAGTCAGCTCAGTAGGAACATAGATTTGCTTTTGCCTGACAAACAATTAAAGACTTTTTTTTCCCCTTTGGACTGCTCTGAGTTTGCTCATGATAACTACTTTCCCCACCTAACAAGTGCACAGGGCCAACCTTTGAATTCACCAGACACACCACCAAAAAGCAAAAGCTGCATTAGGACTTCTTACTACTATCCCAGTCATGTGAGTCCCGGCCATGCAGTTTGTCCACGCTTTTATGCTTTTACACTACGCATTACAGTCAGTGGAGTCAAGTAAATGTGTTATCTCAACCCAAACCTTATATATTTGGTCACAGGAATTGCATGCTAAGCTAGATCACCATTAACTGAAATGAGAGAGGAGACAGCCAACATGGTAGGATGTAGGGGGCTGTAGTTGTTGCAGACACCTCTTGGGGAAGTACAGTGATAAAAAATCCCAGTCAGGGAACTATATCCTTGACCTGACTGGGAGAAAATAGTCTCCCTCTGTACTCTGGGTTCCTCTTGCTTCCTTTTATCTGTCTACAGTGTAGGCATCTGCTTCTGAGCAGCCTTTCCATTGACCATCAATCAGTCTTAGGGTTGCTCATAGCTATATGATAAAGATTTAAAATGGGGAAAGATGGAGCAATTAAGGATGCTAAGTGAAGGGGTCACTAGCTCTACAACAACGACCCTGGTTCAAAATTGGGAGCAAGAGTACCACATTAGAGCACAGTAACTAGCAAAACCAGAGGCTTTGTAAAACAATAATAAATGTATTATGCATTCACCAGTTGTCCAAAAAGGAACCCCAGTAGGTAAGTTTACTGACAGAGGAGTCCAGTTCAAGGGTAGAAAAAAGCAGGAATTCCTACAGGCACCAGTTTAAGCCTTTTGCTCAAAATATCTGGGCAGTGAGGACATTTTTTAAAGCTTTTGATGACTGCCTCAGAAAGCTTCACTTGTCAATAAAGATTTATTGGTGCAAAGCTGCAACATTTTCCTCTTTTCCATTCTGCCTGTAAGACACCACCTTCACCTCTATGCCTACAAATGATTAATTAGACAGCTGGTGTGTGGATGCTTCTTATCACTACCAGAGGAAAAATGGTGTCATAAAAGGTTTGGGTTCTGAGTTAGGAGGCCAGCCATCCTACACTCGCTCCATGGGCAAGCAGAGAGAGCTTCTGGGGTGAGTCAAAGAAGGCAGACTCGAATGGCACCCCCTCTTCAGGGCTGGGTGCCGCAGCGGAGATTGGATCCAAAACTTTCCCAGGCAGGCACAGTCTCTGTGCTAGCTGTCTGCAGGCATGGTGCATCACAGGCCCTGGGTTGCTCAGAAATAACTCAGTTGTAAATAAAGAGCAGCTGCATTTTAGAAACGCAGGAAGAGAAGTACCAGCTTTTGCAGAATAAATGCAAAGCGGTGTAAAGGTATAAAATGTTAAGGCAAGAGGAAGGGGCAATCAAAACAAAAACTGAGAGTTCAAGCTGACTATCAGTGTACTGCTGGAAGTATGAGGAAAGGTCATCTTCCTTCCCAGGGAACCGTGATTGTAGCTTTGTAGGCAGAAACAGAAGTGGAGAAGAAACCACTGAGATTGACTTGCAGTTCCCAAGACATGCCAGCTAGCTGATGATCCACAACAATTTCACCTTGTACTACAAAATGATTTTGCCTGTCCTCGAATGAGCCACAAGCAAAGCCTACACCCAACAGTGTGATGCACAGGTAGGGAGAGAGAGGGACAAGGAGAAATTCTTGTTTCATTTGAGCAGATCAAAACACACCTGGAAAATAAAGTCTGTTTAAAACATCCACATTCTGTTGCCCAGTTCATTAGAGGAAGAGTTTCATACTAATGCACTGTTACTCAACTTTAATATGGAACTAAACCAGAAATAGTCACATGTGATAACTTATGGAAACCTCAGTAAGGAGACAGACAAAAAAATGAATGTGGTAATATGCACGACTTAAGATATCAGCATTTCAGGATCCTATTTTTAACCTCCTAAAAAATGCATTTACACATCCCACACATCAGCTACATAATCTCTTCCTAACACTGACAAGCAAACAACCTTCCCCATCATATGGAATATAAAGAGCGCATCAACTGCTTGGAAAAAGCAAAGAAAGTATCATTTGGAGAGGCCTTGTGGTGGGAGGGTGTGATCCAAGGTTTACAAAGTCATGATGCTGCATGCAGAACTGTTATCCACCACCTTGTGCACAGCCAGAGTTTGAGGACACCTGCTGAACCTCACAGGCCATCAGTCCCAGACTGATGTGCATCTTTACACCACAGGCAGTCAGCTTGCATTCACTGCCTTGGGAGCTCGAGGGGGCAGACAGGATCATCAGGTCCAAAAAGGGCTAGAAAAATTCATCAACAGATCCATAAATAAATACCAAATGGACTAGGTGAGGATGTACCCCCTAACAGCCCAAATACAGTGCCTGAGAATGAGAGGAGAGAAAGACTGCCACTGGTAGCCCAGCTCACATGCTCACCTTAAATGGCATCTCCTGCTGGCACTGTCAGAGTTAAGATGCTGGGCAGCCAAGATGGCCCATTAATCTGATTCAGAAGGGCATTTGTCATGTTACAAATAACCTTCAGGGGAAAAGGGAAAAAAATAAAAAAAAAAAAGTTTTTCTGTGTGACTGCAGAAAGTGAGAGAGGCAAAGAGAGCATTTGCACTCCTGGGAGCTTTGGCAGTGCTAGCCACCTCAGGAGCTGCTTAATTACACTGGGGGTAATATTTCAGAGGGACTGACAGCAGAGACCACTGGCAGGGTCACTTTGCTGCTCTCTTTTCCTGCTCTATGTGCATTAGAAAATTAATATGAAAATTCAAATGATGGCAATTCTGGAGCAGGAATGGGTACTGAAACAGAAGAATAACACCGCAGTGCTGACATGGAATGAACTCTGACCAGGGAGAGGTTAGGGGTATGCATGGCTGGTGTTCCTTTCAGTGATCAAATTTAAAGCAAGCAGCGTGGGGAGAGAGTGATGTACAGGAGCATACCTAACACTGCCACGGGGGTGCAATGCCTTGGACATTGCTGAGCTAGTGGTTTGCTTTTCCCCTCTGTGCAGAGCCAGTCCATGCCACACCGTCTCGGTGAGTTGCTGCAGAAGCCAAGATACGTATCACCAGACTCGGTGATACAGAGCCGGGGAGGAGGAGGGGTGAGCTGCCATGGCCCGGATCACCTGGCCACCATGCAGTGGTAAGGAGGGCTCACCTCTGTGAGCACTGAGGTGGAGGGGTG
>NW_010972529.1:3017705-3018193 GCF_000737465.1 Haliaeetus leucocephalus
TCCTGGTCGAAGGCTGCCCGCCTCCAAGACTTACCACACCTCGGACACTGACCCCGCGCCTGTGTGATAGCCTCGCTCAAGAAGGGCAGAGACATGATGATTGTATTCTGAGAAGGGTGGAGACTCCTGAGGCAGAGGTGGAGCAAGGTGTGTTACTAAGCATAAAAGATGACTTCTGAACAATGGAAGTTTGAAGCTTCCCCACCAAGGACCACGACGATCGACGACGCAGCATCAGCTGGACCCGGGACCGTTAGGACGTCGTGAGATCAGCGGTGGTAGCTATAACCTCTCTTTCTCCTCTCTCTAAACTTTACTTTTCTCCTTTCTTTCACCCATCTCTAACTATCGCGTGCCTCCTCACAGGCAATACAATAAAGTTTTACTGTGTGATTACTGCTATCCCCTTTGGTGTTGGTCACCTTAATTTTGCACTTTCGAGATCGTAGCAAACGAACCATCACGAGTCCACCAAGTGGACCGTGACA
>NW_010972529.1:3018203-3022606 GCF_000737465.1 Haliaeetus leucocephalus
GCACGGTGGAGATCTTTGCAAGGTAGCACCAAAGGCTGGGGGCCAGCTGCTGAACACAGCCATTGCAGATGGGGTTTGTGATGCTACATTTTAGACCAGAGACTGACAAACCTGTCTCAAGTAGCCATTAGGGATGTGGCAGGACAGACCTTGTTTATTTGCTCGCACCCCTCCCATTGAGCACCCACCTGTGCGATGTGGCCACCTATACTGTCACCTTTGACTCACACCCGTGTTTGTGTGCTTACTTGCTGTCTCTCTCTACCCACCGGTGCCCTCTCACACTAGTGGGCATTTTGGACTTGGGAATACCTTTTTTACACTATCATTAAGATACTGTGGCATTCAAAGCCCAGTTAGGACATTTCTGCTCTAATAGGATTTGTAGTCAACAGGAATAAGGCAGCTTTACAAAAAAGAACATGAAGAAAAAATTTGCTCTTTTTGATAGCCACAGGGTTTTCTGCTGGTGTTACCTAAAGAGAGTGGGATGCTACACCTGCAGTTACCAGGCAACAGACAGGAGTTATCTTCTTTTTTGGGCTTTACCCAGTGGACTTGTCAGCTGAGGCTTTCTGGCCCTGAGAGGAGATGTGGAGGCTGGAAACCTCGGGGAGGGAGGAGAAGGCTTAAGAAGCATGCAGATGATGAATTCCTCACTAGTTTCTCAGCTTTCCCTCCCTTTCTTGTCTCCAGAAGAAGACATTAGCTGGTCCATCGTTAGGGATGCTGGAGCTGTGAGCTCAGACACCACTGCACTAGTCAGAAGTGGGCATCGAAATAGGCTTGTCAGACTATATGAAATCTTCTCTCTCTTTCTGGAAAAAAAACAAAAAATTAATACTTGATCATTACCGAGAAACTCACTTTGAAATCCTGTAACCAAATCCTATGATAACACAGTAAATTTCCTGTGAGCTTTCCTGGGAGGAAGAAAGAAGAGGCTAAGCTGGGCTGTTGTCCCCTTTCATTTGTCCTGCATTTTCTCCTCTGTGCTGTACAGGCAGCCAGCACCCAGTCCTCCCCTGCTTACAGGAAGAGCCTCACCTTGCCTGAGGTTTAATTTATTTGTCTTTTGTGGCTTTTATGATGCTGAAACAAAACCCTGGGGAAAAAAAAGTGAAAGTTATCATGTGTGTAATGCTGGAATGGAGAAATTAAATGTGTGCAAAAACAAAGGGAAGGAAAGGAACAAAAAAGCCAACTTAGCCTTACACCCTTTCTCCAGAGAGCATCAGTGCCTCTGCTTGCCTTGCCTGGAACAACCCGTGCTGTGAGGATACACATCAGGGAATTTACCAAGGTGCCAGTGCTGTACAGCCTCTCTACTTCAGACTAGGATCCAGCCACCCCTTTTGCCCATCCCTTGGAGGTGTGAGCTTCTCCAGCGGGCAGACGGCTGCGTGTGCAGTTACAGCTCCATCTCACAGGGAGTCAGAGCCCCTGCTGCGATCATCTAGGAAAGGCAGGTGACATTTCTGCACACATTTTTTCTCAGCACCTTTCATAACACTCCCTATGAATTGCTTTTTCAGCATTTGGTAGTTCAGTGTTATAAAGACCCTCCACATCTGGGGCAGGGAGGGAGGAGGCACATGGCAGACTAATGTGTCCTGTGTGGAGTGGTGCAGCTCTGCCATTACTGCTCATGTAAGGACCACGGTTTGCTGTGACTAGTTAAAAACATCATGGTAGCTCCTATTCTTTTTTGAAAGAAGATCCTCCGGAGCAGTCAATAGCCTTGCAGGCTCTGCCTCAGGCTGCCCCATGACTGCCTTAAAGCCAGCCTCTGTGGGCACAGCCCACCCAAACTCCCATCCCTGGACAGCAGGGGGCTGCAGGCTCTAGTGGACTCTGGTGGTCACAACTTTGCTGCACCCGAGACCTTGATGGCCAGCATGGAATAGAAAAGGCAGGCTGCTCAGTTTGGAGGGCAGTCCCCAGGCTGCCCTCAACAGAAAGTACTGGCACAGTAGATATGGCTTCATGCATCATGCAGTAAGGAGAGATCTGGGGTCAGGTGAACATTACTGTCTCTGTTACAGTTGGCAGGCTAGGTGCTCAGGTGCACTAGCAATTCCCAGGCAGTATCATGCCATCTGAGCCATCCTTACAGGGAGCCTACAGGAACCTCTGCCTGCAAAAAAATGTCAAGGGGAACTTCCTTTCCACAAGGCAAGGGTTTTCCCTCTCTTGAGTCTTCTCTGCAGGACTGCCCATGGCAGGCATGGTGGCTGGTGGTGTACCTGGGTGGTGGGTTGGCCATGGCTGGATGCCAGGGGCCCACCAAAGCCACTCTATCACTCCCCTCCTCAGCTGGACAGGGGAGAGAAAATATAATGAAAGGGTCGTGGGTTGAGACAAGGATGGGGAGAGATCACTCAGCAGCTACCATCACAGGCAAAACAGACTCGACTTGGGGAAAATCAATTTAATTTATTACCAATCGAATCAGAGTAGGGTAATGAGAAACAAAACCAAATCTTAACCCACCCCTCTCTTCTTCCCAGGCTCAACTTCACTCCCAATTTTCTCTAGCTCCTCCCCACCAGCAGCACAGGGGGACGGGGAATGGGGGTTGCGGTCAGTTCACCACACATTTTCTCTGCTGCTCCTTCCTCCTCAGGGAGAGGACTCCTCACTCTTCCCCTGCTCCAGTGTGGGGTCCCTCCCACAGGCTGCAGTTCTTCACAAACTGCTCCTGCATGGGCTCCTCTCTCCATGGGTCCACAGGTCCTGCCAGGAGCCTGCTCCAGCATGCACTTCCCACGGGGTCACAGCCTCCTTCGGGCACCCACCTGGTCCGGCGTGGGGTCCTCCACGGGCTGCAGGTGGATATCTGCTCCACCGTGGACCTCCCTGGGCTGCAGGGGGACAGCCTGCCTCACCATGGTCTTCACCATGGGCTGCAGGGGAATTTCTGCTCCGGTGCCTGGAGCATCTCCTCCTGCCGCCTTCTTCACTGACGTGGGGGTCTGCAAGGTTGTTTCTCTCACATGTTCTCACTCTTCTCTGGCTGCAATTGTGCAGTTTCCGCCCCCCTCCCCCCCTTAAATCTGTTATCCCAGAGGCGCTACCACTGTCGCTGATGGGCTCAGCCTTGGCCAGTGGAGGGTCCATCTTGGAGCCAGCTGGCATTGGCTCCATGGGACATAGGGGAAGCTTCCAGCAGCTTCTCACAGAAGCCACCCCTGTAGCTCCCACATTACCAAAACCTTGCCATGCAAACACAATGTAACCTGTCATTCTATTACTCTCATGTCTAGGGGGGATAGTGCAGTACCCTCAAGTAAACAGAACCCTTAACATGGTTCGGTTTTAGTTTTTTGAAAAAGAAATAGAGTAGCAATAAGCTCAGGCTGTTATTCCAGGAGCAGCGGGTAACTGACTGAAGAAAGGCAACAGGTCGAGGAAAATGTGTGGGCTGCAATGCATGATAGCTTTCACTGAGCCCAGCGTCAGGATGACTCACTACGAGATGGTGTGAGGACAGATCTGCAGAGGGCTAATAAATCTGTAAGGCAAGCATGGAACACCTGAGGGTGGAGTTTTCACTAAACTGCTTAGGAGAGACAACATACTTCCAGGGGTTGCATGCAAAAAAATAGAGACACAGAGGAGTGACTGCCACTGGCAGCTGTTATAGCCAGAAGCTATGTGGCCTCAGGGTAAGGTCACTCCATGTGCTGCAGTCCTTCAGGAAATTTCCCCCTTCTGGCAGGGGTCCTCCATGGCTGCAGGGGATCCCTGCCTGGGTCTGTGGAGCACAGCAGACACTCCCTGCCAAGGGATGCACCCTGGGCTCACTGGGAAAATGGCCCCTGGGTGGTAGCACAGGCAGCAGGTTTCCTTGCTTTATGTTGCACTTCCTAATTTCATCCCAATCTTCTGTAACTTTTCCCTGTGTAATACTCTCCTTTGTCCTGACAGTGTCTCCTGGGGCAGAGAAAACATTTAAAAGATCAGTCCGAAACAAGTTTTGGGGATGGCTACCAAACCCCTGTCCTGGTGCAGACCCCATCCCCATCAGCCGTCCCTATCAGCCTTCCCGTCACCCTGTCCTTAGGAGTCAGCTCTCCTATACTCACATTTCTCACGCTGATCCAGAGTCCCTCCAGCTTTAGCTGATGACCTCTGGGGTCAAATCATATCACAAGCTTTACTGAAGCAGGCAGCTTCAACTATTTCAGATTTCCACCTCTCTGTCTGCTTTTCAGGAGGTAAACCAGCATGTGTGTTTGTACCCTGGCTGGTGAAGGTGGCTCTAAACTCAAGTTTCCAGGGGAGAGGAACCTCAATCCATCCCACTCCTACCAGTTTGATGCCAGTGCCAGCAATAGATGCCCAGAGCCAGCAGAGGGATCACTGGTCAGCAGGAGAGCACCTGAAGAGCAGCACAAAGG
>NW_010972529.1:3022616-3024036 GCF_000737465.1 Haliaeetus leucocephalus
CCAGCCAGTAAGTCAGCTTCATCGGGGCCCAACTTAAATGCTTCTATGCAAACACATGTAGCATGGGGAATAAACAAGAGGAGTTAGACGTGCACGAGCCTGCAGGCCTATGATCTTATTGGCATCGCGGAGACGTGGTGGGATGGCTCCTATGTCTGGAGTGTTGGAATGGAGGGAGACAGGCTGTTTAGGAAGGACTGGCAGGGCAGACGAGGAGGGGGTGTTGTCCTCTATGTCAATGACCAGCTGAAGTGCATGGAGCTCTGCTTGGGGATGGATGAGGAGTGGACCGAGAGCTTATGGGTCAGGATTAAAGGGAGGGCAGGGACAGGTGATATTATAGTGGGGGTCTGCTACAGGCCACCCAACCAGGAAGACTGAGCAGATCAGGCCCTCTATAGACAGATAGGAACAGCCTCATGTTCACAAGCTCTGGTCCTCATGGGGGACTGCAACCACCCCGATATCTGATGGAGGAACAACACAGCAGGGCATAAGCAGTCCAGGAGGTTCCTGGAATGCATTGGTGATAACTTCTTTCTCCAAGTGGTAGAGGATCCAATGAGGAGGGGTGCTATGCTG
The DNA here is from genome assembly GCF_000737465.1 of Haliaeetus leucocephalus. NCBI lineage: Eukaryota > Metazoa > Chordata > Aves > Accipitriformes > Accipitridae > Haliaeetus > Haliaeetus leucocephalus. Next base: position 3,023,199 of record NW_010972529.1, read on the forward strand.
GACCTTGTTCTCACCAACAAGGAGGGGCTGGTGGGGAATGTGAAGCTCAAGGGCAGCCTGGACTGCAGTGACCATGAAACGGTGGAGTTCAAGATCCTTAGGGCAGCGAGGAGGGCACACAGCAAGCTCACTACCCTGGATTTCAGGAGAGCAGACTTTGGCCTCTTCAGGGATCTGCTTGGTGGAGTACCATGGGATAAAGCTCTGGAGGGAAGAGGGACCCAAGAAAGCTCGTTAATATTCAAGGATCACCTCCTCCAAGCCCAGGAGTGATGCATCCCAACAAAGAGGAAGTCAGGCAAAAACACCAGGAGGCCTGCACAGATGAACAAGGAGCTCCTGGACTAACTCAAACACAAAAAGGAAGCCTACAGAGGGTGGAAGCAAGGACAGATAGCCTGGGAGTGATACAGAGAAATTGTCCGAGCAGCCAGAGAACAGGTTAGGAAATCTAAAGCCCTGATAGAATTAAATCTGGCCAGGGACATCAAGGGCAACAAGAAGGCTTCTATAGGTACATTGGTGATGAGGAAGACTAGGGAAAATGTGGGCCCTCTCCAGAAGGAAATGGGAGACCTGATAACCCAGGACATGAGGGCGGCTGAGGTACTCAACAAAGTTTTTGCCTGAGTCTTCACTGGAAGTGCTCCAGCCACACCACCCAAGACCAGAAGGCAAAGGCAGGGACTGGGAGAATGAAGAACTGCCCACCGTAAGAGAAGATCAGGTTCGAGACCATCTAAGGAACCTGAAGGTGCACAAGTCCATGGGACTTGATGAAATGCATCTGTGGGTCCTGAAGGAAGTGGCGGATGAAGTGGGTAAGCCACTATTCATA
>NW_010972529.1:3024114-3025920 GCF_000737465.1 Haliaeetus leucocephalus
CTGCATCAAAAGAAGCATGACCAGCAGGACAAGGCAGGTAGTTCTTGCCCTCTGCTCCACTCTTGTGAGAGCCCACCTGGAGTCCTATGTTCAGCTCTGGGGCCCCCAACATAAGAAGGACATGGACCTGTTGGAGCAAGTCCAAAGGAGGGCCATGAAGATGATCAGAGGTCTGGAGCACCTCTCCTATGAATACAGGCTGAGAAAGTTGGGGTTGTTCAGCCTGGAGAAGAGAAGGCTCCGGGGAGACCTTACAGCAGCCTTCCAGTACTTAAAGGGGGCCTACAAGAAAGCCAGAGAGGGACTTTTTACAAGGGCATGTAGTGATAGAACAAGGGATAATGGCTTTAAACTGAAAGAGGGTAGATTTAGATTAGAGGTAAGGAAGAAGTTCTTCACTGTGAGGGTAGTGAGGCACTGGAGCAGGTTGCCCAGAGAAGTTGTGGATGCCCCATCCCTGGCAGTGTTCAAGGCCAGGTTGGATGGGGCTTTGAGCAACCTGATCTAGTGGAAGGTGTCCCTGCCCATGGCAGGGGAGTTGGAACTGGATGATCATTAAGGTCCCTTCCAACCCAAACAATTCTATGATTCTGTGATTCTACCCCACAGAGCACGCCTCACCAGAGAGCAGTGGGCCGGACACTGGGTATGAATGAGAGCCGGCAGCATCCACTCGGCATGTGAAATCATGCGTGGAGGGAGGCTTTCAGGTACAGTGAAAACATGCGCATAGCAATGCTCAGACCAGACATCTGTAGGTTATCCCCTGGTACTTAACAGAGGGGTGCACCTTGTCATGAAATAGACTGCTGAGTCTCACGGGTTGTCCTGCATGGGGAGTGGCACTAGTGAGGCGCTCAGAGCAAGATTTGGTTTTAGTGGAATTTTATCATTTGAGAAACAGCTGACCCCTGTGACAACTGAAGGGATGGACAGAGGAGGGTGTGACTGCAGAGGCTGCTTACAGGGACTGAGGATTGAGCCTGAGGTACTGCCTGACTGCTACCCATGGTTCTGAGTGATGCTATTTATCTATGTCTCAGAGCACCCCAGAGAGGTGGCAAAAGCTGTAACAGAGTTGGAAATAAGGCTCAACAGACTGAGCGAAGGCCTGAGGGTGGCGGGGAAGCTGGTTTCTAGGCCTATGTGAGTACTGTTTCTGATATTCTTTCCATGATCATATGACATTAAAACAAGGAAAAAAAAATAAAAAAAATCTTTTCTTGCTATGGCAGAATGTGGTGACATAAAATTCAGGCCTGCTAGTTTTGGCATTGCAGCCAAAGGGATGCATTTGTGCAGAGCGGAAAGAAAATAAAACTCTTCAAAGAATAAGCTTCAGAAAATACCTCCCTGGTAATCCATCCATCACTTCGATCAAGCTGATGATGCAATATCAGGTATTGTCATCCTCTGAAAAAAAAAATTTTCCTCCAGCCAAGCATAGCACTGGGGTGAGAAAGTGAACTTGTCTGAGCTTCACTAGAGGAGGTCCCACAGCCCAGACCCTGGACCCCAGGACTTCCTTCTGGCTATGTTACGCATATGTTTCAAATACTTCCCAACCTGCTCAGACATGGGGCAAACCTCCCCTGCATCCTGCTGGACTCTTACCCCCTGATTAGGTTTCCTGTCTCTTTGTATTGCCTGCTTTTTCTGCTTAGACCAAATACACTTAGAAAATCCCACAGACAAGCTCAGCAGGCACAGCTTTGGTACAGGCAAAGCTGTGAGCAGCTGCAGCCCAGGTCCCACTGAATGGTGCTACTGCAAGGACTAGGATTTTCCTCTCGCCCTCTGGACAAT
>NW_010972529.1:3025930-3027647 GCF_000737465.1 Haliaeetus leucocephalus
TGTCGACGCGGAAGTCACGGACACTGCACACAATCAATATGATTAACGCAGATGCCCATTTATTGCCCAAATAGCTTGGTTTATATAAGTATTTTAGTTCCTGCTCATGCGTAAGCCATCTGTTGATTGGTTAACATGTGCTGTCCACGCACCTAAAACAATAATTTGATAGGATAAGGCCTTCTGATCATGCGAATGGTTCCCTTCGCCTGTAACTTGTCTTGTGTCCTGCTTTCAGTCACGTAGGCCCAACTTTGTTCAGCATTTCGTGCTCGCTTCATCAAACTTGTAGCAACAGTTAATCTTCGCTACATCCTTGAGGCCTGCTGCCTGCAGAGGCCTCTGGCTCACGGAATAATCAGTTCCATTGTGCCTGGATTGTTCACTGTATGTCCATTGTTTTCTAAATATCCCACAAATCCCTCTTTTTGTTTTTGAACAATCCAGACTTTGGCCATTGCGTTCTGTACCACCTTTTCTATACAATTGAGTATACAAGGGATAATTAGTAACAAGACTAATAATACTAACAAAACAATTCCCAACATTTTTAACAAATCTCTTACCCATCCCATAATTCCCCAATGGGTAAACAGTCTGTCTAACCATCCCAAACCATCACTAACCTGCAGCTTTTGAACTTGATCTTTCATCTTTTGTATAGCTTTATGGATCGATTCAGAGTGATCGGATAAATTCATACAACACATTCCATCTAAATCTTCACAACCATGACCATGTGCTAACAACAAAAAATCAATAGCAGCTCGATTCTGCAATGTTGCATGCCGTATGCTATCAACATCGCTAAGCAAGCCATCTAGGGCCAGTGAAGTTAAATTACTCTGTTTGGCCAGCCAACAGCCCAATTTTCGTAGATTCGTTAAAGCACTTACAACTCCTACTCCCGGGGCTAAAAGGCTGGCTGCCACAATTTCGCTAGGCAACCAAAATTCCACTTGAACATTACATTCCGGTTCAAATGCATGGTAACAAATTTTGCGCTTTTGTCTTTTGTGCCTCCTTCTATGTTGCCAAATTTGGGTGTTGTTGGGAAGTAATACAGTCAAACGACCCAAACTACATGGCCCACCCTGCAAATGAGAGGGTATGCCGGGCCAAGCTCGGTCTCCACAGATCAGGAATACCCCGGGGGTAATTGTATTGGTGTATTGCTAGATCTCGAACGGTTTGAACTAGTATAGTTACACCAATCACTTGCATTGCAATACGCAGGCAACGTTGCATTGACTATTTGTCCTTTTTTAGTATGATTACTGCTATAGTTAAACATCACACAATAATCCATTTTTACAGAACCTAAGAGTTCTAATTCTTGTGGTTCCACTACCGCCCCAGGTAACCATGGCATAATCTGATCCCAGTAGTCAACTCTGCCAGTGCCCTTGGTCATGAATGACGGTAGTCTTATGCTTGGCGACGGCCATGCCTCATTGTCCAAAGGCACTCCTACCAAACATGTAGAAAATGGGTTGCCGGGGCTGGCCAAAGCCAAACACAGGGTTGATTGATTAGTAAGGTTAGCAATCGTGAGCCATATATTTGCCTTGGGTAAAGGAGGAGCTCGAAATGCTCCAGCGCCTTGACAAAACATTAAAACAACAAACCACCACTTTAGCATCTTTAACCTAAAATAGAACAATAACAACAAAACAACAGATTGGGCACGGTGATCATCCGACTTGCTTGGTTCTGA
>NW_010972529.1:3027925-3030320 GCF_000737465.1 Haliaeetus leucocephalus
CAATTGTTCATTCACTAATGTTTGAATGATTTGCAGCCTGTCTTGTTTTAGCGGCCACTGATCCACCCACACTGGTTCGTCTGTTTTCCAAGTGAGTTTTAATACAGGCTGCTCTTCAGAGGCCGCTCCTAAAAAGGTTGTGTAACTAAAGGAGCACCCGTTTGGGATAAAAGATCCCGACCAATTAGAGCTATCGGTAAGTGCATCACATAGGGTCGAGTAGTTACCATTGTGCCATCTGAAAAACAAAAGGAAACTGGTATTTTACTGATCATTGTTCGTTGAATGCCTCCTACTCCCACCACCCCTGTAGCCACGGACACTAGCGGCCACTCACTAGGCCATCTGCCTGCAGGGACGAAGGTAAGGTCAGCTCCAGTATCTATCAGCACCGACATTGCCAGGGATTGTCCATTAGGGTGCGATATTGTGACTTTTTCCTCAGGCTTTCCTCTAGCAATGTCAACAGCTAACAGCACTTGAGGCTGACCCGTGGAACCGAAACCCCCTTGGCCTCGTTCCACGGCCTGCGCTCTGGGCACACGTGCCCGAAATGATATTAACTGGGCTGTTTTTGATCGAGCTGGTATGGTAACAGGAGGGGTCAGCGTATAGACCATAATTTTTATCACACCACAATATTCTGCATCGATAAGTCCTGGCACTATAAAAATGCCCTTCCGAGAAACAGAAGAACGACCTAATAGCAATGCACTTAGCCCATGCCCCAATGGTCCTTTTTGATCAGAATCTATAAGTTGCACTTCGGATGTTACCAGTGTAATGTCTACTGCTGCTGCCAAGTCCACCCCTGCGCTTCCGCCGGTTGCAGCCGCGCAGCGGTCCAGGCACCCTGTCCTTGTGTCGTCGCGCGCGGGTGAGTCGCGCTCTGCAACTTGTTTCCCCATCTCCTGCACTCTTGGGTGTTATGATTGTTTCGCTAACAGTTTACACACCATTTTTTCTGTGAATCACTCGGATTGATTACACTCGAGCCAACAGCTATTTGGCTCCTGCAGTCCTTTTTAAAATGCCCCATTTTTCCACAACGAAAATATTTTTTATCTTTTCGCACTCCTTTGCCTTTTGTTAATAGGGGTTTCACAGCTGCTCCTACTGCAGCGGCCATTACTGATGCTTTTTCTGATTCTAGCATCCTCTCTGCAGCTTCTAACAGCTGAGCAGTGGTAGAACCTTTTGGCAGTATACTAAGAGCTTTTTTGTTTTTTTCATTGGCATTATCAAAAGCAAGCATATCCAAGGACCTGGTTTTCATTTCAGGATCTAAATCAGGGTGTGCCATGATAGCGGCATGCAATCGATCAATAAAAGCTGAAAACATTTCTGTGGGGCCTTGCCTCACTGAGGTAAAAGTATGTTTAATCTTCTCATCATGCACGCTATTCAATGCTTTAAAAGCTAAGTCTTGACTGAATTGTAAGACCTCTGTGGCAAATTGTGCTTGCCAGTCGGACCTGGTGTAAGGGCCCACACCCAGCAACATTTGAGCCTGTACACCAAATAAAGGATCCCCTTGCTGTCGTGGGATAGCGGCTGCATTTTCATAGGCCGCTTGCCAGTTTTGATAAAACTGGAGTTGCTGGGATGGAAGCAATAACATTTGCACAATCATTTTAACATCATATGGTGTCAACAAATGCGCAGAAAATACATGTTGAATAATAGATTGACTGTACGGTGATTTTAACCCATATTGAGTGACTGCTGCCTTAGCTTCCTTTAAAACTTTCCAGTCTAATGCTTCCCAAACAGAATCTCCATGTGCACCTGCCACAACCGGGAATGCAGACGGAATAAATTGACCTTCAATTAAAGCATCTCTAATTACCCCCCTCCATCTGTTTGCCACATCTCCGACCCCACCCCCCGTTAACAAACCCGTCGGAGGTGATGGTGGCAAAGGTACCATGGCACTGATCTCACCCGATACGTCCTGTGAAGTAAAGGGATTCGTTGGAGGTGGTCGCAGGAACAACGAAAATTCTGTGGTGAAAGGTGGTGGAGGCGCAGGAAAAGTTGATGACGCCGGCTCAGGCTTCACTGACGACTCCAGGCAGGCTTCGAGAGCCTCCAGCTTCTGTAACATTTCTCTCAACTGCGTATCCCCCAGACCTGTCACCTGTTCCTCCTTTTCCTCAGACGGGGATGGAGGAGTGGATGGCGGCAGCGGTGGATACAAGGACGAGGTGATTGGTTTAGGTGATGAAGAACAGGATTTAGAGACTGAGCTGTTTCCCGTCTCTTCTGCTGGTGGTGGAAATTCCACCAGGCTGTCGGCTTTTTCCAAAGGCTGGTCTCCGGGCTCTGGATCTGCTACCGCAGACTTCCTGGCTGCACAAGTCCCTGCGGAGACCCTATTCGCCCCAGATACACG
>NW_010972529.1:3030390-3031281 GCF_000737465.1 Haliaeetus leucocephalus
GCAAAAGCAGACACTGCAGCCGAGCGTTCTGCCTTCATACTTTTTAAAGTCTCTATAATTAATCTCCACATCGTGGAGAATCTGCTCGCCTCTTTTGAACCCGAACTTACATTTTGCCATAGTTCTTGCCCTATCTTTTCCCAAGTAGGGATGATGAAAGCTTCTCCAAATGTAGGGAGTAAGCCTTTTTCTTTCACCCAAAGTAACAGGGCTTTCAGGGTAGACGAGTCATAACTTAACCCTCTCATGGAGAGCATATGTTGGAGGAGCTTAACCACTGCTGCCTCTTCCTTGGACATAGTGGACCCCATCTCCTCCCCGGCCACTCGCCTGATCAGGGCGAGATTTCCACAACGCTAGCATTTTCCCGAGTGCCGGGGCAGCACTCACCTACAGCCAGCTTCCGCACCCTCTCTCCGTCGGCTCCTGTCGTAGAATTCAACACCGATCTGAGGGTCCCTCTTCAGGCACCACTTGTCGACGCGGAAGTCACGGACACTGCACACAATCAATATGATCAAGCAGATGCCACTTTATTGCCCAAATAGCTCGGTTTATATAAGCATTTTAGTTCCTGCTCATGCGCAAGCCATCTGTTGATTGGTTAGCATGTGCTGTCCACGCGCCTAAAACAATAATTTGATAGGATAAGGTCTTCTGATCACGCGAATGGTTCCCTCCGCCTGTATTCTGTCTTGTGTCCTGCTTTCAGTCACGTATGCCCAACTTTGTTCAGCTTTTTGTGCTTATTTCATCAAACTTGTAGCAACAGTTAATCTTCACTACGTCCTTGAGGCCTGCTGCCTGCAGAGGCCTCTGGCTCACGGAATAATCAGTTCCATTGTGCCTGGATTGTTCACTATATGTCCATTGTTTTCCAAATATCCCACA
>NW_010972529.1:3031291-3057725 GCF_000737465.1 Haliaeetus leucocephalus
GACAATGGAATTCAGCATTGCCCACGCTGTGAGGGCTTTGAGCTGCCTCTGTATTTTGCATCAGCAATGTCCTTTCCACCCTGGCTGCTGCAGAGTGGGTTGAGGGGCAGGAGAGGTGGCCCAAGATAGCTTCCCCTCTCCAGCAATGACTCACATGGGTGGGACATGTCTTTTTCTCCGTTGAGAAGTCTGGATGAAGGTTTTTCAGGCAAAATATGTCCATTTTTGGAAAACAAAAAAAAAAAGTCTGGCCCGTAGAGATGTCAGTGGGAAAGACAGACAAGCCCAAACCCATGTATTTTCTTTAGAGAATAAAGTTTCTGTTAGCAAAAACCTAAATCTGACAGACAGCTCTGCCAGCATTCATGCTGACATGGAAAAGTTTCTTCTTTCCTTTTTGGTCATGTCCTTTTATCCTCTAACTCAGAAAAATGGGGTATAGGATGTCTCTCTCTTGCTCTCTAAAGGCCTGAATAAATTCAACCAGACAGATGTATAATGAGGTTTATTTAACAGAGCCTTTTACACTTCAGATGTTTCCACAGACAAGGGTGCATGTGGAATCCATCCATTTCACAGGAAGGCCATGATACCCACTTGAATTTAAAATATACACTTAAGAAAAAAATTGCACTGTATCTTAATAACTGCAGGGGACTCTGGAGGTCATGAACATGGGGAGGCAAGTGGATGTATTAGCATCAGGCATTAATTCCCTTTTGTGAGGTCTAGCAGCACGTGGCGGTCCCTGACCTGTCACAGTACAGCATTGATTTTCTGATCTTGAGTGGGCCTTTTCTGACCAGAAACCAGCAACTGTAACAAATTGTACTGCAGTTTTATTAAAAAAAACACCCAGTGGAGACTGCTATTTTCACTAACAACTTGCTAATACCTTTAGTCAAATCCCATGCATAGTGCCAGCAGGGGTTTAAATGGTAATTCAAAGTTCAAGCCAAGGCTCATTTGTGCATTATCAGGATCACCCATGTAGCTGCCAAGTTTCACATCAGAGTGAGGAGAAGAGAGAAAAGAAATAACCAGCACAAGCTAAGTCATCTGTAAATTGCTTTGTTTGAGAGATTCCTGATGGCATCCTTTTATTTACAAAAATACTGATTTTCTTTCCTCGATGCTCATAATGGAAGATAGATATGAAAAAGCACTCCTGACATCTTCCATATGTCCATGTGCCTTCCGGTGTGGCTGGGAGATATGTGCGAACAATTCCTTATGGCAGGACACAGCTTTCACAGAGCTCCCAGTCACAAAAGTAGCCCAAGGGGATCCGCATCACCCAGATGCAGGGTCCCTCCTTGGGCTGAAGGTCTCTTCATCTGTTTCTCTCGGCACTGCCTGAAAACATACTCTGTTTGCAGCCTGCAGAAATGTTCCCCAGCCACATGTTTCCAGGCTGCTGCCTGAGAGCATTGCAGGGCTCTCTTATTTCAGTCAGAGGAAATGCTTTTAGCAGTAATCTCTCTGGCAACCTGTATTTATCGTCCTGCTTTCACATGATTTACACAGTCTTTTCAGCATTAGTCAGTTGATGCTCAATTAATCTTGGTTACAAACCTTTATATCTAAATCATTTGTATCTTTCTTTTCAATAATATAAACAAATTTCAAAGCAAGTATCGCAGAATAATAAGTATTATTACATGGACAGCTTTTGTGTGTAGGAGAATATTTCATTATGCCTTTAGCTTCTTTCTACTCTCAAGACAAAATATGAAGGGATCAATCTATCCCAAAGTCCTTTCAGAGGTGTCAGGAGCAAAGATTTTGCTGAGCAGCCTCTACTCGGGCATATGGCAGCAGGTTGCTAAGACAAAATATTTGGGTTTCCCTTTTTAGCATATGCAGGCGATGGTCTTGGAAGGCTCAGAAAGTCTTCAGGGGGCTTGCTGAATTTCATCCATGCATCAAACTTGTCAGAAATAATAGACTTATAGGAAAACAGGATAACCTTGACTGGATATTGCCTCCTATTTTAGGGTTGAGTAGGGTAGTGATTTATGCCTTGTTGTGGTTTAACCCCAGCCAGCAACTAAGCACCACACAGCCACTCACTCACTTCACCCCCTCCCCCAGTGGGATGAGGGAGTGAATCAGAAAAAAAGTAAAACTTGTGGGTTGAGATAAGAACGGTTTAATAGAACAGAAAAGAAGAGACTAATAATGATAATGATAACACTAATAAAATGACAACAGTAGTAATAAAAGGATTGAAATGTACAAATGATGCACAGGGCAATCCCTCACCACCCGCCGCCCGACCCCCAGCCAGTCCCCAAGCGGCGAAAAACCCCGCCCCCCCCCACTTCCCAGTTCCTAAACTAGATGGGACGTCACATGGTATGGAATACACTGTTGGCCAGTTTGGGTCAGGTGCCCTGGCTGGGCATGAGAAGCTGAAAAATCCTTGACTGTAGTCTAAACACTACTGAGCAACAACTGCAAACATCAGTGTTATCAACATTCTTCACATACTGAACTCAAAACATAGCACTGTACCAGCTACTAGGAAGACAGCTAACTACATCCCAGATGAAACCAGGACACATGTACATTTATATATTTTACTCTATCTGCCCAAACATCAAAACTTGTCATTTTTAACCTGGATCAGTTTATTGCTGTGGCTCGCCTTCCTGTGAAGCATAGCATTTTTAACAAAAGCATATTTCACAAAGCCTCTGCCACGCACTGTTGCTAGTTCTGGTTGGCCTCTGCTACTGCTTTCTAGCTGAGACTCCAGGTCAGATCCTGTCGCCTCATGAGCGTGCAGCCCACAGGCTGTAGCCAGGACCCATCATTTATTTAACCCAGCAAGCATAAAATCCAGGCAGTGACAACGATGGCCACCCAAAAGATTACCCATTTGAACCAGCGCTCCCCTCCTTCATCTGGCTCGTCCGCGACCTAGTGATGGGGAGACACAAGGCATGGGGATGTTCCCCGCGAAACCTGGAGGCACCCGTGCTTCTGCTCGCCTCCGTGGCTGTGGGCAGGCCAGCTGCTTGCAAAAGGGCAGAGCAGGGAGTCGGCAGTGGTTTCTTCTCAGTGCCCCCCCACAAAAAGTTGCTGGAGCTTGGAGGGCTGTGCCTGTGCGCTTTGCAAGGGCCTCGCCTTGCTTGGGAAAAGAGGTGTAGCCAGCAGAGCTGCTGGCCAGCCAGGCCAGGGTGTGAGAGCTGCAGCCCCAGAGTAGTTCCCCTGCTTCTCCCACAGCTTCTCATTCCTCAGCACTAAAACATCAAGTTGTGTGAGACCGTAATAGAAATGATTTTTTAATAAAAAAAGGCCCTGCATTTGAAGCCAGAGGTAAAAGATCATAAATCTTTAGAAACAGCTCATTAGGAAGCTGGAATTATGCACAAGTGAGTAGGAATTTTAAAGATGAAGTTCTAATTTTTTCATTCAAATTATTGATACTGCAATCTTCTATTAATTTCCCTATAATTTGTATATGCACTTAAAAGAACGTATACCCTCCATCCATCTTGTCAGGCACATACACCCAGGATTTTACCAGCAAGAGACTGAGAGAACAACCCAAGGTTAGTAGAGAGAGAAAGCTGCAGCAACACCCATTGTCACAGGGAAATCTGAGTGCCTCTCCAGCAAATACATTGGAGCAGATTTTTGTAACACAGGAGGCGCACAGACCCTATAGCTTCACAGCTTTTGCCTTTTTTTTTTCTTTCCCCTTCATTACTTCAGTAGAAGTACTTCAAGCACACCACTGACAATGTCAGAAAAAAAATCAATATCATCAAGAGGAAAGTGTTGTTGATGCACCACCGTATCACACGTGAAGAGAGGGACAGCACTCCTGTCTGCAGTGGGTTTGCTGGTATGAACGCTAGTGTCTGACACTTTCCCCCTGGGGAAGAGAGAAGTGTTGAGATTTTAGTCTTACTTCAGCTAACCATCCTCAGTCTAATTGAGCTCAAAGCTCAGAAACCCTGACAAACCATCTCCAGGGTGTGTCACAGCAGACAACCAAAAAGTGCTTGTTTAGAAAGGACAGGAGTAATTTTCATATACTTGGAAAAAGTCTGGTTTGAAAATAACCATTTTCAGCCGATTCATTGAGTTTGCTACCTGCTGCCCCAGAAGACACATCTTGCCTTGTAGTGAGGAAGGCAAAAGCTCTGTGCCCACAGCCAGCAGCTGCAGGCGGTGGGGAGGAGGAGGAGGGACACGCATCCACCCAGGGAGGTGCAACCCAACCAGGCAGCTTCAGAAGGGCTAAGTTGCAGCAGCAGCAAATGGGAAGATCTTCTGCTGGACTTTGTGACAAAATGGGGTGAAGCAGTACTAAAAAAAAAAAAAATCCAGTAAAAACAAGTGAGTGGCTCATACGTTTCAGCACAGTTGTGCCAGACTCCCTGCAAGTTCAGACCAGGTGCCCTGAGAGTGCTTTGTCACTCCTTGACGCTTTGTAGGCACCCGGTTAAGTAATTAACCAACACAAACATCTTTCTCACAGGAAAAGAAAAGAGGCCGTCTTCAACAGAGAACTTTGCCATGTGACATGGTCTTGTTTTGGTACCATAAGAGGGAATTTTGACAACAGTTACAGAAGATGAAGGGTTTTTTTCCCCTTTCTTAACATCCTGTTAGTTGCCATTACTTGGTAATCTTCTGTTATGTTATGCTTGCGTCATGTGGTAAGCCTACCCATTTTTAATTACTTCCTTGCTTTTCACTTTATAAATCTTTTTCGCTTGCTTTCCAGGTTTTTTTTTATGCTCCTTTGTGCATTTGCACATCATCATCTTAGATTTTTCTGGGCTCTGTTCTGATGTGAAATATGACCAAGTTACATGCAAAGCCTTGGAGCATATTCATTGTTATCTCTTTTCTGGATTTAATTTTCCCCACACCCTTGACAGCATTATTCACGCGTTCCTTGGCTGGCAACAGCGTACTCGGGCTAGGAACGCCTGATGCCTCCACCGAGCCCTGGACAACCAGAAACTTCCCCTACCGAGCTGCCAAACACCCACAGCAATCCCACCCTGCCTGTTTCTCGCAGGAAGGACGTGGGCTACCGGCCGACGGGCAGTGTCTTCCATGCAGCCCCAGCCCCACAGCGGCGGGGGAGGCCCGGCTGCGGCCAGGGCCGAGCCCCGAGGGCAGCAGGTGGCCACGGTCAGCGGTGGGGTCGCCCTGGAAATGGCCCACGCCGTTTGCCCTGGCCCAGCCGCAGCAGCCAAGCGCTGCCGTGGGGCTCAGCTGAGAGCTGGTGCCCACGCCGAGCCTTCAGCTCCTCCGTATGTGTTAGTATGTTTCCTTCCTGCGCCCCCAGGATGAGTTTCCTCTCCCTTCAGGGGCATCATTAGATTTTCTAGAGTGCTGCTTTTCTGGCTGGTGTGCTTGAATTCATTGTCAGAGTGACACCAGCTGGGAAAAGCTGGTATTGGAGCAGAACTTGGTTTTCAAGACGTTTCTTCCCACCCAAAAGCAAGCCCCCCCCCCGCACTGCGCGGAACAACTCAGTTCTGAAATCCAAACATCCCGCGCAAATTACAACTTTCCATAATCTGAAAGTAACTAACGACCTCCCTCTTCAAGAACGTTACCCAGATTAATACCAAATTAAGTTGTACTTTAATTATTCATTTTAACTGTTAATTCTTCATACATGAAATGAGCAAAACTGAAGCACAACAGTGCAGCCAGCCTTGTTGAAGGACAGAGTTGAGTGCAGTGGGGTTTTCTTTTTCAGTCACGCAGAAATGAAGCTTCAGCATCAGCTCTCATGCGGGCTGGAGGTGGCAATTATCATACTGATGGGCTGGCTGCTTGATATGATTTTTTTTTGGTCCTTCTGGTGGTAGTAATTTTATTTTAATGTTAAAGACTACATGCTTCTCATTAAAAGGCAAGGCAGTTGCAACACAATACTAAGTGATTCAACACATGTTTATAATAATTTCTGCTTCTGACTGGCAACACATATTACTATGCAAGAACCTAATGTGTTTCATATGATTCAGGCATAAATCAAGACTATATTTCTTTCTGCAAGATATCAACAATTGTGGTTAGAAGTACCTTGGACAATTCTGGCATATACAGATGAGCAGGAAATATATCCAGATTTTTTCTTTGGCAAGAAAGCATGCATATTTTATTTCTGAATAAGTGATAGGTGAGGTTGGAGAAATCCTTCTCAAAGAGGAAGATAGGTAAAGAAATCCTCAGAGACTCAGATCGGCATTGAAAAAACTTTCTTTTTCTTGGGGCAGGACACTAATGCTTATGCAAATTTTTCAGCCAAAAATCTCCATAGGTGCAGCTGAGCTCAACTTTTGGGAAAAGAAGCTGTATGAGCTCGTAATCAGTCATACCTATGATGTTTGCTACTCTCAAATCTATTATTGATTTGCTGAACCACTACAACCTTGACAGCAGGGCTTGTGATTAGGATTTTGTTTAGTGACTCAAATTTTGTAGTTCCAGCAAGTGACAGGCATTTTTCACTAAGGTAAGCCTTGCAAAGGGAAATTGCTCCTTTTTCATATAGAAAACTGATTGCCCTGAAGGTCATCGGAAAAAAAGCTTTCTAGACACAAGCTAATTTCAGAGATGATGGAAATAGCCCACAAAAACCAGTCTGCACACAGCATGTCTTTTGGGAGAGGGGAAAAAGCTGAGCCTCCCAGGAGAACAGCACTCCTGGACTTTGTTTGGCACCAATGCCCTTCCTTTGGTAAAAAGACAGGTGCTGAGCTAGCACGCTCCCTGTGACCACTGTCAGGAAAAAGGAGTATTTTTACCTTTAGTTCTTCCATTTCATAGAAGAGTTTCCAAGGTGTTATAAGGAAAAGGAAGGAGCGAAGTGCTTACCAGAGCAAATAGCTCCAGTAATTCCCAAATTGTTTATGAAAGTCAGATTGAGTCGGTATCAAGTTTGTGAGTTTCTCTGCAGCAAATAGCATCTGGCCAAACTTTAATTTTGCTGCTGGTTGAAAGAAAATTGTGATCAGTAGCTCAAGCAGCGGAAAACTGCAGGAAAAGTGTAGAGCATTATAGCATGCTTCTCTCTAGCAAAAGCTCCTCCACAATCACAAGGCCAAATACAGTTTAAAAAAAAAGAAACACAAGATTCCCTGGTATGTAGAGGCTTCACAGGATCAATGTCTTTAAATGGATCATTTAAAATGCTTCATTGAATAATGCTGTAATATAACAGTCTGTTGGAAGCTGTCTGCTCCCCGGGATCACCGCTCACCAGACATACCTGTTAGCTGATACTGAAAATAATTCTGCATAGGACACTCAAAGTTTAATCAGAGCAGGTTTTTCAAAACCCTTCACTGAAACCCAGATAACCCAGATAAGAGAAGAAATGTTTCTAGATGTACACTGTTGAAAATGAAAGAGGAAAAACTGCATTTATCTGTTTACTCTTCCTGGCCCAAGGGGATAATCAGTGCCTGTTGCTTTGGTCAGCAGCTAGCAAGGATATAATGAAGAATGGCCTTAATACCATCTGGTTTAGTTACAGAGGCTCTCTAAGATATGGAGCCAACAGGAGACAGTCCCTTGGCGTACAGTACTGGGCTGCTCCCAGCCAGCAAGCAGCCACTACAGCTCTCACTGCCTTTTCTCAGAGCTGCTTCAGCTGAGTCAGGAGTTTCTTTGCTTCCCTGCATTTTTGTTTTTCAGTGATGGCTCCGTTTCTCTCCCCTCTGGCTTGCCTGCACCTTCAGCCAACATCAGTGCTCTACCTACACTTATATTCAGACTATTAAATAACACACCCACCCTCACAGTTGATATTTCTGACCAGCTTTGCACCTCTAAGGGTGAAGTTTTTATTTCTTCCCTCAATTTGTTCTCTTCAGCCAGGTCTGGCTTAAAAATAATAAAAAAAAAAATAAAAGCACTCATCCATTTCAGCTTTGTCTACTGCACAGTGAAGTCCAAAGGGTGCAATACTATCTGACCAAGCAAAGCTAGCCCCCCCCGCTCCCCAATATATATATATATATATATTTATAAACTTGCACGGCACTTTTCTGTCAGGACATGTTCAGTCCCTCAACACAAGCCAGTTCTAATCCAGTCTTGTGCAAAACCCCTTTGATTGCCCCAGCAGAGCATCCAGCCTAGTCTAGGTCTTCTGATCCAGGGAAAAACTCATCTCTGTTGCCACCTGTCTGGTTTTATAAGCTTTTTACAACTGTTTTCAGAAATTAATATTGCTATTTTCAGTTTAGTGTCATAAATCAGCTATCAGTATTGTACTGTGCTCTAGCCAGTTACCTGCCATCCTCGAAGAACTATCCTCCTTTTGACAAAATATTGCAGGAGCAACAATGAAACTAATGAAAAACTGTTGAAACCTGCTTTCCAAAATATTAGAGTCCTTTCCAACCCAACACATGCATGCCCATGTATCGCAGCTTGCTTCTGTTTTTTCCTGCTTCTCCAGTTGAGCAAAATTCAGCAAGCAACCAGTTCACAAAAGCATACTGTTGATTGCAAAAAGGCTGACTTATGCTTTATTTTCCTTCCTGGGCACATCAATTAGAGCGTGATTGCACTTAGCATTTCTGCTTCACAGAACTCCTGAAAGTTTATTGTTTGTAACCCCTTAGATATAACTGGCCCATGGGTTGAAAAGTTGGTAGAGCAGGACAGACACACCTCTTCTCCGTAAAAAACCCTTTACACTACTGAAGTATTCCTCAGCTGAATTTATTTTTCTCTTCATTCTTATAGAGCTCACTTTAGGCCTACCAAATGATTCCCGAAGACAAGTTCAAGCTCCTGTTACCGCTTCTAGTTTCTTGTTGGGTACAGTTCAGGTCATCTTATTAATTTATGGTTGTTAGCCAAACTGCTTCCCCATCAGTTCTGCCTCCCTCAGCTGTTTTTAGCAGACAAGAGCCAGGAGAGACTCCAGTTACGCAGCAAGTTTCACATCCTCACCACCCGTTTCTGACCTCCCTTTGCTGATCTCAAGTGGAAAATCAAAGTCCCAAGGTGGGTGTTACAGATTCCTGCATGGGGCAGTTTCTGTGAAGCCCAACGCGCGTTGGCATGTCTTAGGAGGCAGGGAGTGTGCTTCATTTTGGGAATAATGCTGCTTTGTGTTTCTGGACTAAAACATTGCTGGGGGGGGGGGGGGGGAAAAAAATATTTTTTTTTCCCTACCCCTGAAGTTTAAAGAACTGCACCCTGCAGGTGTCTTTCCCCCTAGTTAGTCTCATCTCTTGCATTCTCACTCTTCCAGACTCATTTTTTTTCTATGCACGCTGTTTGCAGCTTTCACTCTTACAAGATTTTTTATAAACATGCTAGTTTCTCATTGTCTTCTGCAGCTGAAGCTTTTTGCAAACCCAGCGCCTATGAAGCAGTTCCTGCAGAGTCCTTGAAAATGAGAATATTGAAAAACCTAAGCTTACCGAGATGAAGGAGGAAACAGCTAACTAACATTTTTTCATCCCCAAACTCCTTACCCTAAGTAGAAGGAATTTCAAATAAACAACAACTCTTCTAAGAAACAGTTTGTTTAGTGCCATCCATGGTTGCTTCAATTATAACTGATAAATATTACATATTCTATTATAATAATTTATATAATTTGCTTTTTGTCTACTGAGGATGGGGGTATTCTACTTTGATTAGTGAATTCTGACACATAGCCCACATAGAACTAGAAATACAGCTCCTAAATGCTAATTTCTTCCATTTAGGTTACAAGGCAGGTTGCAAAGCTAAGAAAAAATGTGTCTTAAGATATCAGATCTATTACAGACAATGGGTTTTTTTAATACTAAAGAATCCCAGCTCATTTAGATCATTAGTAGCAAATATCTGAAACAATGCAATAGAGAAAATTAAATGTTTCCACAAGTTTTCACACTCACCAAAGCTGTGCTGAATAGAACAAGCATTTTTCCTGCTGTTTCTGAACAATCGTTTCAACTCCAGCAACCTGAAAATGACTATAAAGAATAAACTGAAATTTTACTACTATGTGCTGTCCAGCAGTTGTTTTATAAGTCAAGAACTGCTGGGCAATTAAAAACTAATGGACTGCATGCAGGTAGTTTCAGCTGTTTCTGGTAACGAGACAACTATTTACATGAGGATTTCAGCTGTTTATCATACAGTTATCTCCTCTTTTAAACTGCCTTTATTTTTACTAAGTAACTGCATAAGTAAGTTGCTTACAACTATGATCAATAATTAATTACCTTTGGATTCTTTCTTTCCCATCATAGCCAGTTACAGTGACACCACCTACAAAAAGAATCTACTTGGAAGTTGTGTGCCACAAACCACAAACACAACTGATTCCTGTTTTTCCAGGTAAATGAGAACAGTTTCACGGGTTACAGATACATCTTCTGATACCACTGCCATTAGCACCATTTACTTTTGGTTTCCAGAAGACCAGTTCCATGTGTACAAGAACAATTGTAATTAAAGGCAGACACTCGATATTTATTTCTCCCTCCTCAGCATTTTTTAACCTTAGTTGCAAATTATTAATGGCTAGGATGTCAGTACTCTAAAATCACAAGATGATAAAATTTCAGTTTGGTGCCTGATGAGATGCTGTGGGCTCTAATCCTGAAATAATGATGCAAAATGTAATTGAGTCATAATATGTCTAATGTATTGGGTCCCGTGTTACAACTCTCAAAACCAGTCAATCATTCCTCTACTTTCTGAGTAATCTTCTGTTTAGCATCAGCCATATTAAGAATTACTTTTCCAGAAGAAAAAAAAAAAAACCAGTATCAACCCAAATATATTGTAGAAGTCCTGACAGAGCTATATCAAAACCACAACCTTTAAGAATATGTATGATCTTGAACAACAAAAAACACCAGTCTAGTCAGTAGAAATATTCCTCATAGACTTGTGTGAATGGATCTTTTATGATGCTGCTTTAAAAAAAAAAAATTAAAAAATCCTACAAACTTACATCAATGGCATTTATATCATCCTTCTTTCACTATCAGGCAATGGAGCCCCTTGTCAGCTCATGTTGCTTAAGACTGATAATTGCAAGCTGTTGGTTTGTAATTCCCTATATTGTCCCAATAAAAATTTCAGTCTGAGAATGGGAATCCCAAAACAAACTCTCACTGGCATAAAGATACTAATAACTACAAACACAAACAAAAGGTCCTCATTTCAGGAGATACTGAACATTTGTAAGTGTACTTTAAAAGAAGGCCAACAAATTATTGAAATGTTCTAAAAAGTTATTTTCAGGCCATTACATGCTGTTGCTGCTGAGCTAAACATAAACATTTTGAAATCAAGTGATCTGGTAGGTTTAAAGATGACAAAATATTTCAGTCTTGAATTTGGCAGTCCAGATGGAGAAGTTCAGGGTATAATGAAAATATTTCTACTGAGACATGATTTAAAAATAAGGTAGTAACAGTATAATCAGAATTTTATCTTCTTCTTAACAAGAACAGTACTAACAATTGAGTTAGTGGGCCACATCAAGTAAGCAGGTCTATTTGCAAGAATAAAACAAAGTCCAAAGATTACAGATCAACATGAACCTTTCTAATTTAAACACTCCTAAAAGCATAAAACTATTTTATAGGGCTCCATTTTGTCCTACTGCTAAGCTTCCTTCATTATTTTTATCAAAGCACCATTCCGAGACTTACAACTAATGTTAACGCAAGCTGTTACAGTAACGAAGGACACTGAGTTCCAGTTTAAAAGTAGAAACACGCAGCCAAGTAAGGAGTCAAAGAAGATGCATCTTCAGAAAATAAGGTAGTCTGCCTTCTTCCTGTAACAAGCCTGTGATCTTAAGAGTAATGAGAATAAAGTGCATGTATTCATCTTTAAACTGGTTGCACCTGAATGACATTACAAATGGCCTTCTGAACAATTAAGAAGTCAACAGGCATTAGCTGTATAACATTTTTATTTTACTATATTGACATTTTATGCACAAATATTTTATCAGAGTAAAAATACAAAATAATTGTTTCATGTAAAATTACCAAAAAAATGCAGAACACAAAAGAAATGCATATTAGCAGAGTATAAGTGTCTTTATTTAAAGAGTAAAAAGTATGCAAAAAACCTTCTGTTTTACAAAAAATTGGGAATATTCTTTCTATGCTTTCCTTCTGGCAGCAACAGAACAGCCTTTGACAATATATTCTACATCTTTTATTTTACTGAAGACATCAAGTTAGTCACAGATTTCCCCCTCAACTACAGAGAATGTGACAGTGCTTTTATACTGTTTGAAAGAATCCTTCTTTACTAATTAGAACACAGTGGAAAAGCAGATGATCCCACAACAAAGAACCCAAAAGACTATCATACCTACTGAAAAGCTGCAAAATAATAATCAGATGTATTTACAAAGAAAGTGTGATATCAGAAGTTTTCCCTAGAGGGCTTATCATGTAACAAGAACACTAAGGGGAATAAAGTATTGATACTACATTTCAATTTTGCTGTTAGTTTATCCTCCCACAGTCCAGTTTGATCTAGAAAGCTGGTATCTTAAGCTTCTCTTCTTTTTATACGGTGTTTTAACTAAAAAGGCCTCTCATGAACTCTGCTAAATAAAACTAGTGACTTGTGTTGGACTTCTGTTTAGTAATGGAGTGGTGTTATATACATAGTTGCGGCCACTGAACTATCAGCTTCATCTTATTCTTAGTAATCAAATCTGCATAAGTGACCTCAAACAATTGCCAATTGGTGGAATCAGACTACTGTAACAGTAATAAATGGACTCATGGTTGACCTCTCATGACAGATGAATTTACATATTTTGCTCAGGGCTTAAGATTTTTTAAAAAACAAATAAAACCAGCATGCTCAGTACATGGAGTGCTTTAAGAGCTCAAGAATGAAAACAATATTAAGAGTTACTGAAAGAATCTGGCAAAAAAAAAATTATAATCATGGTGATGATGAAAAAAGTAGGCTAGAACTACATGCAAGATTTCTAGTTAAGCATAAAGTATCTGCAGATGAACATCCACCTATAGACAAAAAGCTCTGTCCTCAATGCATCTTTAAAATGAACATGAGTCTTCTGTGTTCTTTGCCCTCTGCCTGCAAGTATGACTGTTCCTTTTTGGATCAAGAGCAACAGTCCAGTGCTCTCACTACTCAGTATAAACACATTTCATGTTTAGAACCTCACTGTACAAACACTTTTGATTTAAGGTTTAAGAGTAGCTCAATCCCTCACAGAATTAAAAGTTTTCCCTTATCCATTTGCATTTTAATTGTTAAGTGTTACCAGAGAGGGTTTCACTTACAAAAAGTTGGAAAATATGCATGGTGACATAATATACTGTTTAATAACACGAAGGGGCAAACGCAAAACCAATATTGCATCATTTTCAGCCATCAAAAGAAATAGTCTAATAGGTATCAGTACAGAAGCTCAAAAATAGCAGCCTACTTTTTACTGCATGTATAAGTCTGCATGAAGTACTCTCCGTAGCTCAGAATTCAGAATGCATTCCAATTATTTCTATTCATTATCCATACTTCAAATTGCACCCAGCTCTGGAGCATGCATTTGGCTTATGAAGCTTCAAAAACATCACTTCACGTTCAGAAAGAAATTAATTTTAAATAAAAAATACATCTTTGTATTTTAATATGTCAGACTGTACAATAATTTGGGAATCAAACTTCAGTTCTCTGTAAAACTATTTTCAACTTGCATTTTGTTTCTAAACAGGGACTACTGATTGTGATTAACTTAAGTCTTCCGTTCCTAAGGTTGACTACCGTGCAGGTATAAGCACCTTGCAGATCAGAGCATTAAACCCCCCCCACCAAGACAACCTACTCTTTGGGTGAGGGCTATTTTTTCAAGTTTTCAAATCACCTGATGGGGGTGGTAGTGGAGGAAGAAGTTTATCTTCGCTTTTTGCTAAATGGCTACCATTAACAATGTCTTTCAAAACAGGTAAGTACTTGCCCTCATATATGCATATTGTCTACATATTACAATGAAATACTCATAATTGGCTTTTCACCTAAGCCAGATCTAAACCTGGATCTCCTTCTTCAGCACTAATCTTCAGTTCAGTCTAGTCTTAGTTTCCTTTGCTTATAAACACAGAAGCTATTTTAAGAACCTGATGCTTTGTAACATTTAACATGTCTTTCAGCTCTGCTTGATTAAATAAGAATAATGAAAATGTTTAACTTTGAAAGCATCAAATGCCATTTGGTAGTTCAGCAGAGAACAAAAGACTGGAAAGGACTGAGTTCAGAGAACTGATCACCCTGCTTGCTGTAGGTACTTCATTTTTGTTAAAAGCGCTGCAAAAATTACTTTGTACAGCTGTGGACACAGAGCGCTGACCAGTTCAACCTTTCTCACCCACTTCAGATTGCATACCATAGAGGCCCTGACTCAAAGTTGCAGAAGTTGTGATGATCCCTTAACTTATATTGAAATATATGCTGTTAAAAGATCCAAATTTATGCGAGTCCCAGTTCTTTATAGAAAATCATGCTCTATATTGTACTGTCAAGAAACAAAACAAGTTTCCATTTCTGATAAAGGTAAGAGCAGCAGCTGCTCTGGTTATATAGGAAAGGGCTCAGGCTCCTGCTTTCAGGTCCTAGTGCTTAATTATCTTTCTCTGTTTGCAGTGATGCTGTAGCTAGTGCCACTGCTGTAACTGGCTGTGCAATGCCATGGAGCTGCATCTTGGCTAGTTTCTTCTGCTCACATTCTGTGACCAACCGATTCAACTCTGCTGCGCTGTATCCAATCAGAGTTTTCAAGTCGCAGACAAATTTGTACACAAACCTCTTGCCTTGCACTTTGCAGATCATGTCTCCATCATAGTAATACCTGTAAAAAAAAAAAAAAAAAAAAAAATCAATGTAAACTTTCAGCATCTGTAACTTCTATATGCATTGGTTATTTACTTAAGGTCACTCAGAGGCCAAAATATGAATCTTTTTCTCATCAAGATTCTCATATAATTTCACATACCAAGATACTGTTTAGACATTTTCTTGTATGAGGAAAGGGAAGAGAGTTGAAAATTGTCCCTGCACCTTGATACGTTAAGGAGAAACAAAACATAGTAATTCTTTTGTAGGCAGTCGGAAGCACCAGTTCAGAAATGGAGGTCTCAGAGGAGTTTAAAAACAGCTTGTGGGGATGAATAAATTTTATACAGTGCTCTGCCTTAAGAAAATTTCGTTTCCCCACTCATTATTGTCCTTTCCCATCTTTACTTGTCTCTGCTTTTCTGAGGAAAAAATTCATGTTGGACACAGTTTGAAAGTTAGCATTGTAGTTTCTATGCTACTAAAGCAGCCGTTCTCTCCCTATTGTTTTCAAAGATGGAAGTAAAAACTATAAAAGCATTTTTGGCAGTATTTTTTATAGTTCATATGCTGGCAAAACTACATCCTTTGCCTTTACTTACAACTAGAAGTGGCTTCTCTAACTATGAATACTTTTTACATTGTGTCACAAAAGAATTATCAGACTGGGCAGAAAGGCAGTAAAGATAAAGTCTATATGACCCACTGTACTCCAGAGACATTATAAAACTTTAGGTGATACCACTAAAACAGAAGTCAGAATTTTACAGTTTTGTTGCTGTTCTTGTCTCACTGCAGGCACTAATAGAAAGCACGTCACATTTCTCATTAAGAAAACCTAAGTGAGTGGGACATAACTTGGACTTGACGAGCTTAACAAGCTTGTGATAAATTTGGAAAAAATCAAAACCAACCAACAAAACCCCCCCACAAAACCCTACACAATTTAATTTCCTCAAAACCACCACCCAAATGTAGTACCAATGAGCCCAGATTTCTTGACTGTCTAAAACTCAGTCCTCTGAGTGACATGCTTGTAAAGCAAAGACGATTCTCATTCACCCACAAAATTAAGTCAATTAAAAGACTAACTTCTGTCTCCCAGCTCTAGTGGAAAAGAGGTAAGTTACTAAGAATCCAACCAAATTTCTTCAGACACCTCAAATTCTGGGAAAAAAGCGCACCTTTTAATTTCTTACTTTTGAGGGTCACAATCTAAGCAACAGGACCAAAGGAAAGACAGGATGCGAGAGACTACGTAGAAAAAATGATGGCAAGCCTGCTGGTTACTGATATGATGCAAGAAGCCACAGAGGTCTGTTATGGAGTACAAGAACTGTCAAGTGCCACTAGCCAAAATTTTTTGTTAACTCTGTACAAGCATTTACATTTATTATACAATCCTGTACAATAATGCCTGTCTCAAAATAATGCTGTAGAAAAATGCTTTACAAAACTGAATAAATTTCTTTGAATTATTTAGTCCACATTACTGATATGATCAGAAAGGAAAAGAACCACAAGAAATTAGTCCGCATTTATGCAAAGGCCCAAAACCATGCAAGATTTCCACATCTCATGCTAGAAACACTCAAGTTAGAATTCAGGCAATGTGGTGAGAGGATTTTTTTCAATATTATGTTGAATGCATTTCTGATTACAGCATTTACTTATTCAAAAATATAGAAAGCTAAAAATAAATAAATACCCATGCAAGTTCACAAAGCCTTAGTTACTGGAATGTTCCGAGTCACATGAAAGTTTTGTTTCAGAATAATACAGATGAATTATTTTTCTTCAAGTCTCACTTCCCTGCTGGATAATTAAACAGATGTTGATTTTAGAAAATTTACCAAGGTGTATGTAACAATGAAAGCTGCTCTTTTGTTTTTCACCTGGCCCTAGTTTCTATACTGCCTGGTTTTCCTACACCTGGGCAGAAGAGCTAGCACATTTCTCAATAATATCAACATCATTTTCTCTATTAATCAACAATTGAAACAGTAATTTCAGTACATTAGTAAGCAAAACATATTACTATTTAATAAAACTTTAGCTTGGCAACAGTGTTTATCATGGGAGTAGCAAGAGGCATTAAATATCCCTTCAGACATTCAAGTGTTAGAAAACATGTCAATATTGATGCAGCTGCCAAAATGGCAACATTGAGGCATGTGATTTCTGTAATTCTGTGACTAAGATATAAATGCAAAACTTCTCTAATAGTGATTTATGCAAATTACTGTGCAGACATCTGTTTAATATCCCAGTGATAAGAACATTATTCTAAAGTTCTTCAGCTGTCTTTGAGATGTTCTGTGGAGTTTGTTGACAAAACCCAAAAAACATTGGCATCATTTACATCATTTTTATGCTCCAGAAAGTTTTCACATATACCTTCAGTACACAAATGCATAGATTCACAAAACCAGGTTGGAAATATGGGAATGGTATTGCAACAATACAGGCTGGGGAGCAGCTCTACTGGAAAGGTCCTGCTTTGTGCAGGAGGCTCTGGACCAGAGACCTTCTGAGGCCCTTCTCACCCAAGGGATTCTGTGATCCTATGAAAACAGTAACATTCCAATGTAGTATCTAAATAATGCAAGAACAGCCACACAAGACGAGACTAAGGATCTGTCTAGAACAGGATATAGACTCCAACAGACCAAAAGAGGAAGCCTAAGGAAAAGCATGAAAGTAGACTAAGCATATATTGATGCTCTTCCTTGCTTTCAATGATCTGGGGCTCAGAAACTTCTAGAAGTCACATCTTTCCATACCTAATGTCCTTCAAAATATTTCTTTTTCATTAATTTGTCCACTTTCCTCTCAAACTCAATTCTGGCATCCATAATACTATGCCTCAAGAAGTTACAAGACAAACTAAAGAGTATAGTTAAGATGTGTATCTGGTGCCTGCCAGTTTCTTCTGATGCCTCCTGTTCATGTAAATGAGACACTGAGCAGTATTCTTTACTGACTCTATGCCATTCATGGTCTTTTAGACTTCGATCTCCCCCAGTGAAAGTACTCATTCATCATTACGCATATTGATGTTACTTAAATTCTCCCTAAGAGACTAAAGAAAGCCAGAATACGGTAACTTTACCATCATTTCTCATGGAGGTATTATAAAATAGAAGCTGATTTATTTTTTTTAAAAGCAATGCTAGATGCATTTACTTCCTTTTAAAAAAATAACGTAGCCAAAAGTGAAAATGCTGAAAAGTAGATCTTAGATCTCAGACTTCAACCAATATGCAACTTCACTCGTACAGGAAGAGCTCCTAAAACTGCTTAAATAATCTGCAGGATTAGGCAATAAATACCTTTCTTGAAAACTAATCAAGAGAAATAGATTTAACCATATCAGAGTAAGAAATTAGAAGTTCAATCTTAATGATTTCAGAGAAATTGGATGAATCTTCAAATTATTCCAGAGGCCAAAATAATCAGGGCAAAAAAGTCTAAAATTCAGGTACTTGCATTCTTCCCCCTCCTGAAGCACATCACCCACAGTGATTCAGTAACACAAGTCTCTTTTACCAATGTCAAAATACAAAATCACGATGGAATGAAGACAGCCTGAAATGCTTCCATTTCTTCAGATTATAAAAGTTCTCCATGTTGGAATCGGGTAAATTGAAACTTTCCTGTCAACTGTATTTTTCAGTTTAACATCCTTACCATAAGAACAATGGAATGGATCAATCAATATTTGAAATTAAAAAAGTTTTGTTACATACAGAAAAAATTGTTACATACAGAAGACTACTAACAATTACGTAATTACAGGAAAGTATCCGTTTTATACCATAACAAGAGCAAGAGGAACATGAACAAGTAAACTGTAAAACATAAAAATAAGTCAATAATTCAGAGTATTCACATATTTCTGGATCTTTCACCAATAATCAATATTGTTTGGCACACTACTGAAAGCATAAATGCTGAAGATATATCAAAAAGAAATATCTTTCTGAAAGTGAGCTACCCAAATTAACTATCATATCAGTTTCAATCATCTTGAAAAAAGAAAATATATTTTTAAGAAGTTACTGTACTAGCTTCTTAAAAAAAAAAAAAAAAGAAAAAAAGAAAAAAAAAGAAAAAAAACAATAAATACCTTGCCCCTAAGATTACTACAATCTGATGGGAAGGAGTAGCTTCAGAGGATCTGTTTATCCCTTTACTAAAAAGTCGCAAGTCTTGCATTATGGTAGTTAAAAATAAAGTAGCCAATTGGAAGCAAATCACTTCATATCTGATCAGTACCTAAAGTTTCTTACCTCAAAGCCCGACTAAGCTTCTCATAGTTCATAGTGGGTTTGTTTTTGCGCTGTCCCCATTTTTGTGCAACCAGTTCAGGTTGATTCAGTTTAAACTCTCCTTCATCACCAACCCAAGAAATACAGTCCCGAGCATCTTTGTCAGTGAGAAGTTCTAATAAAAACTGCCACAACTGGATTTGGCCATTGTTTCCTGTCAAAATAGGAATAACAAGATCCATTTCAGTAAGTCCTTTTTATGTTCCCCTCATAGCTAAAAATTTTCAACCAACATATTAAAGCAGACCAACATAGACTATATAATGGAAGGAAAACTTGCACTTAATTAATTTCTTCCAATTATTCTTCTGTAAACATTTTCCTGCAAAGTCATCAGTATTAATCTATTAAAAAAAAACTAATGGAATACAGGGGAAAAAAAAATAAAAATCAAAATTTCAAATAAACCTGTCCCTAGAACTTAAGAAAAAAATTACATAACACTAAACAGTCATTTAGACACATACCTATCCCTAAAATAGAGGAGATTTAGCAAGAGCTGCTTATTCCTTTTCAGGTATATACAGACATACATATATGTAATAGAAGTTGTTTTTAAAAATTGTTTAGTCTCCAATTTTCAAGGTGAAATATTATAAATACAAAAATAAAACCCCAACCCAAACTTCAGTTTACGTCAATATAACATCTTTGTATGTCCAATCATTAAGATTTCTTTTTAACTCAACTATCTGCAGTTAAATTCCTAAATTCTAAATGAGATACAGGTAACAGATCTAAAGTCTAAAGGGAGAAACACAGAGTATTCTCCACTGACGTCAGCCGATAAAATCTTGGCCTAAGAATCCTGAATGACACTGTAATAGACTTTTATGGAAAGTTTAAAACAAATAAAAATTCAAGGGGAAGGAGAGGAAAGGATTTTACAGAAAAATTCAAAACAGTGGAGAGAACCAAAGCAAAAATGACAGCAAGAAAAAAAATAAGATAAGGAAATTAAGATGAGTTATTAATAATCAAAGAGTATGTACGAATAACAGTAATTCCAGAAATAAAATGCAGATTTAGGGTGCAGTTTTCCAGAAGGTGCATTCACTTAACAAAACAAGAAATCTGAAACTTGCTAAATTCTAAAGTCACCAAACTGGGGTGGGGTGGGGGGGGTGGGAGAGGAAGGAGGGGAACAAACAGAGCAAGTAGTAGCTAGGCTAGGATTCTATAACATACAGCTTATTTTCTCCCCTTTCTGCAAATGGAAAGTGGAAAGAAGTTAGAAGCTTGAATAAATGCCATGCAGTGGTTTGAGAGCGCAGACTGTTAAGTGATGGGAAGGGAAACAATTTTACGCATTTTATTTACTGCAGGACTCAAAAGCTGCAGCATCATGTTAATATAGTGCCTGTGTGAGGTGCAGCAAGGTAACCAACCTACCAGGTCTGCATATGCTTGTGATATATTTTGTAGCTACAGTCCCCTTCACACCACATGGACTTCTACAAACCTCACATTTAGAGTGACAAAGATGTGTTCTACAAAACTGTAATTCAAATTAATGAGTGTTTACTGCATTTGCATTTAAAAATAATGGAGACAATACCTGTTCTGTTCCCAGGGGAACTTCTATCTTCCCCAGAGATCCTTGGAGCTCTCTGTACTTTAGCTGCCTTTGCACTACTGTTTATTACTTTAATGGTAGTTGGGGTAGCAGGCTGTACAGATGCTGGAATAATCTGCACAGCTGTAAAGCAGAGAACATTGCAGAACATCAATTATAAATCACTGGCACAGAAACAGGCATGTATTATTTATTAACTGTATTATAACAACATCTACAAGCTAGTTTTTTCCTTTGCTAAGATGACACATTGTATAGTCCACAATGCTAAGAATAATTTAAAGACTTTTTACGTCTTACAGTGGAAATTGTGGTTTTAGACTCATAGTAGAGATGCCACATTACAGATGAAACATCAGCTTTAGTTTACTACCATGTGTATTACATGTTTCCATAAAAAAAACCCTTATGCCTTTTTTTTCATCTTTATGCTGTTGCCATATGATCTACCCTAACGCACATTTCTCTAGTCACTGTACAACCCTCCATACCTGCCATTCAAACAGCAATTAAATACCCTTCTATTACAATGGTGCAAGAGGATGCAAATACCCCACTCTAGGTGGCTTTAACTAGACAAATCCAGGATGTAATACACAGTCTATCTATTTAACATATAAGCTGCTTACAAGTCTTCTGAAAATTGATTCATTTTAATAATTGATGACACTGCTTCAGCTGGAAGAACGAGTTTCAAATAACTGGAAAGTTTCTTTAATGCATTTTTTCTAGTATTGATTTCTAAGCAAGTCCTCTCTTCCACACTACCCTTCAATTTTTGGAAACACTTCCTTTTGAAACCGTAACATTTTAATATATCCATTCATTAATGCAATATATAACCCAAAAAACCAGAACAACTCAAGACCTCAAATATATATCCTAGACAGCTTATTTCAAGAGAGTGGGAAACGCACCATCCAAAATGAAAGTTAGAAACTTTCATAGTTCAGGTCATACACTTCCTTTCAGCCAATAACAAAGTATTGAGAAACTCAACATTTTGCTTTGAAGTTTCAAATATGCTCTCCTCTCCTCACCAAGGAAAACTACTCTCTAGTGCTTTTCTAAATGTTATACTATTGTAGTGCTGAACCAAAGTACAGCACTAAACCTGCAAACAGTTAACTGCTGGCAAAAGTACTTACGCTGATCAATAGTAACAGTTGCTATTTCTCCAGAGTGTTCTTGGCTAGCCAACACATCTGCAAATTAGGAAAAAAACCAGTAAGCTTTTATTTAACCCACAAATTTCAAGTCACCTGAAGATCAAAAACTTTCATATTTCATAGAGGAAAAAAGTCAAAATTTGGTATCAGTTTGCAAGAGACATTCATAGCTCATGGTCTTATGAATAGAGACATTTAATGTCTGTCATTCAATTTTTAGAAATAAGGATGTAGTGTATATGGTGAATTTCAAGGTATCTTATGCATTCTCCATCCCCTAAAACCTTTAGCTATATCATGTAAATGAAGATGGAAATAGTTTTTAGTCTGCCAAGTTACATCCAAACATGGTAATCTGAAATGCCCATGTACATTATTCTATTATACACATACATCACTTATCGGTTGTGTACAACGTAAGGATTTCGCTGCCTATGCTTAATAATCTTCACTTCTATATGACATAGAGATGTATACTAAATAACACACAATCAATATTTAATTACAAAACTGTCAAATTCAGAAGATGCACAAACTAAAAATCTTTATTAAACCAAGGAGGAATCATCAGTCACTACTTCCTCCCTATTAGTTATGAAGTTTGATGAAAGATGGGCAAACAGTGTTTAGTATGCAGACACGTTTCCTAACAGCAGACATTCTCACTAATACCTCCTGTTATCTTGTATTGATGCCCTCATTTTTACTGCCAGTATTAAACAGAGGAAAAACAACGGCTCACAATTGTTTTCATCTTTAAAGAAAGGGGAAAAAAAAAAAAAAAAGAGAGAAGGGGGAAGGGGAGTAAGTAAAGTCAGTTACAGAAAAATCTCCCATACACTTTCGAAGAAGCTCCAAATGGCTCCAGAGAATTTCTCCCCGTGGGACACGCTGGAAAAAGTCTTCTTGACTGAGGCTGCAGAGCTCCCGCCCGGGAATGCTGAGTGCATTGAGGTCAATGTCAGTCATGCTGAACTCCTTCATTACCCACACCACCCAGTGGAGCACCTGGTCTGTCGACCACTGCACTGGGTCTGGGAAAAGAGAGACAAAACTACAAATCATCCCATTATATACTGCAAGGTTCCTCCTCACTGAGGATACAGAGCTAGTCCTCACTCTAAGTTACAACAAGAATGAAATACAAGTGGTTACTGATCCACAGCATTCAAACAACCATAACCCAAAGTTCTCTCTTTTTTTGTATGACCTTTTCTGAAGGCCTTTTAAAAAACTTTATTTAGGGGGTTCTTGTTATCTATTTATTTATTTTTTAAAAAGGGCCTGCTTCTAGGGCAGTCAGTGCTGCTATTCAGTTAAAGTCCAATGACAGTATGTTTTCACTTATATAAAAACTTCCATAAAATAAAATATATAATGTCAAGAAGTGTAGTTACCATGACCAAATCTGACTGGATGGAAAGTTGACTCCTCTTAAAATGCTGACAGAATGGTGTTGCTTGGTGGGGAGATGGAAAGGGCAAAAAAGGTATTTCCTTTAGCAAAAGCTTTTACATCAGAACTATGCCCAACATTTCTCAAACACAGAAGGTATTTTTTTCTTCTTCTTCCATATGTCTTTAGTTTCAAAAAAGAGTAATGGCTCTCACACCAGGCTGCTCTTCCTCAAATATGTTGATCAGCATGCGTTTATGATGAAATATTACATTCTAAACTCATTCACATTATCTCAGTTTCTAAACCATTTGAAATCACCATCGTACTGGGTTTGGCTGGGATGGAGTTAACTTTCTTTATAGCAACCCATATGGTCCTGTGTTTCACACTGGTGACCAAAACAGTGTTGGTAACACACTGATGTTTCAGCTACTGCTGAGCAGTGCTTGCACAGAGTCAAGGTGTGACTGACTAAAGCCCAAGGGGTGGAATGTGACTCCCCTACAATGGACGAAGGCTCAGAGGAGATAGGCAAGGGTGAAGCGCCCATGCAGCCCGGAGAATAATGCAAAGAAGCTGACTTTATCTCAACAAAAAGGAGGTGGAGGGTGGCCTTTGTTTTAGATAAACAGCTATCAACAGCTGAGTGGATCAACTGGTGGTGTAAACTTCTCCCTGAGTTAGCCAGACCAGCATGTGGGGAGTGAATACATGGCTCAGCCCAACATAGAGTACACAAACTAGACAACTAGCAAAAGAATTTTGAAGAGAACAACAGGCTTGGGCTGGTTTCAACCCACGTCTTTCTTCCCAGCAACTGGGGACACCCAACATCGTGATGGTGAGCATATATATACAGACACCAGTAATGGGAATCACATTGGTATTGTGATTGAACAGATTATTGCAATTGTTGTATTTTTCTGAGTGTAACTCACCTTTGTATTGTGTTTTTAGCATAATTTGCATCACTCTGCTAAATCAGAAATATGATGTAACATCAACCATCTTCAAGTAAATTTGATATTAAATGTTACACCCTCCACACATGGAATATCTAAAGGAATCTGGTCAGAGAGTATTGGAGTCCCGACACAAGGCCTTCTCTGTTTCTCACTCAGCCACCCTCACAAGTAGGCTGGGGGTGCACAAGAAACTGGGAAGGGACACAGCCAGGACAGCTTATTAAATGGTCTTTATCTTGGCCCATGATTTTTTTCTTTTAAACTCCCTTTGGTCCTTTTGATTCTTTCCCCCATGCCTCTGGAGCGGAAGTAAGTGACTGGGTGGAGGCTCACCCACCAAGCTGGGGTCAGCCCACCACATGGGTGGGCTAATAGACATGCACTATATATAGATAGATAGATAGATAAAAACATAGAACATTAAGTGTAATACACCATATCTAGAAAGACTACATTAAATAAACCATTAAACCAAGATTTGATACAATAGGACCCAATGCATACCTATATTTGAATCAAACAAGCCACAGCATCAAGTTTTGGGATGCTTGTCTGACATTTCAACAGAACACAACAGCACGTGGTTTAAATGCCAGTGCCAAACACACAAAACTATAGACAACTCACACACCAGAGGAACATATAGAAATGGTAATAAATAATCAATTCCAGATATGTGCCATACATGATTCGTTGACTGAACACATTTTAACATTAAAACTCTGTTGTTTCAAGCAGTATTAGTGTGAACAAGCTAGAAAGAGGATGGGTAAATCTAAGCATCATCTTGAAAACTTTGCTAATGTTGTACGCAATATATTAAAACATGTCAACAAGTATGAACTGGAAATGGAAACTAAAGCAGGGATATTTACTTTTACTGTCTCAAGGGCAAAAAACAGGAGCAGAACAATTATGTACTTTTAAATACAATATCCGAAACAGATGTCACCTTGACAAGTCTTCATTTTAAGAATTAAAGGAAGCAAAGCTTTCTAAGTCTATAAACTTTATCTAGAAGCCACAAATTCCATCTTGCTTAATAAAGGACAGTAACATCGCATCATTTTTCACTGATGCTACCTAAACCATACAATGTAATCCTTTGGGAAAAGCCACACCAAAAGGGTTTTGGTCTTCAAAACATTATCAGCAGTGAATTTTCATCAAAAAGCTGCTAATTTATTCTCATTGACAGAACATAATCTGCAGGGTAACATGAATCATTACTTTCTCTAACCGGTTCCATGGTTTCCAAACTTCTGCTGCTCCCTTTCCTGGCTTTATTTCTCATACCAATTAATATTTTCCTTCTTCCTAAAGACCTTTGCAATGGTACCAGATTTTTGGATTGTATTAGCAGAAATACCTTTAACAGCTAAGAACTAGCAATCTCCAGTAAACCCCACCGAAACATAACACAAAGGGAAAGCCACAACATTTTAAAGACCTGCTAAAAGCTAATTTTCCATTTGCACCAAAACAGAGAAACCTGTAAGGATGAAGATACTGAACCACTAACTTCCTGGATGATCATCATTTACTGACTGGATTTGACTTTTAATATCAACGTACCCTGTCTTTTGAAAAGATTCAAGGAATAATTCCAGAGAACTTCACAGAACCAAGCCTCACAACTCTTTGAAGGAGCCTGTTTTCTATTTTTTAAGATGTGTATTTATAAAAATGGGGAGGGGGGAGGGGGGGGCTTTGGGGGGACTACATAAGAACTTTTAGAACATTCTTTATTCTCAGAAACTTCTGACTGTATCATAACATAGAACTTAGTGGTGCCTTGTTTCAACCCAAGTCCCTGCAACTTCAACTCAGATAACATTTAAAATGTTATTCTTTATAGGAAGGCAATTTAGCACATTTTTCTGATATCAAGAGAACACTATTATTCTTAATACAGAGATCTCTGCCATAATGAACTAGTATGATTTTCCTGGAAAATCTGCACTCCCATAATACAAAAGATATTGAACTTTTAAAGTCACAGTTGCAGGTTATAGGGTTTTCTTAAAGTAGCAACATTATTAAAGTTTATTAACAACATTATTCAACGTAACAACAACATGGTTTTAAGTAATTTTCTTCTTATATGAATGGGAAAGCATGCTGAAAAATCTCAGTCTGCTCCTGATAATGCCT
>NW_010972529.1:3081839-3095129 GCF_000737465.1 Haliaeetus leucocephalus
CCCCCAAGTTCTGTGTCTAATCCCTAATTATCAACAGACATAGCATGATAAAACCTATTTTGGAAGTGCTTGCCAGTAAGAACAACAAAAGGGCATGAAAAAGCCATTGCTTTAGTTATCAAAAATACGTTCAAAATACTGGCAAGCTCTATGTCCTTCAAAGACCTGTAGCATCACTGGAATTCTTAAACACTTCCAAATATCCCACTTGCCAAATATATTCCAGTTTTGCAGGTCTGCTTAGATACTACAGCTTCATGTGCTGAATACGCCTTGACAGTACATTTTTGCAAGTCACAACAAGCAACTCAGCTGGATAACCTCCTGAACGTGAGGTAGGTCTAAAACCCACAATTTCAGTTCAATCCTAAACAGGCATTCAGAGATGCTTTTTCTAAGCTAACCTTGAATTAGCAGCCTGCTAAGTAACAACATTAATTCAAAAGAGATAATGATCTACCAGAATACTTAAATTCAGTTCTGAATCATCTTCTTCCAGTATGTTGAAGTCAAGTATGATTTTCCATGCAAAATCAGATTTAACACCATACTCAGCATCCTACAACCTATGGACAAGTTGTTTCAGTATCTTTACAGGCAACCCCCACCAACTACTGAGTGTAGTTCAAATTCATACACACACGAAAAAGAGCCTTATCACTAACATGCACATTTTTAAGGAGGGGAGGAAGAAGAAAACTGCTTTCTAAAAACTGCAATAACAAAGTTATGAGGCAAAAAAGCACTATTTTAATAAAACTATCACAAGCGCTGATTCTACTTCTCTTTAGCCTTCTCTTATGCAGGTATTTGCATTGTACTTACCCATACCATAAGAAGCTTTCTCTGAGGTACTGGAGCACTTTAATTATATAACCAAAACTAATTATCACTTATGAAAAAACATCAATTCCCCAAACAAACAAAAGAACCCAGCCCCTACCTGAACATACACGCACACACACACAGAGTCATGTATTATTACCATAGGGTATTCCAAGGCGCTCCTGCTCCTTTCGGTATCCTTCCAACGCTGCAGCCCATCGCGTCACTTGTTCAGAGGTTTCATCTGAAATTGTTGTAATATGTTTTGTTCCATCCAAGGTTATCACTTGAGCTTCCTCAACAAGGTGAGCTTCAGCCTCTGCATGATGAGCATCTGGATCAATCACTACCTCCACAGTCTCCACAGGCTTCACAATTTCAAGGATGTTTAACTTGGGCTCTATCCCTAGGTATAGAAAGAACAAACACAAAACTTAAAGATAGCAATGCAAATATGAAAAAAAAAGGTTGTTTTAAAGCTTTCTGATAAATAGGTGTTAGCATACTTAAGAAAGAAGCGTGACACAAACGCATCATCAAATTTCTGCAAGTGTTCTAAATTAGAATGTCATATTCTATTATACAGTATATATTTTAGTAAGGTGAATACAAAGCTGTCCCTCTTTCCTCTCCCAGTATTACAGCTTCCTGTTCTATTTAGGTGATCCATTTCACGTATCTTGAACAGAATGTTCATCATGTGGGCATAAAGAACACGTATTTTGGAAAGAAATACACCAAACCAAACAAACAAAAAAAAAAGCACCCCCCCCCCCAAAAAAAAAAAAAACAGAACAAGCATCCACCTCTCTCCCCCAACAAAGAGGCATTTCTTTCAGCCTTTACAATATTTCCCTGATATCTCTGGGGTCTACATACAGGAGTTAGCATTTTCTTTCAGTACCCTGCAATAGGCAGTGTGTTCAACAGCAAGTTAAAAGAAAACTAGAAAATTGTTCATGTTTTAAGCTTCACCAGCTATTCATGATTTGGTTTTATGTCTGTTATTTAAGATATTAGACCACAGATTTGGAAGATATGTCTATATCTATTCTGCAGCAATAAAGAACACATTCACTAATGCTACTAATGCTTTGTATCACCACCTTCTCTGTTGTCTTCAGAGAAGCTATTTTGTCCAACTGGTGCATCACCAAATTTCTGACATTGTATAGAAGATTCTTTTTGTCATTATAATATGCTAAACAGAAGAAAATTCTTTCAATTTTTTGTGACATAATTTCCATTATAATAACAACTAGCAACCACGCTTCTTTAAGAGATTTTTATCAAACATATTTGCACATTTAAAAAAAAAAAAATCTGTAAGATTCCAATTTATTATGACTTGGAAAACCTTAACTAGGGTTAGGCAGCTGAAAGTAGGATTCACAGAACATTACATGGCCTGAGTAACTTCAGTATCTTGTTCCGTAAGGTATTACTTTGGGTCCCTCCCGTCTAATCTATATTAAAGCTAAGTGTAAGATGATAGATTCTGTAGGTGACGGTCTTAAAAGCTAAAACCGCAATCCATTCACAGTTTATAAGGGAAAACAAATGGAGTACTTACCTGTAGTACAAGTAAGAACAAACCAAGTCTTTCAGACAAGTATTCCTCCAGACTTTAAAAGGAATTCAGCTTGAGAAAAATATTGGAAAGGGAACACTACAAAGACCATAAGTACATGCAGCAATATGAAATTAAGGAATTGAAAACAGGTGTAGGCAACCAATAAGTGGCTGATCAGATGAAGAAGCAAATACAAAGAAAAAGCAAACAAGTACCTTACTTAGGAGAGTGTTTTATATAGGCCATCTAAGATTAACATGCACAGCACAGGCTTATTTTAAAGTCCAATAGGAATGGGTAAGGGAAAACACTAAGGGTTAAAATTCGGGTTTTCATCTTCAAGAAAGAAAGTAAAGAAAAAAGCTTCTAGAGAGGAACAGTTCACTATTGCTCAACAAAATAATTCACTGTCTGTCAAATAACTACATGTCAACAGAAGCGTGAATCTACTGCTTTATCCGTAATGCAAACATGGAGATCAAAGTGATGAGTCTCTGTAGAGGAATCAGCTTATAAGTAGAAATGTTGTGAACTAACAGTTGGCCACCTAACCTACTGCAACATTAGATCAACATTAATTCACTGGATTTGTTTGCATCTCTTCTCACATGTCTCCCTTTACCTAATGCATAAGAAAACAGGTGTCCAGTCTTCCTTGGACAGCACTTAAGTTGTGCAACACAATGTGACTACGTCACACACCCCAGAAGTATAAACTGGTACAAAAAGTACAAAAATTCAAGGACATTAGCTATCAAGAGATGTCCAGATGTTGCCAGTACAAGCCCTTTCACTGCTATTTGTCTGAAGCTAGAGAATACTAGGGTTCAGACTGACCTACAGGCAACCTGCTTTTTTTTTTTTTCCTTAAAATGTCTAGTATTAACTATAGACAGAGACAGGACATTACTCAAACTGCACCTTTAATCTAAATCAGTATGTTTCATTACACTTATGAATTGTTCCTTTACATATTGAAAATAATAAAAGCCTAGTTATTGCCAAAAAACAGTTTAGAAACCACAGTCAAATGAGGTGTTACACACTTAAAACGCTCAGACTTCAGCTACCTAAATCCAAAGAACGTTTTGCACTTAACCACCACTGAGTCCCAAAATCTGTGTAAGTATCTATAGTACAACTACATACACATGCACAGAAATTCTCAAAGCAGCTAAACACTAACCTCTTATGTCAGTCAAGCGTTTAAAAAGTAGGTGGAACAGCATCTGTTTGGGAAAATGTTAATTTTGCAGGTGTGCTTTGGGTGTGCATAACAGACAGAACTGTGTTCAACAGAAACAGCAGCTACAGATGCTCATTCAAAACACAGCCTTGACTTGTTTGTGTATGCGGTACATGAACGACTTGAAGGGCAGGTTAACTAGACTACCTGTTCATATTCTTTGCAAACAACAAGAAATAGAAAGCAAAACTACATTGTCCACCTCCATAATACAGGTCTCTCTGCTCCTATTGCTCAAACCAATGACTGTGAGAGATCACTGCTCTCATTGCAGCCCTTTCAATTTAGTATGTCTGTCTCCCACAGTTCATCTGAAAAAAGCATGGCCTGGTTTCTGCTGGGATAGAGTTAATTGTCTTCCTACTAGCTGGTTTGGTGCTATGTTTTGAGTTCAGTATGGAAGAATGTTGATAACACTGATATTTTCAGTTGTTGCTAAGTAGTGTTTAGTCTAAAGTCAAGGATTTTTCAGCTTCTCATGCCCAGCCAGTGAGAAAGCTGGAGGAGCACAAGAAGTTGGCACAGGACACAGCCAGGGCACCTGACCCAAACTGGCCAACAGGGTATTCCATACCATGGGACGTCACATCCAGTATAGGAACTGGGAAGTGGGGGCAGGGAATCGCCGCTCAGGGACTAGCTGGGTGTCGGTTGGCGGGTGGTGAGCAATTGCCCTGCGCATCATTTGTACATTCCAATCCTTTTATTACTACTGTTGTCATTTTATTAGTGTTATCATTATCATTATTAGTTTCTTCTTTTCTGTTCTATTAAACCATTCTTATCTCAACCCACGGGTTTTGCTTCTTTTCCCAATTTTCTCCCCCATCCCACTGGGTGGGGGGGGGGAGTGAGTGAGCAGCTGTGTGGTGCTTAGTTGCTGGCTGGGGTTAAACCACGACAACTTCCATTCAAGCTTGCCTCTACTCTGTTGATTAAGGAAGTAGAAAAAGCAAGAAAATAGTCCTTCAGGTGACAGACTGCCAGCCAGATCTTCCACTTCTGAAGTTTTCCCAAGAAAGATTTCAACCTGAGCCATACACCCAGCACTGGAATTTACAACCTGAAAAATTTATCTTCCCTCCATTTCTTTTCTTTAAAAAAAACCAAAAAACCCCAAACAAAAAAAAAGTAAGCCACTAAAGATAGTGTCACAATCCACTTTACCATATCTCAAGAACAAAAACACCTATCAACCTTAACAGCTTCAGGATGTCAGGATGGCAACGTGTTAATCTGATATTGTCTACAGTCAAACAGGCAGGAGAAAGCCTTGGTCAGATAACTTGTGTCTGGACTGAAAAAAAACAAAACCCACACCAAAATATTTGCTGTGGAGGTCTTTAAAATTAAAGCTTTTTTCAAATTCTTTGACATATGATGCAACACAGTTAGATCTCCACAGACTTGCAAAATGCTTATTTAAGAGCAGTACAGAACAGGGCTATACTCAAAATTGTTGTTCCCACAATGGCATTCTTCAAACCAAAAGAAAGGAGTTAAGGCAAGGTGGAGTGACAGAATGGTCTTTCTAGTAAAAAGAATAAACAGGACTGATATTTTATCTTCTGTAACTTATATTAAGGTATCTTTTATGAAATGCTGTAAAAGAACTACAATGGACTATGTTTCAGCTGGTGTTTATTCCTTTGAATTTACAGATGGCTAATCAAAATTTGATAGAGCACTTGAACTGACATAACAGCTTTTCTCTGAAGAAATAAGAGAGTCCAATCCTTCACAACGATTAGCATCACTGATTACTGCTAGCTGAATTCTATATATTATACAAGTTGAAGGAAAATAAAAATTAGTAGATCAAGAATATTTCAGTACCTCATCCATATAAGAAAAATATGTGGATGGCACAAAAAGCTGTTTTTTCCCTCTGGCTCAAAGGGACACTGCAGTCAGAGAAAGTGCATTTCCCTGTTAGTGATCCAAATTATCTTCCTTTTATTATTTATATCCATGCTGCTTGTTTTCTGATATTCTGTCCTGCCATACTTTACTTGCCTTCAACAGACACATTTCTTATGAGTTGCTCAAGTGTCAAGTACTGTGGCATGAGAAACAACACTGAGGATTGTTCCAAAGTTACACAAAAGTACTTAAAACTCAGGTGTTTCTTGGGGGAGGGGGCGAAAAAGCGGAAAGGGCGAAAAAGCGGGAAGGGCGAAAAAGCAGCTCCTTGTGTCCTTGTGCTATATGGTCATGCACCTCAGTTTTACAATGAAGAAGAGAACAAAATAAACAGGAAGATAATAGTGAAGATATTTACCATGTGCATCCTTTTGAAAATGGAAGTCTAAGCACTGCATACTGCAAGTTACTAG
Source organism: Haliaeetus leucocephalus (assembly GCF_000737465.1). NCBI lineage: Eukaryota > Metazoa > Chordata > Aves > Accipitriformes > Accipitridae > Haliaeetus > Haliaeetus leucocephalus. The sequence continues at coordinate 3,087,820 of NW_010972529.1, forward strand.
GCATGAAGTAAGAGCAGTTATTCCAGTTCCCTGAAGGACATTTCTACTCTATTTTTAAAAACAGAAAGGTAGTTCAATCCCCATTACATACATGGAACTGAGGATTCAACCTAGCACTAGTCACCTGACACTCAGCATCAAATGCAAATTATCAGTCTTACTTAATACTGTTAATACAAACCAGAAAGGCTCTCTTCTGTCTAATCTACACTGAAGCCACAAGAAAACAAAACATGCTCCCCAAATTTTGCTAATCTGCTTGCTGACATAACTCAAAACAGGTACCAAAGATACCCTACTCCAGCAGGAACTTGTCACTGTTTGAAAATATGGCAACAAACATCTGTAGCTGTTCCCAGTGCCCAACATAAACGTTGTCTTCAGTGAGTGATGGCAGTCCTTCCAATCAAGACATATGGAGGGGGCAAAGGAGAAGAATAGGACAAAATGCTAAACAATGAAGCTACTAATTCCTGAGGATTCAACAAGGGGAAATCCTGTCATACCTGATAATACAAATAAAAACTACGCATCAGTAAATCCCTACCCACCTGGTTAATGCTCCTCTGTCACAATGGTTTACACTGAATTCTCATCCAAAGAAAACAGTAGATAGTGATCCCAGCCTTTCATACCAATTTTCAGTTGGCTACATATAGTCTCATAATCAAATTGTTCATGAAGCACACAAGCTCACTCACCTCAAAGATGAAATTGTCACCTACCAAGACAAAAATCTTTCGCCTGCTTAGATACTTGGCCTGGTATGAGTAACTACTCATCCTTAATGAAAGCCTCATACTGTAACTGTCACTATTTGACTCAGGTTTGTTTGGATTTCGTTTGGGTTTTTTTGGTTTGTTGGGGTTTTTTGTTGTTTTGGGGTTTTTTTTTACTTAGACATTGATATGAAGTTACTATAAAAAATATTTCAAATAGCATCAGCCCATAACATTTATTTTAATTACTATTACTTACAACCACAGTACACAATGAAAGAGACATTCTGAAGCTACTTGACCATTCAGTGATTTTCTCAATTTTACATCTAGAAATAGTAGGGGATTGGGTTTGCTCACAAGCACACCTACGATATTAATTTGTCTGTACAACAGACAAATATAACTGCTTACCTTGCCTAGATATTACTTGCACACTGAGTTGCACTGTTCCATCTGTTTTTACTCCTTGATCAAAAAGGCTTCGATCCGGGTCCAGCTTGATAAAAGCAAAAAAAATTAAAAATATGTATTAGTCTCCCAGTTATAACAAACTTATTCTCCTTTAAACTTTAGAAACACTTAGTGTCTGCAGCAAATTTTCTGAAGAAGCATGCAAATATTTTTAGTACTATGTAGACACAGTACATGACAGAAAGAATTCGATCAGAATTTGAAACTTGCCACTCTGTTCTGCTTAAGGTAGTTTCACTTACAGGGACATTTTTTAACTTGAAAAAAGAAATGCAATACCTTCACTTTGTAAAAAGTATCTACAGTTCCTTTTCTTAGTTTTTAACACCTTCATAACAATTCTTGTCTTTAAAGCAGTATTCACCCTGTTATTTCGGGAGAAGCCACAGATGCCTGATTATAACTACAAATAAAACATGCAGGTAAACACAACCTGAACCAGTTATACTGTCTAACATGAACATGGTGATGCCTGTAAAAACAGTGTGTGGGGGGGGATTTCTTGAGTAATGTTTTGCTATCTATGTACCTGAATAATATAAAAACTTTCTCGCTTTATTCAGATTCAAAACAAGATTAGACTCACAGAACTTCAGGCAGCAACAAATTATGTGGGCTACCTCAAGAGAAGATAGTATTGTCGTTGCTCTTGTTCTTCTTTCACTTGCAAGGTGGTAATTTTTTCCTTTCTTACCCTCACTCCAGGAACCCCAAAAGTATTTTGATTTTATTCACACTGACTTAGTGTGTACTTATTAAATGGTCTGATGATAATGAACCTGACAAAAAATTAAACTCTTAATTGTAATGAATATACCAAATGAAGCGTGAATTCCACAAACAATGGAAGAAATGGACGAAGTATGTAAATGCTTCTCCATTAAGCGGTTATATCTTTCATAGCCTTTCAATTTACCTGGATATCTTGGAGACAAATTTCATGTGCATCCAAGGAACACTGCAGTCTGGGTTCCAGCAATTTCTTAAGATTTCCAATTGGTTCATTGATGTCAATAGCTTGACTCACAAATTCTGCTGTGGTGTAGGTTTGCTCAACGATGCTTAAATACCAAATTAATACAACAAATCATTACCTACATGTTAATACAGTTGGTATAGAAAAGCTTAAAAAAAGTTAGAAGTAAACTACATAAAAGGTAATACTGACTCTGAAATCTTAATACCATGCAGAAAAACTCTTAGCTTGACTAGAGAGTGAATTACTACATTCAGTCCCATTGATTTTACAGCTGTGTAACTCTTCTTTTACCCTGTCGCCGTTAAAAAGCTAGGTTAAATACCAAGATAATTTTTAGATCACCATTTTCAAGAGATAAGGTCATGATTAGTACATTATACATTATTAGCTTGCATGTAGAGTAAACTAGTTCTATTTGCCTTGCCTGGACTATACTTAAAAGATATTCAAGTTAAAACAAACACAGAAACTTAACAGATAGGGAAAAAAAGGAGAAAACGTCCACTCTCATACAGAGTAATTGTCCATGTCTTTTCACCAGTCAGCACAAGGATAAGCTTAATGCACACAAGAGAAAACTAGAAGGAACTACAGCAACATGGAGCCTTGAAGGAAACATAAGTCACATGTCATGGTTGTCCTGCACTAAAATGATGACAGTATTGGCGAAGGCATTCAGAAACATCAATGTCTTGGGACTTGCATCTTAACGACCTCAGACAGTTGGTCTCTCTTCAATTACACAGAAGGAAATCAGAAAGTATACAGACATAGTTAGTTTGTAAGTAGTAAAAATATACAAGGAGCTTAGAGAAGAAACTAGTAAGTGGTTTTGAATCAGGTCTCCAAAACAGGCTCTTAAAGAGCAGGTCACCTACCAGCCTCAGCTATTTCTATCCAACACATTAACTGCCTCTCTGTGCTTTCAAAAAAAGTTGTAAAAATTAGGAGGGAAGCATTAGGAAGGAAAAAAAACAGGTTGAGGTAATTAAATCAAAGGGTATCAGACTTCAGTATCTATGGTTTCAATGGCCCTAACAACAATATAGTCAGTAGATAAAGAACATCATTTCTGCTCTGTTAAAAAGCAAATGACCCTGTATAACAATAAAGCAATGGACTGGAGAAACTGAAAGGTTCCTCTCAATTACAGAAGGATACACTGAAGCTGAAAGGTTTGCAGCATGTACATGTAGACATATTCCTACAGACATGAAAGTAGGGGAACAGAACTACTAAGAACTAGCAAGAGATAAACAAAATGGTTTGGGATTTCAGCAATTAAGATTGAAGAACATGATAGCACTATACTGGTGTCCCGCAGTGGCTACAGTTCCACTAGAAGAAAAAGACCATTTAATTAAATAAGAAACAGAAAAACTGAAGAAAGCACAAGCAAAACTAAGAACTTCATATCCAGCAAGAAATTTGAAAAATTGTGGAAACAATCAACAGCAGGATTATGGAGATCATACCAAGCCAGTTACTTCTGCCAGTTTAAACTTACTTCTTTTGCCTAGCTAGAAAACATTTGTACTTATGTCATAACCATGGCCATCTCTGAAGCATTACGCAATACCCAATAATAAATCTGAATAACCAAACTTAGTATGTGCAGCCACAAATCTGGAACCAATTAAAGAAAACAAATAAATAAATGAATAGCAGCCTAAGGACCACAAAAAGCAAAGACAGTACATACCTTTCTTCAGTACATTCCTGTTTCTCAGTTCCATCAATTTCTATTTCTATCAGCTCCTCTGCCTCTCTCTTAGTCATGGCTAAAATGTCTTAAGAACAGAGCTATGAACAGAAAAAATTTTTTTTGTAAGTCACAGACCAACAAAACTAGATGATGGGTTGTGTCCTATCAAACATTTTTTAAACCAAATACCAGGATAGCTTTTTAAAGACAAGAATTCACTTAAAAAATAAAGCCAAAAGCTAATACAGATTTCACAAAATAGATGACAATTGCTGTTCCTCAAACAAACATTCTAGGGGCAAATCCAGGACTATAAATGGACAAAGCCTGACTTTCTTGGAGGCATCCGAATTTACTGAATGTTTTTGTTACGGGCCAGCTACAGCTTTTAGCAGCTGGTTGCAAAGAACTTCTGAAAATTCTTTGAAAGTTATGTGTATTTTGCCGTCTGGATTCAGCTACATGCTACCTTTCTAACAAAGCTGAAAGATGCTGCTTATAAATTTAAGTAGCATTTTACACAAAATGCTGCAACAGGAAGCCAGACAGAAGATCCATGATTTCCTCATAGGCAAATAAACTCAGCAATAAAGTGTTTATTGACTGTCCCCTATTTCCACCCATCCCTCTCATGGGCGATCACTTGATGATATGTGCATAATGAATGCATCTTGTGAAGTCCCAAACTAATGCAGTATGTTAGCAATTAAAAGGAAAGCTATTCTGTGATGATATTCTCATTGACACTGCAAATTTTCATGCCCTGTACAATACTGGAGTGTGTTGGAACGTAAGGGGGAAACAAAAAATTACAGGATTTGGTCTGTAAAGACATAGTTTGTATAATATTGTTTCACTAACCATGCCATACATCGTTAAGCATGAAATACATACAATAAAGAACTGGGCCAAATGATATTAACAGATTACAATAAACACCACCAACTCCTCACAGGAAAAGGAGTAGGCAGTAGGTGCACAGAGGAAAAAAAATCACAGTAGAAAAAGCGAAACATGCTACTATTTAAATATCCACAATAGAAGAGAGTAGCAAGGTTTCCATCCTGGAGTCATTCTTTCCCAGGGACTACTCTATCCGAAACCCAACTGTTAGTAAAAGAATTTATTAGAGACAAGTTAATAAGGGAACTTATTAAACTTTAAAACTTCTCAAAAAGAATAGAAACCAACTAAGTTGTACAGTTCTTACAGAAAACATTTAAAGAAATTCAAACTATTCACCTTATTATCTCCTTCAAAAGCTATTATGTAAAATTAGTTCTGAAGAAATCAAGTGCTGCATGTCATATCAATCTCTAAGAAGCTACCAGGGCTAGACAGAAGATAAACAGCACCTCATTAATATCTCACCACTAGAAGCAAAACCAGAATCTGTTCTACTCATAGATCTGGCTCCATGAAAATCCCCTAACAGCCAGGGTAGGGTCCACAGAACAGAGTCCTGGGACTCCAATTTCCCTATCACTTAATCTTGTATATCATCTTCATGATAAAATGGGGAAGAATGAAACACCACTTCTGAAGAATGCAGACAAGCTTAATTAAATATCTGAAAGAACTGACACCTGCATTGGTTACAGGTGATCTGGTTGACTGTTAAAAGATTTTTTGAAATTTAAGGTTTGACTTTACGGAAAGCTCCCAAAGAAGCTAACTGGTACCATAAAAAGGGGGGAAATTCTTCCTGTATTAGCAATCAGATTAAAAACCCAAACCAACAAGAGTAAATTACCGTTTCTCTTTGTGAGGAAGGGAGTTTACCAATAAGGTCACAAAAGGGGTTAGGCTAGGATTTCTTTTCCTTGACGTATTCCCAAGTTATTTATTGAGAAAACTGTGCACACCTGCAGAAAGAACTCACCATCTTGAATATTTCTGGCAGAAGATATTCAATATTTGCAAATGCTAACTGATGCACAGTGAGTAAATACTATAACAGCACAGTAACTGTATAGAATTAGGTAAGACATTTTGAAGTCCTTATGGATTAGACTCCAAAACTGTTCACTAACTCTTCAAGGGCGGTTTGCAGTTGCATCTCGCAGGCTCTACTACATTTCTGGTGACCCTGGGAAGGTAGGAGAGGGGAGCACAGGCACAGACAGCAGGTACAGAATGAGGAAGAAAGATGGTTCCACTGAGCATAGATGCAAGAAAGGGAGATGGCAGGTGGAAAGAGGAAGAATAACATTATGAAAACATGTAAAGTCATTAACAGTTGAGAGAAACCTAATGGGGAAAATTATTCAGTCTTTCCTATGCTAGAATAGAGAGACTCCTGATGACACAAACATTTCACACGAAGTCTAGCAAAATTTGCTACAGGATGATGCAGAGATTGAAAGCGTACATAGGTTCAGACGGGACTAAGCTTCCTGAGCCTTCCCTGAAGGCTACAGAGAAACTCAGCCTGGCTTGCTAGGAGGGTCAATGTGGTAGCAATATTACAACAGCAGCATTTGTTTGGAGAAACATAAAACTGTGCTTGGTTCGTGGAAGGTACTGCCTACTGATTTCTGTTTATTTTTCCTTCAGCCTAAAAAGCTGTCAAGACTTACCTGTTATCCAAGAAGGAATCTGACCATAATGCCCAACACAGACCTCTGCTACCGTACGAGAAGGCACCTGTCAACAGAGACTTTTTCTCCCCTGCCATGACAGCCCAGTGCTACTCCAGTAAGTACAGTTTGGCTTTTGCAGTCAGGGGAGAAGTCCCATTGTTCTATTAAGATCTATCTTTTCTTTCCCCCAGAACACAAGTAACAGGCCCATCATGATATGGGCACAAATGCTACTAGTAGAATTAGCGTTTGTTATCCTGCCAGGTAACTGTAAAGCAGCAGTAACTCCTGGAGCCCGTATGCATTACCAGCTGGTACTGAAGCCCAATCACTGGAACTACCTGTGCTCCCGAGAAGCTCCGGTGTTCGTGGAGCATTTGGTACTATCCACCCCTATTATTAGTCAAATTGTAAATACTAACACAAACTAGGTAACGAAGCAGACAACCTATCTTTTACAGATCAGCTTTTACAAGTCACCAGCCAGGTCGGATTTAAGACAAAGGCAGGGGACCACTAAACAGGGTGGAGTCATGCCGGCTTGCAAGTGTTTCCCTTCCGTATCAACAGTCAGAAAATATATCCGAACTGGGAGAAGTGGCTGTGCAGCACGCACCCGGCCAAACACCAGGAAGCAAACTACGCAAGACGCCAAGTACCCTCCTACGTTTTCAGCCAAAGTAAGTTTTTACAGGCGGACGTAAGCTTTTACGCCCCGGAGAGGACTCGCGGACCTGGCTCCGGGCTGCCTGACTCGCCCCCCGCCGCGACCACAGGACCCGCGGCGGAAGGACTTCGCCCCCCTCCCTCCCGCCCCCGCCGCGCCGGGTGCGCCGCGCTGGCCGAGGGGC
>NW_010972529.1:3095780-3141742 GCF_000737465.1 Haliaeetus leucocephalus
GCGGCTTCCCGGCGTGCATTGCGCGGGGGGAGGCGGGGCGGACCCGGGGCGGCGGCGGCGGCTCTCCCGCAAGGTGACCGGAGCTGGGCCGGGGCGGTCCCGCGGCGCCCCTGTGCCCTTCCTCCCGCGGCCCCGGGGGGTGGCGGCTCCTTCTCCCTCCGTTTGCGCTTGGGGCATCCGGGCCCTGGGGGTAACGGCGGCTCCCGGCCCCGCTGCCTGCCGGGCTCCCGGGGCGGGTGAGGTGGAGACAGAGAGCGGGGGAGCGGTGGGGCCGGCGGCCCATGCTGCCGCTGGCTTCGGCTGGGTTAGAATTGTTACTTTTTCTTTAAACAAGACAAAACCCGAAGTGCCCTGTCCGTCCCGGTGGCGGTGGGAGCAAAGTCGGTCGCAGTGCGGAACTGAAGGGTAGCAGCGGACTCGGTGGTGCGGGGCTCTTCGGGTTCGGCGGCTGCTTGAGTTTCCGTCCCGGATTGCACGCTCGTTTAAAGCTCATCTCCGAACTAAATCTTTTTGCTTCTTTACGCATTTACGTTGCGGAAAGATCTAACTAGTTCTGTGTTTCTGGTTTGGCTTTTTTTTTTTTTTTAGCTAAAACATTAGCGTCACGATGATTCTGCATCAGATTCTGCAGCTTTCTTCCATTTTTCGCTCTGCTGTTTCCACTCACTTGCGCAGAAACATAGGGCTTTCTGCTGTTGTCTTTAATAAGACAAAAGAGCTCGATCCAGTTCAGAAGCTCTTCTTGGACAAGATCAGAGAATACAACACAAAGAGCAAGTAAGTAAAAGAAATTATTTTAAGGCTGATGGCAAAAGGGGGAAAAATGTTGACTTTGACCAATGCTAAAATATGCTAGCTCTGTAGGTTGGACTCTAAATACTTACGGTATGCTTTCCTGCAACGCTTATTGATAGTGTCACAAGTGAGAAGCTTGTTCTTGCATACCTGACAGAAAATGTCCATTTTTCTCCCCCTTAAAAAAAAAAAAGAAGTAAAGCTGATGTCATTCTTTTGGGGGATTTAAGGTTTTTTGCACACTACGTGAACACATCAGTATGTTAATATTTATCCATCTTTGTGCTCTGTAAATAGACCAAAAAGAAAAAAAAAACCCAACCTTTTTTTTGTCTGGGGAAAATGGCTAGTCTTCAGTCTTGTTTCCAGAAGCTGAATGGAAATAGCCTCCAAAAGCAATTGAGAATTAATGGAACTGTGAGGCTGATTCATTAAACATCTTAAGTTAACAAGCAGTTCATTCAGATGTAATCTTGGATTCTTGTAAGGTTTGAAAGAACTACTTAAGAGGAAACTAAGACTATCATAATTCTGTGTAATTTATTCTTGGGAATTACTCTTGGGAAGGAAATAAGCCAGTTCATAGTTCTCCTGCAGGGACGTATGTGTTTCCATACCTACAAATTATAGGTATATATAATCTATATAAATGCAAGGTGCCCTGTCTCTTGAGGGTTTTTTTGCTTGTGTAGTATTCAAAACATGTTCTCTTTGCAAGAACAGTTAAGCTTTACTAACCAAGATCATGAATTCAGAAATAGCAGAGGTACAAATCATATTTTGTTAGGAAATCTCACCTGGAACAAGTGAAACTAAGAGCCCTGAAAGCCTGGATGCTCAATGTAGTTTTGTCTCAAAAGGCTACCTCTGTAGCTTGGATTTTCATCATTGGTAGTAGAAAGCCTGTACTTTACCCCGAGAACTTCCTTTATGTGTAAGGTAAGTAGGCCCTAAGGTGTGTCACATCTCAACTTTTAGAAATATTTTAAATGGTTCGATTTAGTTGATTGTCAGAGAGGTTTTTAATTCATAAATGGCCATGAAAATGTAGAACTTCCACATGAAATTTCAGAACTCAACTGTTAATCAGAACTTTTAATGTTTTTTAGGCAAGCTGGAGGGCCTGTTGATGTAGGCCCTGAATTTCAGAAAGACATGAATGAATCCCTTGCTAGACTTCAACGAGCTTATGGTGAGGGAGATCTAACCAAGTTTCCAGAATTTAAATTTGAGGGTGAGTTAACAATCTTGCTGAATTCATAATTGCAAGTAAAGACATGTTCACTGACCAGTTTTCTTAATTCCCATTTAGTTTTTATTTGGGCCATTAATCTCATGTAAGATGCCCTCAGTGAATCTCCCTTACTTTTGCACAGTTCACATCTGATTCTGTCTGACTTTTTTTTTTTTTTAAATTATTATTTGCCTTTTCCAGAAGAGATGTGGACTCACTTACACCGACGCTTAAAAAAAACCAGCAGTCAGATCAGGCTATCCTAATTACCCTTCACAGACCCTAAAGAAATAGCCCAGGCCCTATCGTTATATTTTTTTCTCACCCCCCCAAAGAGGTCAGCAGACTCTAATTTGAAAACCAGTTGTCTTATGTAATCCTGTGATGGGTTGACCCTGGCTGGACGCCAGGTGCCCACCAAAGCCGTTCTATCACTCCCCCATCCTCAGCTGGACAGGGGAGAGAAAAATATAACAAAAAAACTTGCAGGTCGAGATAAGGACAGGAGAGATCATTCACTAATTACCATCACGGGCAAAACAGACTCAGCTTAGGGAAAATTAGCTCAATTTATTACAAATCAACCAGAGTAAGGTAAATGAGAAATAAAATGAAATCTCAGAACACCTTCCCTCCACCCCTCCCTTCTTCCCGGGCCCAACTTCATTCCCGGATTTCTCTACCAAGCCCCCCCAGCGGCACAAGGGGGACAGGGATGGGGTTTACGGTCATCACACGTTATTTTCTGCCACTTCACCTCCTCAGGGTGAGGGCTCATCACACTCTTCCGCTGCTCCAGCGTGGGGTCCCACCCACGGGAGACAGTCCTCCACGAACTTTCTCCAACGTGGGCCATTCCCACGGGCTGCAGTTCTTCACGAACTGCTCCAGCATGGATCCTTTCCACGGTGTGCAGTCCTTCAGGAGCACACTGCTCCAGCGTGGGTCCCCCACGGGGTCACAAGTCCTGCCAGAAAACCTGCTCCGTGGGCTCCTCTCTCCACAGATCCGCAGGTCCTGCCAGGAACCTGCTCCAGCACGGGCTTCCCACAGGGTCACAGCCTCATTTGGCCACCCACCTGCTCCGGTGTGGGATCCTCCACGGGCTGCAGGTGGATATCTGCTCCACCATGGACCTCCCTGGACTGCAGGGGGACAGCCTGCCTCACCAGGGTCTTCACCACGGGCTGCAGGGAAATCTCTGCTCCGGCGCCTGGAGCATCTCCTCCCCCTCCTTCTGCACTGACCTTGGTGTCTGCAGGGTTGTTTCTCTTACATGTTCTCACTCCTCTCTCTGGTGGCTGTTTTCTCACTGTCCCCACTTTTTTTTCCTTCTTAAAATGTTATCACAGAGGTGTTACCACTATCGCTGATTGGCTCGCCTTTGGCCGGCAGCAGGTCCGTCTTAGAGCCAGCTGGTACGGGCTCGCTCTCCCTCGAATGCAGGGGAAGCTTCCAGCAGCTTCTTATGGGAGCCGCCCCTGTAACCCCCTCGCTACCAAAACCTTGCCTCATAAAACCAATACAAATCCAAACTGCAATTTGTATATTTTTGTAAGCTCACCTGGAAAGCCAGTGATTTCAGAAAATGAACATAGAACTTAACTTAGTTACTGATGATTACTTCATGACTAAATTATATTAAACCTTTTTCTTCAGTTATTTGGATATGACTTGTTTGTGTTAGCATGTTTTCATATTACCCAGATTGATTATGACAAGAAGAATGCTTGTGACGAATGGTTTATCAAGAATGCAGAGAAACTGCACAGACTCTGTCTCCCTTAAGACATAAAGGCAACTTCTTTTTTTTTTTACAGACAGGCTCATTTTTATAGTTCTTTGTTTCTTTTGCTTACTTGTGTAAGTACAGCTCAATCTTCATTGCTTACAAGCAGTTTTAGCTAAAGTCTGATTTGTGGGGGTAAGCAGCTGGTGTCTTTCTCCTAAGCTGTAAGCAGCTGGTGGCTGGGATTCAGCAATCTTGCAACTGTGCCAGTGTATTTGGTTTACGTGGCAATGTTTGGGGGTGGGGTGGGGGGGCTGGAGGAGTGGCCTCTATCAGGAGAGGCCAGGGGCTGCCCACACATTGGACAGAGCCAGTTCCATCTGGCTCCAAAGTGGACCCACTGCAGGACACAGCTGAGCCAGTCAGCGATGCTGGTGGTGCCTCTGTGACAACGTATTTTAAAAAGGGTGAAAAACACTGTGTCTATTCTCAACCCTCCTGTGGAGGGAGGAAGGGAAAGAGTGAAAGAGAGCATGAGGCTTGGTGTGCATCTGGCATCCAGCCAAGGTCAAGCCACCTAGTCAGCGACTTCTAATTCTGATCAGACTAACTGGAAGGTCTAATTTAGACTAGGAGCACACCTAAAAATGTTCTGGGTCTGGTGGTATTTTGGTTGGATTAAGGAAGAATTTGGTATCAGATTGTTACTGGTGCAAATAAAACAGAGCATCTGTAAAGTAGCATCTGTGGTGGTTCCCCCCCCCAGTTTAGGGATGTGGTTTCTTCATATTCATTTTTATTTCTGTGTAATATGTGAAACAACAGATGTTAAAGTTTAGGATTTCTTCTCATAATGAAACAAAATATGTGTGACCATAGGAACAGAACAAAGGTGGGGGGAGACCATGTTCTTTTACCACTGTTGCCTATCCTTAAATTAATTTCAACAGGTTTTCAAAACTAAGTGGCTAGATGGGTAGAAACTTAAATTTTTGTCCTAGTGAAGGTTACTATAAGCTGAACCTTAGCTTTCAGACTCTTTGTAGCAAGGAAAACAGGCATTAACAGCCCACCTGTCAAAAGCCCTAACCCTTCTCAGTTTGTACCTTTGACATCTGGAACTCCTTCCTCAGTGTTTGTATGTGGAGAACATCTGTTAAGTGGAGTTGAAATTGTGCAGTCCATTCTGTTAATCAGCTATAAGACACTAATCAAGAGGAAAGAAGAGCTTGATTACTTGTTCTTATACCAGAGCTCTGTTGGAAATACAGTGTTGTGTCCAGTAATGTTCTGCTTGACTTCTTTACTTTCTCTGCTGGCTTCTCCCTACCCCAGGGAAAGCTGAAAGCTGTTTTGGCAGACCGTTACTCTCTTAGAGATGTTATGCATAATGTTTAAGGTGGAAAAAACTTGTCTCCAGTGTAGTTTATTCTTTGGTGCTCCCCACATCCAGTCATACCCCAATATAAACAAAGTGGTGTAGACTGCAATGTACAAGAGCTTGCTTTAGCCTTCCAACTTAATGTTTAGTTTTCTCTGAATAACAGATGAATTGTGGTGTTCAAGGCTGGAATAAAAAGATACTAATATGACTTTTCTCTCTCTCCCCTTCCTCCTTTAGAGCCCAACTTTGAGGAGACTCCAAAGTGATCTCTGCAGGTTGTACACCAGACAGCAGTGTACATCAATGGAGGTGCTGAACATGGCATCAGTTGTAACTTAATAAATGCAGTGTTTCAGTTTGATTTCAGAAGCATCAATAAGTTCTTAACTGTATCATAAGCATAGTTAGCTATGATCGTCAACTCTTTAAGTGACTGAGGCATCTGAGTAGTGTTTCTCAATGTTAATTGCAAAACTCCTTTGCCAAGCTACATTTTAGTGCTGAGAAGTTGTAACACTGATAATGATACACCAAGAAGGAACTACTTGTTTTTCTGAGTTTGTCACATGCAAAAAGCTTCTGTAAGAAAGAAAAAAAAAAAAAACAAACCCAAAAAAACCCAAAACAAAACCATGAACTCTCAATCTGTAGCAAAGCCCTATAGTAGTGCTGGACCTGCACAGCCAAAAGCATAGGCACAAATATACTAATTTTACACTGCATCAGTGAACACGCAAGTGATGAAGTGTTACTCTTACAGAAACAACTGAAACGTGTTAATGAGGTTGTGATATTTAAATTTCAGTAACTGAACTACTGACACAAACACTTCAGGTTCTGAGGAACTATTTATTTGTGACACTTCAACAGTTAGGGTCCAAATACTACAGCTTGAGTTGTACTGGCATGATTTTTCTTCAGAATGAAATTACACAGGCAGTCTACAGAAAGTGAGAGGGAGAGACTTGTGGAAGAGAAGCTGTAGGCATTTTATATTAGACAATACAACACTGCATGAGCCCCAGTTACAGGAAGCTTTACTCTGTCAGGATGGTGAGTTTAAGTCTGCACAACTACTTATGCACTTATAGATGGCTTTAGCAAATCTAATATAATGCCAAGGTACTAAGTCAGAATTGCAGGAGAGTTTGCGTCCTTGACAATGGTGGAGACACAAATAGTAGAAGTAGTGGTAGCAAGATCATCTATGAAAGTTATTTGAATAGATTGTTCCAAGCTGCAAGAGTGAATCCTGTATTGCTGCATGTATACATGAACAAAATGAGAAGTCTTCACACAAGTTGACTTGTATATTCAATTTAGTTCTACCTTTAAGTTAAGTTTTTGGGGGTTTTGTTTTTTTAAAAAGCAATCACAGACAGTTAGGTTAACTAGATCTAAACATTCGCAGTTTCTATTTTCAGCATGTAGTACATGGAAACAATATTTACAGAGCAGAGGTCAAAAGATCCCTTTGATACTTTTGTATAACAAGTAGTCATTTGATGTCCCTCACAGAGGCTGAAATCTTCTAAATAACAAAGGACTTGGTATGCTTGAAATCCTAAATGAAGCAAACAGGGTTATATAAGTAATGGTTCAAAGATTTTAACCAGATTAACAAGTAGGGTACATTTCAGAAGAAACTAAGGCATGGAGATTGAAAACAAGCATGCCTGAAGCACTGTTAATTAGTGTTTACTCTTTTCTGGATGGGGAAGTCTGCAGAATACATGCTACCCAGAATAGGAGTAATAACATTAAAAAATAGTAGTATCAAACAGCTCTGTTGAGCATCTGATTTGTAAGTGCATTAATATCGACAAACAGATAACACAGCTTTTCAAAGTTTGTTCCTTCCCACTCAGAGCAACCAAGTAGTTGGCCTCAGTAAGTTTCTTATATACGTACAAGGTGAAGGAATAACCGTATGCTATTTAGTATGTTCTGTTTTGATTAAAGAAATGGGTGGCATTCAGTGAACTTTTAAGGTTACTAATGTAGCCTTAAACTGTAGATAGTGAAATTAAGTTGCTGCTAGTTGAAGCTTTAGTTGGAGCTCCTATCTGAAAAGCTGGAGCAATGTATGTGCAGTTAAAGCCCTTGAGCCCTCTCACTGAGGAAGGGGGAAAAAGTACTAGTTTAGCTTCCATACTTAGTCAAGCCTTTTGACCCACATTAATCTCAGAGGAATTAAGGCCCAGTCTTTCTCTCACTGCTGCCTTGGACCGTGTCTGAATTTGTTTCCTTGTTTAACTGCTATGTACAAGCAAGGCAGAGTGGAAGTCTTTACAAGAAATGGCATCATTAAGTAGACAGTATAGAGATGATATTGCCAAATAGTTTAAGAGTGTTGCCTCTTTAGTTTATCTGATAAGAGGAAAAATAATCATGAAAATGGCAAAGAAAAAGAATGAAAGAAGCTAATACAACAGAGAAGTGTAGAAAGAACTAGGTTAAAGGCAACCAGGTAAAAATCTGGTTAGTGTGGTAAAGAAAATACAAAATACGGAGCAAGGTACTGTAGTTGCATGGCACTTGAGACTGAGTAATAGGAAGCTATAAATGCAAACAGAGATAAGGTATCTCCAGGTTTTGGTGGCATGTATGGTTTGGCAGGTGTGGGGGGTTGTGTGTGTGCAAAAACATCACAGCTCTAAGGAATTTTGAAGTCATAAACACTGCTGAATGCAAAATACTTGCCTTTTCACTTGTTGATTGATAGTTGGTCTTTCTGTTAACAGAACAGGAAAGCAGCATAGGTTAAATAGTGACTTTTCTGGTGTTAGTTTTAACCCTTTGACAACCTTATTTATGAATGCATTTTCAAGATTTCGAGCAATCCTTAGGGTTTTTTTGCCTCTTAGAAAAAAGTTACAATAACAAATCCATTGAATGCTTTTAGATAGCTGTCATTATCTCATGAACCACTGTCAGATTACCTTCCCTAGCTTGTCTTTTCATGTCTTCCAGTTATGCTTTTTGTCTAGTTCATGGCCAGTATAAATCACACAGTATTTCAAAGTAATATTTGTATTTCTCTTTAGGACATACTCTCTTCTTTTTTACCTGCTATTACCTGTAAGTGGTAAGATAAACTTCTAAAAGAAAAAAAAAAATTGGAGGCCAGCCTCCAATGAAGCATACCATTTTAGCCTTGGGGAGCACTAAATTAGCTTGAGGAATTCTGACTTGCTATTAAGCAATTTAAGTGCATGAAATAAATCCATATCAAAGGAGTAGACCAGACACCCTCAGAAAGTTTCCAGCAGTCATATTTTTATAAAACATTTCCTGAAATAATCTGTAGACATGGATATGAGGACAGGTCAATTTGGTTCTGATCATCTTTTGTCTAGTTTGAAGAGGAGACAAATGCATGCCTGTAGCTGAGTTAGGGGCGTAAACCATAACTATATAAAAAGATACATCTCTGCACATTTATCACAGTAATAACGCCTAATTCATTTTCTGAACAGCATGATGGTTCTAATAAGGGAACCAGCTGGTGTGTAGGATCAGGTTTATTTCAGTGTTCAAAAAAGCCACTACAAGAATCATGTGGGAAAGGCCTTAAACAATCATCACAGTTACTAAATCAGAATTGTAAATGAAGTTTGCAGTGATTTGTGTACTACTTGCATCAAGATACTTACTGGGAAGAGCTTTGCTCTGAAAAAGGGAAAAAAAAAAAGAATTAGCACAAGAACAGTTTCCTTAGCTGATTTAAAGTTCTTTGAAATAGTTATTCATAGCTTATTCGGCTCTTCAGTTTCTAGAAGGAGCTTCCAAACTAAATGTTTCTGGTGTAGTGAATTTAAACAGAAAAAAGATGAGGTTGTTTTCAAGGGTAAATGAACTTCCAAGTGAACACGAACTCTAACAGCAGCTCCGTTAGCCTGTTACTTTCAGGCAGCAGACCTTCTCAGACCCCGACGAGCATACCTTCTTGCTGTGCTGAACTCTACAAGGCACTAATGTAATCGCTACGGATAGGATTGCTTGGTGTCGAGCTTTTTGCAGCAATCCTTAAAACCACTTTCTCCACGTGCACTTTCGCCACGACCCAGAAGAGGGAGCCAGTTAATATAGTTTCCCCTTCATCAGAACTCAACCGCGCAGACCTTTTAGACTAGAAGTGAACTTGCACGGCTTGTTTTTATGTTGCCTTTCTTTGCCATTCGCTCTCAAAACGAGAGCAGAGAGGCTCCAGGTGCCAGGGTTCGGCTTGCTGCTTTCCCTAGACTACTGTTTGGTAGCCTCATGCAACTGCACAAACATCTCCATGTCATTCTCCATGTCATTCTTCAACTATCTTTTGTAGTAGAAGTTGGCAGAATAAAAATGTCTGCACAAAAAAATTTCTGTTGTAATGCTCTTTAGCTTTAGTACCATGGAGTTAGACCCTTCATGAAAAGGAGAACGTTACAGTCAGCAGAAGTACAGACATTTTTTTGACACAAGGAAGGAGTGATGTTATTTTACTTACTTGTAAAGTAGCCCTTTTTTTGGGCATAAAATACTCCAAGGCCACACAATGCCATTACCAGAGCCACAAATACTACAGCAGCAATGATACCACTTACATTAAGGTCATCTGTAATTACAAAACACAAGTCCAATGTTGTAAGTTGTAAAGAGTTCCATTGGCTGGATTTTTTCCCTAATTACTACAGGCACCTTTTGTATCTATAGGGGGTCTTTGGCCCAAGCTGCATAAGTTAATTAGTAACACTTAGATGTACATAAGCAGTCCAAAACCACTACTGTATCACAACCACATTAACAGGAGTGCTTGACACACTTCAACTGCTTAGTTTGGGTCAAAAGTAAGGAAAGAATAAGAGGGATCAAGGGATACATACTCATACCTATCCCCAATAAGTATTATTCAAGTCCTATGTCTCTAAGGGAAAATATCTTGAAATCATTAGAAGTCTTAAAACAAGTGTTTTCATGTAGTTATTTTGCCTAAAATAACTGAAACGGCTGATGGCAATGTCAGGTCCCAGTCCTGAAGAACTCTTTAGGTGAGTTATTTAAAATTCAATGCTTTTTTATTTTTTAACAGCAAGGCTTTTAAAATTCAACACAATAAAGGCCAATAAATATTTTAGCCCAGATGTCTAAAGTTAAACTCTACACTGGGCTACCAAAACATCTAGCCATTTTTACTTTGAAGGTGATGACCCATTCCCATTTCCTGATATAATCACCAAGAGCTGCAGACAATCATCCATTTTAGGAAAAACAAAAACATCAACAAGTAGAAACATTTTCATAGGTTTTTGTTATATGTCCAATTACTTATTTGGTTTCTGACTTTAAGCATACATTAATACATGGTTGGGAATTTCACCCCCAAACCTGTCAGGTTTTGTGCATTTGTTGACAGCAGTTTAGGACTTTGGTGAGTATTTCCACAACAGAGGTATTCTGTCTTGGTAGCTTGTGGAACACTTGCTCATTATCAACCAGGAATGCATTAAAAGCTGTGATACAGTGATTTTCAGCTAAGTTCTAAGAAAGCACCAGACAATTGCCTTATGGAATACTTGGACATAAACTTCTGTGCAGTATTTGTTAGGATTTGTTACCATCTGCTTTCCTATCACATCTGCCAGAGCTAATTTTGTATTTTGCAAACATTCATACATTTTGGGTTGTTATTACAGACTGCCCCTCCAGCCTTTGCTAAATTCTTTATTAGCTAACCAATGTTACACTTCACCTACGCTGTGCAAGTAGAAAAGAAAAAGGCAGCAGGATTTTTTTTTTTTTTTTTTTGAGAAACACTGACTTCTTCAGTGTTACTCTGGCAGGTATAAATGAGTCATTCAGTTAAATTTCTGATCCGTTACATTAAGATCTCACATGAATGCATCTCAAAAGGGAGGCTTTTCATAAAAAAAAATAACCCAGTGGACTGGCGCATTATCCTGTACACCTTCCATAAAAGCATTCTGAAATATTAAGGTTCTCATATGGATAATGCTGTTCTGTGAAGTTCAGTGTTTAGCAACCTAAAGGCTGGCTACTGCAATAATTTTAAAGTACTAAACTAGCTGCTTTTCTGTGAAATGCAGTGAGACATGTTTGACGTGTGAGAAAGGAATGCTTTAAGTAGCCACAGCAATTACATATAGGGAACTCATTATTATTATTATTCCTCCCCCAAAATGCCATAATCAAACAAAAAGATATAATTCAATCTGGTCTTAGCTTCTATTGCAAGACTGTTTTCCACACCTATTTTCTTTGACACATACCAACTTGCATTCGCTTCACTGAGCATTTCTGAGATAATCCAATCCCATTGGAGGCTTCACAGAAATACTCTCCAGTGTCATCCTTTGTAACTGTGTTAAACAGCTGTTAAGAAAGAGTCCAAAACCATTATCAGAATACAAAAAAAATCAGAATTTCCTGTACGATAAACATTTTGACATGTCAATAGAGTTTTTTGTTTGGTTGGTTTTTTAAACAAAAAAAACCAAACCTGAAAGCAAGTTAGAAATTCTGGTCCAGTTGAACCTCATAATTCAGCTCCCTAGTCACATTCCCTGGTCCTTAACTTCAACTTCTGGTCTAAGAGGGTCTATTAGATGGACATTTTAAACTAGAAGGAGTGTATCTACAAGGAGATTCTTTTTCAGTGTATCAGTAATTTCCAATAAAATGCATTTTCTTAGACATGTTCTAATTTCAGAATCCCTGAAATCAGAACATTTTGTTCATTTTACCAAAAAATCAACAACAAAAACAATGAAAAACACCCCCATGTACTACTAAAAATATTTCCCACAGAAAGTTTGTGGGTTTCCCTCCCTGCACACAGAAATGGCACTTTCTCTCTTCTTCCAATGGAGAAATGCTAAACTGCATTATTTATCAAATGCTATTACTGTAAAAATTAAAATGAGGAAGCAAGAGATGGACAGAGACTGACCTCATGTCAATTTCAGTGTTTCTCTGTATTTTTATCATTAGACTTGTTAACTTTTTTCCCTTTAATATATCCCATACTTTAAAACTAAGATTTTCAGAAGTGATTAGCAATTTTGAGTACTCCAGCTAATTTCCACAGTGCTGAAAGATCCACAGCACCTCTGAATGCTTAGTCACATTTCAGTTTTCACATTTGATCATGCACAAGACTAGGGTGTTCCTAGAACAACTCTTTACTTCTGAAATATCTCATTTGACAATGCATCGTAAGTAGTACATATCAATTTTTTTAGAAGGATCAGCTAATGGGGGAGGGATGAGAAAGAGACAGCCACTTCCGAGGGAAAAAAAAGAGCCCACAAAACAAACAACTAAAACAAAAAACCAGTAAGCTTACTTACAGCCCCGACTCATTTCCACTAACTTCACAAGTACTGGACTGGAACTTGTAAATGCTACTGGATTGCACAGATTCTCGACTGCCCTTAGTGCTACACTCCCACTTAAGTGTGTGAAGTCACTATTTCAGATTTTAAGGCACTATCAAATATAACTCTGTTGATATACTGAGAGATCATTCTCACCTGGTACTAGTTAGCTAACTGACAAGGTGAAATTTGTCATGTATTTTCTAGATTCTGCTCACTTATCATTACTGCATCCTTGCAACTCACCCAATTTTTATCACTCAATGTCTATGGCTTGTCATTGGTCTCGGGCAGAAACCACCTTCTACGTTTGTTAGCACATACTTCAGCATGACATTGATCTCCGACAAAGACCTTGTGCATTTCTGGATTAAGACCCCTGTGCATCATTGTACTAAACAGTAAATTTCATCTTCTTGACAGCTGGTTATGACGGAGTTGGTGATTACACTTACCAGAGTGCCAGACTTTTTATTCATGGTATAAGTTATGTTTGCTGCTCTAGCACTGCCTGTTCCTGTCTTTTCCAGTAAGGCAACACCGTTCTTGTACCACTGGTACTCAGACGGAGGAGACCCCTCAGTCTCCTTACAGCTCAGTTCCACTACTGTTCCGGTCATTGCAGAGCTGGGTACCTCACACACCGGCGTAGTCGGAGCAACTGGACAATGAAATTGCACTTGTTACATGGTCTTACCAGTATTGTCTATATGACAACAGTTTGACAGTCACTAGTGAGGAGGGGAGCACTTGTGTACATGCTTAGAAATTACCACGTTAATGAAATGAGGTGCTGGAGAAGGGGTTGAAGGCAGAGTCCTGCTACTGGAGAGCACAGTAAAATTTGTGAGTTGTTAAAAACATAAGAGGCTTGCTCCCAGCCTCCCCCACCACATGCTGTCTCATCCTGTCTCCAGTCTATACAGTCTCATCCAACCTCAGAGTTTGTTTCACCTCGTTTCTTGTATGGGGCCTTTTGTTCACAGACAGAGGAGTGATAACTCAGGGAATCTGTAGTCCAGCAATTCCCCCCTTCGCTGTCCCAGTATTTAAAAACAGAAGTGAGGAAGAGGAAGAAGATTTTTTTGTATTAAAATAAGTCAACTGGTTTTTGAAAAATGATTGTCAGAAAGAATTACTAAGACTGGCCACCATTGTGTAAATCCAAGGTTGAGGACTGTCCTGGGTTTGGCTGGGATAGAGTTAATTTTCACAAGAAGCTGGGAGGGGACACAACCAGAATAGCTGACCTGAATTAGCCAAGGTGATATTCGATACCATATGATGTCATGCTCAGTATATAACCTGGGGGGGTGGGTGAGGAGGACTGCGTCTCTGGAACAGGCTGGGCATCAGGTTCCAGGTGGTGAGCAATTGCACTGTGCATCACTCGCTTTGTATATTCTTTTATTAGTATTATTGTTGTTATTATTTCTTCTCTCCTTGTGTTGTCCTATTAAACTGTCCTTATCTCAGCGCATGAGTTTTTTACCTTTTTCTCCCGATTCTCCTCCCCATCCCACCAAGGTGGGGAGGAGAAATAAGTGAGTGTCTGCATGGTGCTTAGTTGCTGGCTGGGCCTAAACTAGACAGAACCAAAAACAATTGGCTACTTAATTTCAGTTTACATTAAAAACAAACATTCCCCCACACAGATGCAGGTGACCTGATCATTCCTTCTGCCGTGAAGATGAACGTCTCTTTTCTGATTTTTATTAATGTGAACAGAAAAGGAACTGAATTTTTTTTTTTTTGGTACCTTGAAGCTATGTAGAAAAAAACTAAGGGTGAAGAGGCACGCATGGAACATTAAAAGCACAACTGACACCCTAACAAATATTCATAGTTTTTTCTTGGCTGATTTTATAATAAAAAGCAAAAATAAAGAAAACCAAATTAAATACTAATTAATTCACATTAACTTTCAAAAATATTTGTGAGCAACTGTCATGGTTTAACCCCAGCTGGCAGCTAAGCACCACACAGCTGCTCGCTCGCTCCCCCGCAGCAGGATGGGGGAGAGAATCAGGAGGGTAAAAGTGAGAAAACTCGTGGGCTGAGATAAAGACAGTTCAACAGGTAAAGCAAAAGCCACGCACAGAAGCAAAGCAAAACAAGGAATTCATTTACGACTTCCCATGGGCAGGCAGGTGTTCAGCCATCTCCAGGAAAGCAAGGCTCCATCACACGTAACAGTTACTTGGGAAGACAAAACACCATCACTCCAAATGTCCCCCCTTCCTTTTTCTTCCCCCAGCTTTATATGCTGAGCATGACACCGTATGGTATGGAATATCCCTGTCCCAGCTGTGTCCCCTCCCAACTCCTTGTGCAGCCCCAGCCTACTCACTGGTGGGGTGGGGTGAACAGCAGAAAAGGCCTTGACTGTGTAAGCACTGCTCAGCAATAATGAAAACATCCCTGAATTATCAACACTGTTTTCAGCACAAATCCAGAACATAGCCCCATGCTAGCTACTATGAAGAAAAGTAACTGTCCCAGCCAAAACCAGCACAGCAACACACACACACACACACATGCCTTCTCCTTTAGGCTCCAAGATTTCAACTTTAAATTCAGAAGCCACATTTAAAAGAGGAAAGCTGTTGAGAGAGTGGAAGAAAGAAAGAAAAAGTGGCATTACCTCATTGTTGGAGCTAATCAGAAGTTCATAAATTTATCATCCTTTATGAAGAACCTTGAGGCTTTATTTATAATTTTAAAAGATCAATTATTTTTTTATAGAAAAAAACAATACAGAAACTAAAAAGGAAAATATTTTCTTTTCTCCCTTTACAGAGAAAAGAAGAAAACTACCAACCTCTACCACTCATCCACTTGGAAAAACACGAGGAACAATGTAAGAAGTGTGCTCAGTATTCACTTTTCCCTACTTTCCCCAACTGGGAAAGAAACCAAACAAAAAAACACAAAGAACAACCACCCCCGCAAGCCAACACTATCTCTCCTGTAAATGAAGTCCACAGATTGCTAGCTCGCTGGCTGGCATTGCGCAGACACTGCAGCAGTTTCTCCTTCCAAAAACAGGAGGACACTGTAGCATACTGGAATGAACTGCTGCTTAGGAATATTTGATAAGTGTTGACAGATGCTGACTTTCCAGTGCCAAACACCATGATCAGCTTATGCAGACTCTCAGTCACTGAGTGACTTCGGTTTTAGAAATGGAAATTTCACTATCACATAAATCAGCAGTACTTGCTAAGTTTTGAGAACTGAAACCCACATTCATATCAACAAAACCCTAGTTATATTCCCTTCTAATGCAAGTGTGCATTTTGCAAAGCTCTTTTGTGAAGTATGTTGTAGAATGTGCATATGCATGTGTGTTTAGAAACCCAGCCCAAAGAAGACCTAAAAACCCAGCAATCACACACCATATGGACAGCCCTACCTTCAACACCCCTTGCCATCATTCAATTTCTTTACAGAAGCCCAAGTAATAAAGTTTGTACCCAATACAGTGAGAGTAATAGTAGCCTCTCCCAGGCGTTGCCCCTCTTCACTCTTTGCACTGATTTCACAGCGGTAGGTTCCAGAATCCTTTCTAGTCACATTTCTAATACGGATTCCTGTATTCAGCATCTCTGCTCGGCCTCGAAGATCACCTTTAAGGGGGAACAGACAGAGAGGTTTCTGCTCTTTGCTTAGAGCAAATGTCTACGTCTCATTGGCTTGTTCTGAAAGCACGTACAATTTATGAACTATTGCTCATTTGTTCAGCATTAGTTATCTATCACCAAGGAGCAATGTGTAAACCCCCTCCCAAGACAGTAAAAACCTTCCACAACTTGTCCATTTAGTACAAAAAAAAAAAAAAAAAATCAGTTCAAAAACCCTACATCTTTCATACATTTTCTAGTTGGAAGATGGAATGCTTTTTTTTCTGCAGATATTTCAAGAAAACATGTATAGCAGTAGCCAGGTGACAAAAAAGACATCATTTTCCACTAGAGGGATAGCAATCACTTACTTAATTACCTTACAGAAAGAATTTTGAGTGAGACCACAGCAAAGTATTTGACATTTTAACTTGGCAAGAAATACTTGATGGATTTTGCAAAGATATGGCCATCAGGCTTCTTACAATGAGGGTTTTTTTTCATTTTACAGCTTGTTATGAAATTAAAGTTACATGCACATGCAGAACCACAAGTTCCAGTGTTTCTCTAAATTAAACATATGCAGAAAAGCCCAAGGTCATGAACAAGACCAGCACATCTTGCAAGCTCTACAAACTAACAAAATTGCTGTGCTTTTATTTTATTTCTCAACCTTCATTTATTGTGTACAAGGTACCAAAGACCCATATTTACTTCAACACATAAAGCTGAGGTAAGTCCTTTTCAGAACATATAAACAGAAATGCCACTTCTGAAAAGAATACAAATAATTTAAAATATACAGCTGCATTTATATTTTATGTATATAAAAATTGCTGCATTATTCATACCTCCAGGTCTACAGAAGGCTTCCGAAATGTCTTTGTAGGATAGGAGTGCAGAGCTTAGAGTAGTTTGTGGAAGGTTATATTTGAATGTAATTTCATTTTTGAAAAACGTCAAGGAAAGTGCAGTGCCATTTTTCTTAGTCTTGAGTTTTATTATATTTAACTTCATTAAAAAGGTAACTAATCATTGACAATTTTATTAAGAAATGCTTTTTTTTCCCCTTGGGGAAGACTTCTTTTCCTCAAAAGGACAGCTGTTCAGTATGAAGAGTCAACAGCATTCTCTTTCAGTCATTTTCCTAATGTTATTCCCCCCAAAAGAGTTGATATCTATGCTAGAGAGTGACATGTTAAACCATCAGTCTAAGTTTGTAGTACTGTACCTGTAAATTCACCATTGTAGTACACAAATGAGACTCCTTGAGACTGGATTTTCTTCCATTCTATTCTTAAGCTCATCCCTTTTGAAAATTTGTGCTTGCAACTAAGAATAGCCTCTGGGGGCGGGGGGGGGAAGAACACGAAAGAGAAAATTAGAGACTTTAGCATTGTTTGGTACACATTCAGGCTCCATGAAATTAATATTCCCCCTTCAAAAGAACTTGAGCAGTGAGCAAGGGCCAGATCTACTTCTCAAAGTGATGTCATCAGACCATCTCCACATTTACATAAACACAATGAGGAAACAGAAACTAGTAATTTTCCCATACTTCAGTGGCCTTTGGATCAAACTTCAGGTGTTGGGGACTAGATATTCCCATGTTGGATGGGCACAGATTCTGTATTACTACCGTCATTTTAGGTTTAAATATTCTCATCAGTGAGCAGACCACTATTAAAAAAGGACTCTGACCCTGTTATCAACAATATTTTGTGAATTACCATTCTGAATTCAGTATCAGTAGTTTAACTTGTTTAAATGTGTAACTTATGCAGATGGAAAACATACCAGTAAGATGGTTAAATATTCTCCTATGTAAGTTAGGTATTTAGTTACAATTTCACATTAGTTATTGTTAGGGTATGTGGAAGGTGAGAATCTGCTTCATTAAGGTTTTCTAATCAAGGACCTTTTCAATGCAAAAGTGGTAAAAAGTAAAGGGTGCAGTAACAAACAAAAACACAGAGACACAAACATGACAGACAGGGACTAACAGAGACGATGACAAAGACCATCAGTGTCCAAACACACTAATCGGACTGTGGTGTGGGCAACTGGAGCGAGTGAGAGACTCTCCATCAGTAGCTGGAGGGGCCACAGATGTTGGGAGTGTGTGTTGGTGAGCCTCACAGCACGTATGCCTGGAGTGCTAGCTTGAGTAAACTTAGGGCCACCAACTGGGGGTGTAGGCACCCCTGGGCTTGTGGTGCTGGCTTCTGGAAGTGGGGGTGTGTGGTGTGTGTGCAGCATTTGTATCTTCCCTAAACCTGGTGTGCCTGGAGGTGTAATTCACTAGCAAACTTCAAGCTGGGTGAGCTGATGAGTAGGGCAGGGGTAGCAGATAGGCAAAGGGGCTGTTCTGGTAGTCAGGGGATCCAACAACACGCTTGTGAATCTATAGAGTGTTGTGTGAGGTCTTTCACCACTGAACTTCACTTGCATCATAGTAATTGTGGTCTGTGGTCAAGCCTATAGTTATTATGGGGGAACCAAAGAGGGAGAGAAGACATTACAAACCGTATAGGTGAGTTATTGGGAAAAACTCAGTGTTTCAGTAGTTCCATTGTGCATGGAACAGCATGCTGAAATATATTTTTTTTTTTTTTTTTTCCCCAGTACATAACTCTTAAGTCAAGGTATTAATAAGATGTTGGGAGACAACATCAGAGGAAAGAATCCAACCACACATCTGACTGGCTCCAAATCTATTAATGAAATAAAATTTAGTATCTCCCAGAAATTTCTGTAAAAGAAACAAATACAATATTGGTCTTGCCACCTTTAGGCTGCTTATCTTCCAATATAGGCCAGAGTATTGAGGATCAAAAGCCTTTGCAGTTTTGGCAATGCCTATCTAGCTTTCAGGAGACAAACAACCACCGCTCAAACATACAGTCAATCTGCATTTACCAGCAGGCTTGCTTCCAGTCTCGGCAAACACAGCTGAAGGGCAATTAAGAGCTAATGACAGATCTACCCACTCACCCTTTAGAGTCTGATTTCCCAGGTCTGTTCTGTAGGGAAACAAAAATCTTCAAAGGGGCCATACTGGTAGCCTTCGTGATCTCTCATAGGTGAAAAAATGTCCAGACTTGAAAGAAAAATTGAGGCAGGAGGGCATTCTTTGCCAGAAACATGTTACATACACACTGGCCTCTTCGAAAAACATGCTGTGCCCTCAGGAAGCCCGAGGTTCCTGACTTCAGGTTGAGTGGATGGGTGGAGGCTTCCTGAATCTTAAGATTTGCTAAAGTTTCCTTTCCATTTTGTTTTTGTATCTTTCTAACAAAGAAAACCCATCATTCAAGCTCAGCTTGCTTTTGCTACTGACCTTGTGACAGCTGGCTGGTCTCATGAGCTGGTCTATATTAGTTGACATAGAGGCAGCTCAGCTGAAGTGTTCTCAGCTGAACAAGTCACCTCCGTCTTGAATGAGCTGCCCCTTTCTTGCATGCCACATTTTTTCATTTCAGAAAAAGCTAGCATCGATGACCTCCCACTGATCTTATTTGGAGAAAGGGAACAGAATGGAAGAAAGCGAGTGCATGCAGATACAACATAAAACCCTCCTTAGTTATAGTTCCCCTCTCCTGCTTTTTCCCATACTAATGGAGTCAGTGAGAGGTATTTTCCAGAACAGGTCTACTTGACTTGCATTAAGGTAGGCCCACAGGATGCTGTGAATCAGCACAGGCTCTGCGAGGCCTGGAAGAACCTTCTGGGATCTTGGAGAAGTCTGGGCAATGTTTAATTTGGATTTACATCTGGTCTGGAAGCTATCATTTGGTTATAGAATCATAGAATACCTCAAGTTGGAAGCGACCCATAAGGATCATCGAGTCCAACTCCCTGCTCCTCGCAGGACTACCTAAAACTAAACCATATGACTAAGAGCGTTGTCCAGATGCTCCTTGAACTCTGACAGGCTTGGTGCCATGACCACTTCCCTGGGGAGCCTGTTCCAGTGACTGACCACGCTTCTCTACAGTAACAGGAGTTGGAGGAGAAAAGAAAAATGCATTTCAGATCAGCTGCATTCAGCTGAAGAGCTACATCTATCAGCCCCTGCCATTTGCTTAGTGCTGCTACAAAAAAAGAACTCACCATGGCGTCTGAGCTATGTTAAACTGATCTCACTCTATCATGAACAGATAACAAAAAACCAAAAATGCAAGCCATATATCATATAACAAGACAGAACCTAATCAAGCTTTAATATGACCTGAAGAGCTTCCCTCTCCTCTTGCCTGTCCTGAGCTCTAAATGTATTAAAGAGTTTCTTCCCCCAAAATTACAAGAATACTTGACAGGAGCCCAGCTAACAGCTTTAGAGACCTCCAAAATATTTTATTATTACCTCAAAACAGATGAATAAAACCTAAAGTTCAGCAAACAGTTCTTTCAGTTCCCAAATTCCCATCTCTCTCCATTCCAACCAAACCCAACAAACAAACAAAACCTGCCACATATCTCATATACACACTACTAGGATCCCTTTCTCATCTACCCAGCAAACATCAGGTTTTTCTCCCTGCCTCCTTAACTTCTCTAGCAAATTACTGGAAGTCATTTGTCATTTTACATATGACATATACATATATAAACAGCCATTATCGTTACTGACAATTAAAAATAGCCATTAAATTATAGTTACTGACAACTAGCTGACTTACAGTTGTTCGCTCTCTAGTCCCTCACTTCTCTGTCTTGTAAGTTAATTAATGCTTCTCCTTTCTATCAGTTCCCATCATTTTGGGTCCAAGAAAACCAGGCAGAAATTACAGAGTGAGCTACCAGGACTGACAAAGAAGTCAGAGAATCACAGAATAGGTGAGGTTGAAATGGACCTCTGGGGAGCGTCTAGTCTAAGCCCACATCAGCTAAGAGAAAATGGGGACAAGACCAAGATTACACAAAGACTCAATGGAGAGAGTAGAAGCAGGACCCTTCAGGAAAGAGGAGGACAATCTTAACAGCTGCACAGCTTCTGTATACATAGTTTGCATGTATTGTGTATATATTAAAAACAATCACAGCAATGCCCATACAGTACCCTTAAACTCCTCTGCTTTTACGTTTTTGTTATCCGTTTCAATGGAAATTCCAGATGCTCTACGATCTGCAAGGGGACAGAAAAAAAAAAGACAATTCAGCAATAAACACCTGTAATTCCATATGTGCTTCGCAGCTACAAGCAACATTTTCAAGACCTCCTTACACTGGACAGATTAGATATTGTCTGCTAGACAGAGCACGCACGGTACTAAGAGCTAGACCAGGGCTGGCCATGTAGGTGGCCTTGAACAATTCATCTTTTCCTCTCCATGCCCTGGCACCTGTAAAAAATAGTAATCTTTCTCTTTTACAATAGCATGATAATATTTACATGTGAGAAGTTCTATATAAACAGTAGGCGTTGTTTTACACTAGGGTAATGTCTCAGCCTGTTTCTAATTTGGGAGACTTGTATTAATCCCTAAGTGTATTTTCCATTGTATTCCTATTACAAGGCAGGCATGTTTACTGGAGAATACCATGTACAGCTTCTACAAGGTAAAAAAATGCGTGCAGTAATTGGCGGTTACCTCAAATTCTGGTTGAAATGAGAGGGAAAACATTAGTCAACATTTCTATAGTTTTGTATCAAAGAGAAAAAAACCCCATACATTCTTGGATATCTCTTGTATTGGGAATACTGAAATTCCAGAGAGAACAAGTGAAGTAACCACTAGCCCTATATCAACCCCCACCCAGCTACCTCCTCCCTCATCGCACATCACTACACATCCTCTCTTAAGAGCTGCTCTACTCCCAGGAAAGGACTCCGCTGTGTTCCCTCATGATTCAGAAGCATTCCTGCAAGGCCCAAGAGTCGGTCACAGTTATTCCGATTACTTCATGGTGGGCTACAAGACTACCAAGTGCTTAAGAACAGCTAAATACTGTTGTTTACACTGGTTTGTTTACATTAACTTTTTTTTTTCCAAAAGCATCTCAAGTTCCCTTTGGTTTAGGACCAGTTTTGAAGACAGCATGGACACTTCTAGTGCAGCCATTTCCTCCACCCGCAGCAACCAACAGAACAATTGCTACAGAGGGCATGAACAAGAACTGAGCGCCTCTCCCTATCAACAATATTTAGAAACACAGCTTGTTTAAAAGCATAATGTTCTTCTGAATGATAGGAACTAGTCTTGCTTCACTCCTTTTAGTCTAATCCTGCTATTTACCTCTCTCACGTACACAGACCTCCTTTGTTCATCCCTAAAGAATTAATTTCCCTTTCCCCTGCCTAAAGGGGGAAGAGTTGCACACAGCCTAGCAGATGGATGTCCAGTCTTGATCTGAAGATATGAACAGACCAAGAATCTTTTGCTTCTTATTGTTTTCTTTTGACAGCTGATTACTTCTATTGAAGTGTGTGCCTCATTTCTCACTTGAGTGAGTCCATTTGGGCTTTCAGCTATGGGTTCTCACAGCTCTGAGTCAGCATGCTGTTTTCTTTGTATGAAGGTACCATCATAGAATGGTTTGGGTTGGAACGGACCTTTAAAGGTCATGTGGTTGAACTCCCCTGCAATGAGCAGGGTCATCTTCAACTAGATCAGGTTGTTCAAAGCCCCATCCAACCTGACCTTGAATATTTCCAGGGATAGGGCATCTACAACCTCTCTGGGCAACCTGTTCCAGTGTTATGCCATCCTCATTGTAAAAAATTTCTTCCTTATATCTAGTCTAAATCTGGCCTCTTTTAGTTTAAAACCGTTATCCCTTGTCCTATTGCAACAGGCCGTACTAAAATGTTTGTCCCCATCTTTCTTGTAAGCCCCCTTTAAGTACTAAAATGTCACAATAAGGTCTCCCTGGAGCCTTCTCTTCTCCAGGCTGAACATCCCCAACTCTTTCAGCCTGTCTTCATAGGAGAAGTGCTCCAGCCCTCTGATTATTTTTGTGGCCCTCCTCTGGACCTGCTCCAACAGGTCCATGTCTTTCTTGTGCGGAGGACCCCAAAGCTGGATGCAGTACTCCAGGTGGGGTCTCACCAGAGCAGAGTAGAGGGACAGAATCACCTCCCGTGACCTGCTGGCCACTGTTCTTTAACTGTGGCCCATGATACAGTTGGCTTTCTGGGCTGCAAGCACACATTGTCTACTCATGTCCAGCTTTTCATCCAACAGTACCTCAAAGTCCTTCTCCTCAGGGCTGCTCTCAATCCCTTCATCAACCCTGTGTCAACCGCACCACTCAGCTTGGTGTCGTCTGCAAACTTGCTGAGGGTGGACTCAATCCCACTGTCTATATCGTTGATGAAGATCTTAAACAGTACTCATCCCATACACCATCATGGCTGTCTTCTCAATTAAAGATCATTCCTTATTGTTCAAGTCTGGCACTACAGAGGGAATTCTCCATCCAAACTGCTCCTACAACCCTTACCATCCATAATTGTCTAGTTTTTTTCAGCATTCTTTAAAAATACAGATTGCAGTTCTATTGGTATCTGTAACCATTGCCTTGAGTCATGGAGCAACAGTCAGAATAGGTATTTGAGTCCCTGGCACTGTAGCAAAAGTTCAGTTACTCATTCACTGCATCCTGTTGTGATGGGTTGACCTTGGCCAACTGTCAGACACCCAGCCAGCCACTCTCTCACTTCCCCTCCTCTAAAGTGACAGGGAAGAAAATAAAATTAAAAAGCTCATGAGTCAAGAGAAAGACAGGGAGATCACTTAGCGATTACCACCACAGGCAAAACAGACTCAACTTCAGGAAAATTAATTAAATTTATTGCCAATTAAAAATATAATAAGTGCAGCAGTTGTGAGGAATAAAGGTTGTGGTCAGTCCATAACAGCTCCCCTCTGCTGCTTCTTCCTCTGCACACTTTTCCCATGCTCCAGTGTGGGCTCCTCTCTGTGGGCCACAATTACTGTCAGGACCCTGCTCCAACGTGGATCCTCCATGCACTTCACCTTCCTTCAAAGCATATCCACTTGCTCTGGTGTGGGATTCTCCACAGGCTGCAGTGTGGACATCTGCTCCAGCGTGGTCCTCTATGCGCTGCAGGACAATACCCACTCCACAGTGGTTTCTCCACAGGCTGCAGGGGATCCTCCCCCTCTCCCCTCGGTGCCCGCAGGGCTGTTTCTCACGCTTTTCCCCTCACAGCCGGGCAGCGTTTTGCCCTTTCTTACACAGGCTTTTTGGAGGCTCCGCCGTGGTGGCTGTGGGGCTGAGCCGTGCTCCGCGGGGGGTCGGTCGGAGCCGGCTGGAACCGGCTGTGTCCGTGTCCTGGTTTCAGCTGGGATAGAGTTAATTGTCTTCCTAGTAGCTGGTACAGCGCTATGTTTTGAGTTCAGTACGTGAAGAATGTTGATAACACTGATGTTTGCAGTTGTTGCTCAGTAGTGTTTAGACTACAGTCAAGGATTTTTCAGCTTCTCATGCCCAGCCAGCGAGAAAGCTGGAGGGGCACAAGAAGCTGGCACAGGACACAGCCAGGGCACCTGACCCAAAGTGGCCAACGGTGTATTCCATACCATGGGACGTCACATCCAGTATAGGAACTGGGGGGAGTGGGGGTGGGGGATCGCTGCTTGGGGACTAACTGGGTGTCGATTGGCAGGTGGTGAGCAATTGCCCTGCACATCATTTGTACATTCCAATCCTTTTATTACTGCTGTTGTCATTTTATTAGTGTTATCATTATTAGTTTCTTCTTTTCTGTTCTATTAAACCGTTCTTATCTCAACCTACAGGTTTTGCTTCTTTTCCCGATTTTCTCCCCCATCCCACTGGATGGGGGGGGAGTGAGTGAGCAGCTGCGTGGTGCTTAGTTGCTGGCTGGGGTTAAACCACGACAGTCCAGCCCGAGGCAGCCCCAGCCTCTCCTCACAGAGGCCACCCTGCAGCCCCCCTTGCCAGGGCCTGGGCACCTGCACCCCATACCCCTCTATTACTCTTCAGAGTTGCTGCTTTCTAGATGCCTCACCATCCCCTTGCCCGCTTCCAAATGTATGTCCAACATTTCTTGTTTCTAAGAGCATACAGCTTCACACCTGGCAATGTAAAGTGAATTTTCATATATGCACATTACCAAATTTGTGTGCAATTATCCTGTCCTTCATATGTTTTATCATCACCTTTGTGTTACCCTAAAATAGTTAGAGCAGAAATTTATAATATGAAAATAAGTAACAAGTGAAGATGACAATTCCAGCAATGCCATTTACGTACCCTTAGAATACTGAAATAGCAAAAAATATTTGCATTACAAATAGTGCTTGGAAATTTTTTTCTACCCCATCAAGAAAGGAAACTTTCCTGCTGAACTTTTAAAAAAGAAATTAAAAAAAACCCAAATGACCCCCCTGCCATTGAAACCAGAGGAAGGAACCACTTCTCCAGAACCTCCCAAAGTAACCATTACTCCTTGTGGTGGTACATTCCCCCTCCTGGGCTGTTCTATGATCTCAGGAAATCCCATTAGGCCTTAGCATTTGTGTAATGAGTTGGGTGGTTAAGCATCCCTTGACTGTACCAGGAACTTTTGCATGGCTAAGGCGGGGAGCAGCACTGACCGTACCAAGGACCCCTGTTACCTGGCAGAGGTGGGGATATGGGAGTAGGAATATTAGTCATCTCCTGACAGCCTTGGAGCATCCCTTATCTGGTTTTGGTTATTCCCTGACAGCCTTGGAGCCTTCCTTATCTGGATCACAGCTCATGTGAAAATGGTACCAGTGCAACTGGAATTCCAGTAATTTGCTGAAGACTAAAGCAAATCATCTCGTGAACCTGTAAACAGCTGTCCTAAGTGAGGCCCTTTGAGCTCTCCGGGACTGCAGCAGGCTGCAACCAGCATCTCCCTCTGGGGGGGACGCCTCTCAGAGCTTGCAAACTCAAGAGTTTGCGAAAATCAGACGACCATCACCAGAAGCTGATGATGGCACCTAGGCTGATATCCTTTGCTCCCTGAGGCTCAACCCTTTGCCCATTGAGAAAAATGCTGAGACAATTGATGTGAATATGTTCACTGAACTCAAGGGGAATTTTTAACAGGTATACCTTTGCTTCATTTATATATATGTATCTATCTCCCTCTTAGTATCTGTGTGCATGCGTGTGTGAATTAACCCGGGTATCCTATAGCAAGTATAGTATAAATATTGCCTTTTCTAAATCCTATGATTCACCTCAAACTGTGAATGAACCTCAGACTACTCTTACACACATAATTCTCTTAGACGTAAACTGTTGACCAAGTCTGGGACTAGGAGTGGATCCAGCCACCCCTAAGCTCCATCAGGAGTTTAGAAAGCAAGGGGGTCTTCTCTGAACCTCATGACTCAACAGAAGGGTCTCCCCTATCCTTTCACATCCCCGATCTCTGCGCAAGTCATGAAAAATCAATTCTAACTTGATTTTTTCTTGTATGTTTCTCTCTTACCCTTTTGCGTCTTCGGTCTCTGTATAAATAATTCTAGTTTTATTCTAACTTGATTTTGTTTCATCCATGTATTAAGTAATAGAGTGAATCTTGCCATCAAACTTGAAGTCGTGCTTTTATAAATTCCTATTAAATCATTTTTGTTAACACCCTTGACGGTGATTATTTAAGCGGTTTAAACCACTCATTTTTGCAACACTCCTGCGTATCCATACAGAGCCCATCTCCTTGTTTTTGTCCAAGCTTGGTCTAGAATAAAGCCTGAAGTCATTAAGTCATTTTCTTTTTAATGTATTAAGCCCTATTTAGATTTATGGAAAGAAAATTACCTTTTGACTTTTACCCAAACCACATTGTTTCTAGAACCAGAAACCACCCCCATATCCTATATGCCAATAGGTAACAAATCATGTTTATCTACTGAAATAACATCTTCCTTCATGTGTTCACGATGGGGAGGAACATTTTGTTCTGAGGCTCTGACAGCAGCTAACAGTTGATAAGTAGGAAGCATTTCTAGGACTCCAGTGTGTGGGTAAAGCAATTTATAAATTATTGGCACATCAACCTTCTCTGTCTGGACACAAAACACGTCAAATGCATGCAATTCACCACTGTATTACATTCATTGTTTCATGGACCTGGAAATTTCTCTCCTTCTCTTTAATACAGTTGTCACGCAGCTCACTGTCATGGTCTAGGTATTCATAAGCTAGAAGCCACAATAAGTAAACATGTTTTATGACTTCCAGGACAGGATCGTGGTACTTACTTCTCACTATGGAAGTTATCACAAAATTACATTGCATACTTTGTATTGGGAGCTTGCAATTGCAGTTTCCATATTTCCCCTTGCATCAAGGGATTTACAGAATACACAAATATCCTGTTATGCAATAAGTACAAAATAAATCAGAGAAAAAGAAAGAAGTTCAACATACACACAGCCCTCATCCTCACACACACAAAACACACACATAGATGACCCTCTTCAAGAAGCAGTAGAGTCTGAACAGTAACTTAAGGTAGTGCAGAGATAGCTGACCAAATTAAAACCATTATATATTCCAATCAATCAAAGACAGAAGAGGTCTTTAAAGCTAGAGCATCTTTTCCTTAAAATGTCCTTTTAGAACTGCCTCTGCCAATTACTCAGAGTTCAAGATTTAAGCTTTGGATTTTAATTCACCATATAAAGAGCAATAGTGAAAAGATTACCTATTACTGTACTAGTAAACGTTCTGTTCATCAAATGCTTTTATATAGACTGAAAAAAAACCCTACTCTTACATGTCAGTAACTTCATTCGTTTAGAAGTAAACCCCAAAAATACACACTTTCCATTTGATAATCACTCACACAGCTGTAAACTGATACTACTAGCTGGAGGAATCATTAAGGAAAAGCGTATTAGTCAAACCAAATCAAAGGAAACAGTGTGCCTGGAGGAAATTACATGAGAACAGAATCAAAACAAAGTTATAAGTACAAGAGAAAAAGCAGTCTTGTGGTATTTGTTTTGCCAAGTTCTAAATAGCAGGTGGTCTAGAGCAAAGCCTAACAAAGGATTTCAGAGGATACTGTAAGTTTAGGAAGTTTGATGTCCCAAGAATAAAGCAATAATGAAGCCAGTTCTCTTACTGAAATCCTTGAAAGAGAATAGGAAACCAGACATCTGTTTGGCGTTAGCATCCTTCAAACATGTGACCACCTCAGGATAAATCATCGGCGACATGCTTAGATGCTGATGCAGACTTCTCAGCTATGTAACTACCTACCATGAGGTACTTAAACGATACCTAAAGTTTTGCCACAGTCCCATCATCTAAACACTCATGTCTGTTTTGGCTCTCTTGTTGCCATATTTTTTTCTAAGAGAAGTACTCCATAGATTACATAGTCCACAAATGGGGAAGGAGGAGGAGAAGCTATCTACCTTTGGACAGAATTAGTTGTGAAACATCTTAAACAAACAAAAAAAACAAACCACACATCACTAACTCCCATTCTTCTTAGTAGTCTAAGATGTGGTTGCTAAAACCGAAAGGCTACCAGCGTTGGTCATGATGGAACTGGCACGCTAGACTACATTAACTCCAACAGTTAACAACAGGCAGCCAGAGCTCAGACCCACCACTCTTCCCAGCCACGTTGCTGTCAGTGGTCAGTGTTTAAGCAGCCTTCATCTTCCATCAGTTCTGCTTGGTAAATGCTAACCTCCAGCAAACATGCTGGAGAGAGACTGGGAGTATTCACAGCCTCTGCAGGAGTCTCCTGTGCTGGCCAGAGTCCTTAACCAATCTCCGAAACTGGTGATTTAAGCACCAAAATGTAGCCTGAAGTAACTGGAGTAAACCCAGCTACATTAAGGAAACATTAACATAAACATGGCATTAAGACTTCAAATTTTGGACAAGGGCTAGAAGAAATTATCCCACATCGTGGGAAAAAAAAGGAAAAAAAAGTTCAACTTCAGTCTTTCAGTTATCTTGAGTTACAAAATTTCTTGAATCTTAAAGAATAATAATAGAACAGGATTTACTTTGGCTAGAGTTTATCCGATTCACAAAAAAACAACCCTGCATATCTTCAGCCACAGAAAACAAATAAGGGACTAGTCTGAAGGGGGGGGTCTGCAGGGTCAGAATAATAAATCCATCTAAGCCCAGATGTGGAGAGCAAGTTTGTATTTTAATAGGCATAGTCTGACTGCATAAAGGATGGTAAGCTAAGAGAGAAGGCACGTTTTCTGGCTGACCAGCTAAAGGGATCTAAAACACAAAAGGAACTTCTCAGCCACGCCCCTTTACTTATGTGGTAGCTGTCAGAAGCACTTCTGTTGTGTTTTTGGAAACTGCTAGACTTAAACACAGCAAGTTTTAGTGTTCAGACCCCGGAGCTGCTGCAGGTCTCTGAGACCTGGTGGTAACACATACAGCTCTTGAGAGTAGCTTAACATGCTGTGAAATATGTGGCAAGATTTTTAGCACTCTTACTGGCTAATTAGGACATAGACCTTGCAGATGTTTTTAATCAAGGAAGAAAACCTAGGGATCCTACACTATGTACACATGTGCTACCCTACATCAGTGGCAAACGGGAAAAGCTTTTCCAGCAGCTTGAAGAAACTGCTTTTAACAAGGAAGTTAAGTTTTTAGTCCTTACAACTATAAGGAAAACTGTTCCTCAATATGAGCAGATGCACTGCTGGTTTCCCAGCGCTACAAAGAAGTTGTTCTAGTGTATCTATACCGGTAGTGTTTTTCAAGCATCAGGAAAAAAAAACATATGGCTAGTTATTTTCACTCCTTAGACAGTACTAGAAATGCAGTATCTTCGTCTTGACTCTTGAGAATGACAGAGATACAGCAGAAGAAGCAGGCTTTTAGATACTCAGAAGGTTCAAAGAATAGGGGGATGCAGGGAATAAAAGCTCACTGGCAGTGTAACACAGCTTAACTTCTATAGGCAGTGCCTCTTCCATAAGGAGATTTATTAATAATCTCATGAAAAGCCTTGTAATGAACCACAATTTGTGCGCATAGATACCTGCTACCTGTCCCTCCCCTCCTTTTATATAAGCCCTCTCCTAACTCCTGACAGATCTTTTATTCATGGAGAAACGGACTAGGTTTTTGGAGCAAAGGAAGAGCTGGGGTGGTGGGGGGAAGAAAAAAGCTAAATCCCGTATTTAGTTTGGCTTCTCTTTTGGAAGAGCAGCTATTACAAAATTTAAATTCCATCTCTGCAGTTGACTATCTGACACACACAAAATTGACCTTCCCCCCACCCCCAGTGAAACCAAAATAACTTCCCCAAAACCCAAAGGCATTTTCACCCCTTCCAGCCCAGACTCAGAGCCATACACAATGGAGTCAGCTTCCACTCTGTTTGCTCTCCTGAGCAGAGCTATACATTTGAAGCTGATAACACAGCCAGCATCCAGATGGTAGACTGGTTAGATATATAACATACACATTAAGTGTCTTGCTGGGAAGTCAGCAGATACTCTCTCCACCTTCTTTTATTAAAAGATCTCAAATTAAGAGCAAAAGCAGTTTAATAATAATAATAAAAAATCATCTACAGACACTCAAGTAAGACAAACCAGTTAAATTTTAAGGTATCTTGCCTGCAGGACCTCTACTGCACCAAAGCAAGGTGTCACCTTAAAGTGTACTTTAGGGTGGTTCCTCCAAACAGAAAAACCTGACTAGCAGTAGGTTGATTCAGAAGAAAACAAACAACAAAAAAACAAAACAAACCCAAAACTTAGGCTAAAATGACAAGAGTTTAAATGGCCAAGCTGCTCAAGTTCAATAGTTTTTCTTGGATTTACTACTTATTACATATCCAGAGGTCTAGAGCCTAATACAAAAACCTGCTATTTTATTTAGATGTAGCATAAAAATAAAAACAATCCTTCACACTCATCTGTTGCTGAAAGTAGGTTTTCATCAGCTTCAGTAACTCTAACTTCATGATGGAAATCACATGAGAAACAGAATGCAGAACTGCATTTTCATCCAGCCAGTAGTTATTTAAACAGGGGAACAGAAGCTTTGCCAGAAAGTGACTTTAAGAGCAGGATTTCTACCTGTATTAAAATCTGGTATTGGATGATCGGAGGAGCTCTCAGTCTCACAGGGGAACGAAGTTCTTGGGTTAAATGCCTCAACTACAGAGCAGACTGGCAAAGACGTTTTCATTTATACTGCTAACCTAAGAATGAGTTAATTCTCAGCTTTGTGTATACTGTTTAGTGCAATCTGTAAGGCTAGCACACCAGCTAATGGTGGCTTTATTCTTAACTTTCAAATTAAGCAAAAAAAAAAAAAATCTTGAAAGAAAAAGTAATGAAAGACTGAAGTTTTCAGAACCGATTATCTAAAGTTATCAGTAGTAGTCCTAAGAGTTTAAGATCATGTTAATGATTCCTTTCAGAGCAGAGCCCCAAGGACAGTTGGCCCTGGAAACACAAAACTGGAAGTGCTTGTAGAGGAGAAAGTAGGGAATAAAAATCAAAGTGGCATGGGACAAGAAAGGAAGAGATTATTTAGGTCAGCCTTTCTGAAGAAACTGAACACCAAAACACAACTCCAGATAAATGGAACAGCCTCCCAAGTGCTTTCAGCAGTCCCAACAAAAGATTACTGCATGAGACGGTGTGGGAAATTCTGGGGAAAAATAAATTTATAATTAATTTTTATATAATTAATAATCAAAATGTAAAATTCAATTCCCTTCGAAGTTTGGGGGGGGGGTGCCTCCTCTTTTTCTACTCACACAGAAGAGAGGAACAGTTTCAATTCACAGTTTGCAAAGGTTCAGTGTAGCATAGAGTTCATTCCAACAGAGACAATCCAGAAAGCATATGCTATTAACCAAATAAATATTTATAGCTCACACTTTTACAAGACTCAAAACTCCGCTACTCTTCTTGTCTCCGTGGCAATTCAGAGGGAGCTCCTGAAAATGGGGGATGGGGTTTTAAACTAGTCAGGCTCTCACAAAAAAGTCTATTTTCCAGCCCTCTCCCAGTCCTGCTCAACATTGGTTTCCACAGCAACTCAGCGGCGGCTCACAAACAGCTTGTAAATGCAGTGCAAGCCTATAGCTGCTTCAGCTGTTGCTTATTTTAAGATGCATCAGGATGCTGACAATTTGTGTCTAGTACCATCGCGTTTCAAAAGACCATGAGAATAGGCTATGGAAGTAGAAGCCCCTTGACACTGCTGTCCCACCCACCTCATATCACACACTACAGCAGTCATCTGAAGAAACATATTTGCAGTTGCATTACTGGGTGTAACAATTCAGCAAAACACTTGCCTGTGCAAATACCTAGAGAAATTGTCGTAAAATGATTATTAAATTTACAACCCAAATCTAGGTACCCAGCGCAAACTGGCATGTTCCTCTGAAGTCCACAGTACTAGACTGATTCACATGAACCATAAAGTCAGCCCTGAAACACAAGCAAGTTCGGAAACTAGAAGAAACAAGCGTTCCCCCCACCCCCCCAAGGCCCCCCACAACCATTCTGGCCCACAATTCAAGATAAAGATCTCTGAAATCTCCTACA
The DNA here is from genome assembly GCF_000737465.1 of Haliaeetus leucocephalus. Classification (NCBI taxonomy): domain Eukaryota; kingdom Metazoa; phylum Chordata; class Aves; order Accipitriformes; family Accipitridae; genus Haliaeetus; species Haliaeetus leucocephalus. Next base: position 3,128,466 of record NW_010972529.1, read on the forward strand.
ACATTTACATGACTTTTGCTGGAATTGCCAAGCAATCTGAAAAGGATAAACACTTTCAAGAAGTCACATCATTTATATACCTACAAATACACATACGACTTAGCTAAAAAAGCCTGAAAACAAATTTAGTTTCCTTTCCAACTGTGCCAACCAGCATTAGATACAATTCCAGTAAACACCATATGAAACTGGAGTCCCTGCTCATTCAGAACCAGTGAAGTCTTTCAAGCTCTCTCACTGTAGGATCATGTTTCCAGATGCTAGGAAGAACATCAATGTGCTCCAATTTCAGCATTTCTACAAAGTGCTTTCACTGCAGAGGATGAGTACATATGAGTATGTATTAAGTTCTGGCTTCTAAAGGTATAGGAGTACCTAACTAACCAGATTTGTGCATTGCAAACAGATCCTAAGTAGCAGGTAGGGTAGCTAATTTGACCAACTATGCCCAACTGTCCCATTTTCAGCAAAGTGTAATGATCAAAGCCAAGTCAGCATTGTCGTCTTATGTCCCCCACTGAAGCAGATGATACATCTGAAATACATTAATTTAAAAAAAAAAAAAAATTGTTCTCTCTGAAGCACACATTGACCTAGAATATACTTCTATACTAATACGCAGTGGATGTAAGAATAACTCCTCCTGGTGAGTTTTTAAAAAGGGTGTCACACAGGCTTTCTCCCATTCAATTTTTGCTGATTTTGGGACATACCGTGATGTCATTCTAGCTAGCATGTCCATTAAAAAACCAAAAGTCAGTCTTTCCAAAAACAGGAGGACGCTCTTTAAATACAAATACTCAGCAAGAGCCTTGTGCAATGCTTTGTGAATTTGGGATTTCTGAGATGTTTCCAATAACTGGGGGTGGTGGCAGTATTTTCACTTGAACTTAGCTTTTTAACTTTCTTCCTCCGGACTACAGACCAGATTCTCTGCCAATATGAGCTGGGAACATGATGACCACTTCTCTCCAGGCCAAAAGAATTTGGTGAACCCTTCCTAATAATCCAAATGCAATTGCCAAATTAGCTCATCCCATTTTCATTCACACATGATCTCTTGCACTGCCAAGTTTGCTCAATAGTCTCTTCCTGCCAGAAGTAGCTAACAGTCATGTTTGATGACTATTACTTTCAATCAACATCATAGTTTACAGTACAAATGCATATCTTTAGCTTTAATTCTACAGGCCTTTAATAGATAATTTAGTTCTTTAATATCAGATTTTATAGAAGCACCTTCTGGCACATTTGAACAAGACTGAAGCCACTCCCTCAACTCAATTAAGGCTGATACATATCAAGAGGAGCTAGAACAAAGAGATGTTTTGCAGGCTTAAAGGAGAAGGGGGATTAGAAGAAATCCTCCGGAAGGTAGAGCTAGAACAATAGGTCACAGTATAATAGGTGCCAAGTTTTCCTTAAAGGGGATGAAGAAGGTTTAAAAAAAAAACCAACAAAAAACAAAACAACCGCACTACATTCTTCATCACATTAAAAGCTACACAAGCGAAACAACATATGGGTATTCAGATTAGAAAACATGAGAACAACAACACTGGAAAGTTACACAGGAAACAGGAATAAACATAATAGATGAACTCTGTGCTTTATTTATTTTTAAATCAAGTGTAAATATTAACTTGGTGATCATCACAGCTTTTCAACAGAAGAGATGTGTTAGGAGCCACATCCTCAAGAATATTTGGGTAAGGATCACTAATGAAACACACTGCTGCTCTGCATCAGAAGGGAAAGCTCAGTATGTGAGCTAACATTCACAATTCACTGTTTTGCTGCTTCATGTTATAAGATTTGATGATCTTGTCTGCAGGTACTTGAACTAAGAAAGTATCAGCTGTTTCACTCTCACAAAAATGAAACAAAGTCAGCAATTTTGTAATGCTGTAAAACTACAACAAAAAAATAATCCAGGAGACAGAATGATTTGTATGGAAGACAAATAATCCGGTCAGAATTACATAGTCAATCTAGTTACAGTTCAGAGGCAGAAATAGTACCAGGAACATGTAGAGCTGGGAATTCTTTAATTATTTTTTTTTTTAAATCCATCAGTTGTTTTTTTGGGTGGTTTTTTTTTGTTTGTTTTTAATGAACCATATCTGATTAAGGATTCAGCCCCCTGGGTCACTACCTTCTGAAGTGCAACTTTGTGCTTAAAAGTCTGGTGGTTAAAATGGCTATATCTGGAATACTCTGCAGTGCAGATAAGATATGATATCATCCAAAACCACGCATTACATTTCTAGAATCCTTGTTAGAGTCAATAGATCAACACATTTCATGAAACCATGACTCCCAGATAGGCATATATGCTGCTTTAAACTACTGTTTTGCCATCTGCTTTGCCTGCTTCTGCCCATATTCCTTTTATAACCAACTGCTCATGAGATACTGATGCTCTAGAAACTTGTGTGACACTATTATTGCTTAAACTGAAGTTTCCTTTAGAAATAAGACTAAATAATATCACTTTGAAGGTGTTTGTGCTCCTTCAACTCAGGTCAACTAATTTCAGTTTAAGGATCTCTTTTTAAGAAAGATGACTGAAGAACAGGCTAAGGACTACGCTGGCAAACAGATTATACAGGCAGACGCACATCAGCCTAAGCACTGTGATCACATGGAACCCAAACACAAAACAAGGTCTTCAGAGTTCAGCTCTAAATTCACAGAACAATGTATTTTAGTAATAAGAGGATCTTGGCACATTTATATATTTATTCGCACTGTTGTTGCAAGGCTGACCTTCTTGCAATGAGCCTGGATGGTACAGAGCTAGCATCAGCAGAGCTGAGTGGTCAAGAAACCAAGAAAGGGAATAAGATCGCTTGTTGAATAATAGACTGCTACCAGCATTTCTCTTCTAGAAGAGGAACTCGTCACCAAGTAAGTAAAAGTTCAACAGTTCTGCTGAAAGTGCCTTTGTAAAATAAGCCCATAAGCTTTTATGGTTTATGTTTACAAGTGCCAGGTATTGGTTTAGGCCAGATAAGGAACAGGTTAAGACAAAATTAATTACTCTTTCACAAGAAAGAGTATCCACTTCAGACCTTACAGATATGCAACTCTTCATAGCCAAGTCTACACATATCTTCTACTTAAATAGACTGATTTCTTAACTAAGCTCCGTGCCACATTTAGCCATAGCAACTTCCTTGGATACAACCTGCCCAGCCAGCACGTTTCCCATCCCAAGGCAGAGGCAGCTAAAGAACATGGACTGTCTACCCTTTCGTCACCACAATTGACCATCTAAAATAATCAGATTTCATACCACATTTTTATGTACAAGATTTCAGCAGGGCTCCATAAAGTTATAAGGGATTCAAATGCAGCACAATGGTGCAGGATTGCAGCCTTAACAGCAACATGATGCAGTAGCTAATTTTTCTAGTTTTCAGATGATTAGTCCCACCCCAAACCTGAAGGTGTTTAAGTTACTAACACACCTATACTGGACATACTATTTTAAAATAGTATGCCTGTAAACAGGGTTACTAGGACTCCAGTCAACTTCTTTATGTACATATTGGACACACAAGCTACACTGTTAGTTTGATTGATATTCTCTCTAGTTACAATTTGTCCCTCTCCTTCTCTTTGTATTCATGCAATGTGAGCTAATTCATCCTCAAAAGAAAGGCAAATTCCTCCTTACCCCCTCCCAGTATTTCGTTAACTGCTTGCAACGTTTCATTTCTGCTGGAATCCATAGGTACAGCATCGATTCAGTAACGAACAGCAGCTCTGTTCCTTGCCCATCCTGTTCCACCCTCAAGCTCCTCTTTTGCTTTGGGGGTGGAGGGAACATACAGTGATGTATACAATCAATTGTTAAGATGCCAATAAGATCCAAGTTCAACTTGCTCCCCCCCCCAATTACATCAAGTTAAAACCAGTTATGTTCAGAGTTTATCACATGCTAGGCTGATCCTAAATACTGACTTATTCCCAGCTTTCCAAAGTGAAGTGTAAAACAATCTTTTGGGTTTAGTAGATTGTGATATAGATATTCTGTTCTTTTCAGTTCTATTATTTTACTAGAAGACAAAGTATCTGTCAAAGTTTTACAACATTTTCATAAGGAAATATAAGTTTTCTATGACTTTTTTGTTGGACAGAAGACTAGCTTAAAAAGGTTAGAAAAAAACCTTCTGCACAGCTTTGATATTCCTTAGAAGACATTAAGTTTGCTTTAACTCAAGAAAAATGTTCTGCACCTGAAAGTCTGTACATACAAGAACTGGCCATCCCCCTTCTCTTTCCCTGTTTACAGAGCTTTCAAAAGCTTTCAATAACCTTTAAATAAGTTCAAATGCTTATAAAGAGACATCACTTCATTCTTCTCTCACAAAAATCAGTGCATTCTCCCAACAGCTGTTTGTGTTAGAAAGCCACTGCACTCCTTGGCAACTGGGCAAAACCTTTGTAGCTGTTTTCCCGCCCTTCTCCCCCCCTAAAAAAAGGGGGGCTAAGAATTTGAATACAGCTGGAAAGCTAACAGCATCTGTGTATGGATTGCTACAGTCTTGAGGACTCAGCTAGAGATACAACTGGAACATGAATGAAATAAGAAATAAAGTATGCGGTGACAGGGGAAAAGTAGAGCTGAAAACAGTATTTTAGTTAGTCTCTCTACATATGGTGCTGATTCCCTGTTGATAAACAGCTTTCCCAGATGACTTTTATCCCCTAGAACATTATTTATTGAAAGGCTCCGAAGATGAGCGCCAGAAATACATTAACTTCGGGAAGTACCCCTGAGCCATCATTTCAACAACATTTAAACTGAACACATAGAAAAAGAAGAATCACTTTTACTTTTTATCTAATACATTTCAGAAGACTTCTGTATCACTTAATTCAAACAGCAGTAGTTGAGGTCCAGGACGTATGCCTTACTTAGAAAAGGGAAAAAAAAAAAAAAAAAAGCAACTGACTTACAAATGGAATTATGTAGACCTCTTAGACTGTATGGCAAGTAGCAAAACCATACACTAACAAAGCCCAAAGGGTTGATTCTTGATGCCTAAGCATACTTCCACTATGGATGCATCTGGTGACTTCTCTCTACCTCCTCTCCCAGGCACCAACTTTGATGTTACCAGTGAATTTGGAGTGTCTGAATTTCTTTGCTTTACTAGTCACTCCAATATTACAACAGTATCATAAAAATCTCATGAGCCCTTACTACCACCTGGCTGTCCCAACCCTCCCTCTCTTTTACATTTTCAGATGCTGTATTGCTCTATTTCAATATTGAAATATTGCTTTTCCTTTCAGGAGCCTCTCAAGTGATTATGACATCAGTGAATCACATTACATCAGGGAGGACTGTTATGTTGGTGAACAGAAGGCACCAGCAGCATTCATTGCAAGATACAAAGAATACTCAAATACTGGCTAAAAATAAAACATTTACCTTTTACATAAAAATATTTACTGACATTTAAATGGAAAGCTACTAAGTCTTCTCAGAGGATAAAGACCTTTTCCACACAAACTCTTCCAACATCTAAGCATTACTATTAATGATCTTTTTACTTGGACTTTATGTGGACATTAGAGGAGGAAAAAAAAAAAAGAGACAGATCCCTTCCCTACCTTCCAAGGAGAACCTTGTGATACATGTTTGTTCTTTAAAGAAAAGCAGGGGGGATGAACAGAGACACAAAAAAACCCCACCCAACCAACAAACCAACAACACACAACAAAAGAACTCAACCCAGCAACGTTTAGCATGCATTTTTGTTTCTGAACAGTGCTAAGCAGATACCAGTTATGTCTTCCTTTGATATTCTACTACTTTGGTTTTAGAGATAATCCTCCTTCATTTAATGACTCCTACAGTTAGGAGTTGCAAACATCCAAAACAAGCTGTAGTTGTTTATTTGCAGCGTAAGTCACTGATTAATTATAATCTCCTAAATCTCAGGCAACGAAATATATGCATTTATCTGTTAGAAGTTACTGAAATTTATACCCTTTTCCAGATCTTGACATATAACCTCTTAATTGGCAAGACATCTTGTTAAAATTTGTTTAATTGAGCAGCAGCATTTAAAGAGTCTTCAGTCATGTCACATTTATTACAGAAAGCATATATTCTGTTTAGAATTAACTTGCACAACTTGAGTTAACTTAATTAACGCACATACCTTTCATATAGCATGGGTCAGCTAAGTGCTTTATTCTCAGCAGGGCCTGACTTTCCCCCAATCTACATTTTAAAAATGTTCGGGCTCTCAAGCAAGCTTAACACCTTAATCAACACCAGTCAAGTAGACCCAGCAAAGCTCTGCAGCGTGAAAACAGCGGCTCGGAACGCCGCAGCCAACACCACCGAGCAACGCCTCAAGCCAGACCTGCAGGGGCTCCCAGCCAGCAGCCCTCCTCCACAGGTCTTGGCACACCAAAGCCACTGTGCCCTCTCTGGGTTTTCTGTCTTTAGGCAGGGAAGCAGCCTCCCCAAACACAGAAGTATAGCAATTCATTATTAAATACATGGGACAGCTTGCTTGAAACCCAGTTTCAGAAGTGCTCACCACCACCAGTTTGAATGGTGTCAAAGCTGCAACAAAGCCCCGCCACACTCCCCGAAATCCCAGTCAATATGGCACAAGGGTACAAAGAACAAAAGCCACAAACAACAAGCCAGATGTTTGAGAGAGAATTTCTCACCTTTGTGGTTGACTAGCTGATAGACTGGAGGAGGGGTAAAAAAAATCAGTTTAGGTGGCCCAACAGTCTACAGGCAAAGAACCAATATTTACTTTTTAAGACCATTTTATAGAAACAGAAATGGTACTGGAGCACAAAAGCTAGCCATAACATGCACCTAAACACACACACATTCTACAGATATTTTTACTCATTTTTGTCAGTACAGCTACTAGAAGGCTTCAGTTATGAACCAGGGCCTCCCAGGGATAGGTACTGTCTATACATTCAAGTGGTAAACTGCTGTCTAACTCACATAATATGTATTCAAACTCTGGTTTTCTGCATATTGTGTCCTCGTATGTTTACGAGTATGCTAAGCACAAACAATTCTCCAACTCTAACCCAGCTCTAGCCAATACACACAAGTCCTTAGCATACCACCCCCAAGAATTTCTCTCAATTCATACTGGGCACTTGCTGCAGGCTGAGATATAATACATAATCATTTTGGTTTCTTTATTATAGGAATTTGAGCAAAAGTCACTTCTCAAGAATGCATGTTCCATCATCACCTCCAAGTACTATGCTAGCAGTTTGTGAACAGCAAATAAAGCCCCTATTGTCAACATTATCTGGTACCAAAACAACCCTATAAATACATCGCTTTCCATCCAGATGATAATATGTTTTGTTTCCTTTTGAGTCTGATCCAGTGGTTTGGACAGGCTTGAGAGCATGTTCAACCCTTAAGAAGTTAATCCAAACAAAAGTTATGTAAATATATCTATTGAAACTTCATACCCATAGGGTCTGTCCTTTCCAGCTCAAGTCTGACCATGTCTTACTTTTTTAAACGGCCAGGATCAAGTTGTAGCTATTTCAATGCAAGTTTGATCTTCCCATCTCTTACTGAAAACTCCTAAGTTTTGAACTTGTAAAAAGCAAGCATTCAAAAAGGCTTATTACCAGATTTTTCTATCATGTCTTCCCTGGCAAATAATCTTTGAGAGAAACTGGATGCCTGCTTTAATTCCTATTAAGCAGGAGGGGTTTCAGACTTACTGGTGGTTCAACAACTACCGCTGTTGTATTACTTGCTGTTGTTCAGAAATGGCTATTTTCCCCTTCTTCCTTCTCCAAAAGCTCCTTCACCTCCCAGAATATGTTAGAAACCGACAAGTGAACAGGACCAGATGTTCAGCTGTCAAGCTCACCTTCTGCCTGGTTTAAGGAATTTTATATAAGCATTTGAGTGCTCAACGATACACTGTGAGCATAGGGGTGACATAACTCATTGGAGCCCTCCAGATAAAACGCAGCTTTGGAAATACAGCTGAGTGCAAGCCCTGGCAATCATCCAAATGCTCCTCCAGCTTCATTTGCTGTCTCATTCTTTGAAATACATATTCATTTCCCTAAAAAAACCCACAATATTTAGATGAAGGAAACAAATCATTTGTCTTGATTACAAGACATCATAATATTTGCTTTAAGCTTCCTGTGGTGGAACTACAGCACAATCATGCACACCACTTTCAGGAAGATGACAGGCTTTTCCGCACAAATGTTTTGTTAAAACTGTTAGTTCTTTGAAAAGTACTTGGAATTGGAAAAGACATGCCAGAAAGTAAAACTGTAACAAAGCTAGCTTTACAAAACTGGGGGCCGGGGGGAGTGTAGGAGGAGGAAGGTGAGCTAACAGGAATAGAATTAATTACTGGTAAATTAATTGCTTTCAGCTTCCACATAACATTTCCCTCAGTTTCCATGAAAGTGCTCACCCCATTGTAAATTAGCCACTAAACCAGAAAGTAAGAACTTGCAAACCATATGTTTTCCCACATACATGCAATAGTGCCACAAAGTTATGGTGGAGAAAAAAACCCCAACCATCCAAACGAGAAAAAACAGCAATAAGATGTACAAAAATGTTGTATACATCCACAGGGACACTATAATAAGCAATTTTTTTTGTTTGACATCATTGTATAACTTCAAGGGAACCTTGATTTAGCCATTCCATATGGCCCTGGCAAATATGACAAATACAAATGTCCACCTTGTGCTTCAATTGTTTTGATATACAAGATATTTATATTGCAATGTGGACATTTCTGGCTGTGTAACATTTCTTAGTAATCTTCCTTTACGTAAGCATTTACACTGGAGTCACCTCTAGCACTGCTGACAGAAAGTAGGACAGTAAGACTTACTTTGAGAAAAGTATTCCTAAAAGGGATTGCCAACTGAAGGGAACCGATGATAAACAGACTGTCTTCAGAAGTGCTCCAACAGAAAGATGACATTTTGAGTGTTGAAGGACTCTTAGTAGATCATACCATACATAAACTTTTAAATCCCAATTTCAGAACTAAATTACTAGTTGTTCTACCCCTCCAAAAGCACTGACAACCCAAACCTACACCCCCCACAACAAGGGAAGCTTGCTTACTGCTACTGCAGAAGATTCACATGCATGTCACTGTCCACCTTTAGTGAAGAAATATCACTATTATTTTACTCATGTGAAATTATGAGAAAACTGGAATTTTTTAATATCAGTTGTACAAGAAGATTCTCCCATACTTAAGAAGAGGACTTCAAGTGCTGGTGGTCACGAGACAGAAGCTGAAGCACTTGGGGCACCCTCTGAGGAAGGCTAAAAGCCTTCTCTACCATTTTTAGCTCACTTCTTTAAAAATAGGTCTGCACACACTCCCAATAACATTGGGGTTAGTCAGTGGAGGCAGACAAGTTTGGTAGCTCTAGGTCACAAAAGATGATCCCACATGTTTTCTTAAGTCAGTCAGCTAAAGAGAAGAGATGAAATCAAAGTTCAACTACTTCCGAGTTCTTACCTAATCATGTGATGTCATCAGTCAGTTTCTGCAGCAGAACCTGGCAGCTACCATGTTGCAGCCAAAACAGACTGCAGTAGGAAATACAGGTATAATACAGGAAACAATCACAAAAATATCTTTGTGTAATTCAGTTAAATAGCCAATGAGAAGACCTCATCCAGGCTCAATTAGATCTGCTAATCACAGTGGTAGTTTTAACTCCATTATTAATGCCAGATGCCCTATGGTATTCACAATACCAGAAATACATGTCCAATGACTTGAACAAAGAATTGTTGCAACATTAAAGCTGAGAAAACAGGACCTCAGAGGCCAAGCGACAGCAAAAGCAAGTCCTCCACTTGCATACATCCACCTTAAACAGAAGAAAACAAGAGGAATTGTGATTGTCTTGTGACATTTCCAGCTACACTTCCTGCCTCCTGTATGCAGTCAGGGAAGACAGCCACCCTCATTTTTAGTTTTGCACATCCAATAGCGGGCTGTGGGGCCACTAACCTGAACTAAGGATACCGCAGGGCCAGCAAAGGACCAGTTCTCTCTTCCTCCTCTCTGCTGGAGAGAGAAAGAAGAGAGACAAAGCCCTTACCACAGAAGAGCATTGCTTCTGGCTAAGACCTCTCAAAGAGATGCTTCCAAGTAGCACACCTAGCTTTAAGGGCAATAGTGTGACTTGCTCAAATGCAGCAAAGGCCGTGATTTCTGAGAGACATGCCAATAACTCACAGCCAAAGTTTCTTGTGAGCCCTGAGGATCTAACCGAGAGGGTGAAACTGTGAAGGTTATAACATAAGCTAGAGAGAGGAGCATGTCTCCCTTTTAAAGACAGGAAGGTCTTCCAACCAAGTCCTCAATTTTTATCTGTTTTAGAAGTATTTGGATATCTTGTGCAGTATCACCACAGTCATAAACAAAAAAGTTAGGCCAAACGTTAGAAATAAGCATTGCTTTTCTGCAGTTAATTTTCATTTGTTTGTTTATATTTAAGAAGCTTACTCTCATCTCACAGCCTATGTTACGGTGTCTTAAGAGTCTGTGCAGCTTTATAGACCACTAGCAGCCTACAGCAAAGAAAGACTACTTCTCAGCTAAAACAGCAAGAGAAGGAACCTTCCTTTGATGTCTCTTCCCCCACTTCCTCTTCAAAGAATAGGTATTCTGGTTTATAGTATTATGTTGTACAGATATTACTAGAGAAGTATGCAGTCTTACAGATTTAAGAAATCCCATCTCACCTGAATATGGACTCTGATTTAGAAATCAGAGTAAGTCCCTACCAAGTTAATCCAGCAAAGAGGGTTCAACAGAAGACTGGGGGTTAACAATATTTTCAATTTTGAGTACATCAGTTGTACATCACATACAATCAGGAAAGCATTGTTTAAAGACTTCCACTGTCAATTCCTACAGCCATTGCAGTCATGCTTTATGATTTCTTGTTGGGGGTGGAGGGGAAGGCACAAAATGCTTTTTTGGTCCAGAACCTCTGTATCTGGTTGAAAGATTCCTGAGCACTAAGGAGTGTTTATTTTAAAGCCAAAAATAAACAAACAAAGCCTCACCTTATTTATTGTTCAAACTACCCCAGTGAGCTCTATCAGATGTTTCCGTAAGACTACTATTTATTGCCTCTGCATTGTCCTCACACAGATAGATTGTACTGGATTTGCTTCAGGCATCACCAGCTCAAGTTTAATTTCTAATGTACACTAATGCAAGAAAAATCACACCTAGAAGCTTCACAAAAAGGCCAGTTCATCAGTACGTACTATCTCATCCAGAGTAGCCATGACGATTAATAACAATCGTTTCTGTACATTTTCTGTCTTGCCAACAGAGCTCACAAGTCTTACTCCGTGGTACCTTTTAAAACTTTCCAGATAACCTCAGTTTCAGGAGCTCATGCTGATGGAGAATATGATTGAAGACCTCCAACTCCCTTACTTTCCCCTAAATTAAAGGTGAAAGAAAAGCTTTAACTCAGATAAACCACCATTTCTGTGGGTCATCAGTATTTCTTAGTAGGTTCTCGCTAAAAAGCAATCTCAGCACTGTTCTTGGCTATGCTGACATCCTGTGACCAACTTATACAGCTCTTAATTTCTGCAGCTGAACTACCAAACAAGTTCTCTGCACCTGCTCCACAATATAATGCTCACACACTTCAGGTATTAACCGCTGCTTTCTTTTCCTCATTAGTTTCTGCCCATTCCCCACTATCTCCAAAGCATGAGGGTCCCACATAAGAGACCACCTAGCCCATATGTCTGACTTGGGTGCCAGTATTACTCAGTCTTATTGTTCATGTGAACATACTCCAGCCACAGGAGCAGCAGCAGGCTCCTGACTGCCTGGATTTCTGCCTGGATTTCCTCTGGCTCACACAAACAATCGGCATTTGCACACCCATCTACAGTCACTTTCTTCATTCAGGGACTTCTTATCAGCACCTTGCTGGTAAACTTTCCCCCCACCTGGTGTTTCTTGGGAATTGGGACAGGAAGAGGAAAAAAAAAAATGCAAGTCTGACAACAATATAGGCACCAGACTTTGATCTACTGCACTGCTTCCAAACCACCCTCTATCATTTCCTCACTGGTCAAAGCCAGCATTGCCAACAGACACAACTAACCAGAAAGCTGAGCAGCCTCAACACACTGAAACCTGCCACCAAAAAAACCTCAGCAGCCTTATCTGCTCAGATATACCCATGCAATTAACAACAAAAAAAGGAGAAAAGATCAAAGAAAATAATTTTTATTACTATTTCCTATATGAAAGTCTGTGCTAGCTGCTCATCTGATAGCCCCCAATTTCCATAAGGTCTCATAGAAGCAAAGAGAGGAAAAGAAAAACTGCCAGCAAACCAAAGACCGAATAAACATGCGTCACTTCAAGTCTCTCCTTGGCAGGACTCATCCCTCCTCTGCAAAAAAGTAGTTTACACACACACAAGTTTCTGTTAGGTGAGGAGGAATGACAGGCTGAGAATCTGTCCCAGTTTGGTCCCAGGTGGTCACTCCATTGCAAGACTGTGCCACATAATTCTTTTCAAAACATTATTTCCACGTACAGCCTCTTTCCCTAAAATACCAGCAAGACACAAAAAGCATAAAACAGGAGCACAGTAAGATGTGATCTGAAAGTGACAGCCTTATCACACAACTGGCACTGTTAACACTGTATATTAATTTGCTGCTGCTTTGCAGGTACATGGCCCCATGATCTGGTTTGGTTTTGTTTGGTTTTTTTTTACTCATTTCCATGTGCTTTCTGGGTGGGTGGGGCTGCTTTCACCAACTTATTTTAACACCCTCCCCCCCCCCTTTTGTTTCTAACAAGTTAGACAATAGGACCATAAAAACATTGGAAACGTAAGTCTGTTCTGGAGCTGCAGCATCCAGTGCTGGCAAAAGAAAAAATGATGCTCCCATCACTCGCTCATTCATCTTGTAAAGGCCATCATAAAAGCACACTACGCAGCCCGCATCCCAAAGTTTGTGCCACTGCAGAAAGCCACTGGCTTGCGCTGAAACAGGCCCGGCTTAAACAGGTTACATCTGTGTGAAAACAAGAGACACATGGAAATAATCAGCGCGCACTCCCCCGGTTCGCTTTTATTTCGCTGTTGGAGACGCGACTTGGCTGCTCTCGCTCCGGGGGCGAGGGGGGGGAGGCGACACCCCCCCGCCGCTCCCCTCGCCCTGCCCGGGGGCTCCCCGGGCCAGG
>NW_010972529.1:3141796-3142153 GCF_000737465.1 Haliaeetus leucocephalus
CCGGGCGGCGGCCGGGCCAGGGGCCGGTGGAGCCGGGCGCCCCCGGGCCGAGCCCTCCCCCCTCAACACGCACGCACGCTTCGGCGGGACCGTGTCCCCGGCGGCCGGGGCGCTCCCCGAGGGAGCGGTACGCGATAGCCCGCACGCCCGCTCCGCGGGGATGGGACGCGGCCACTTACAGCTCAGGACCCCCAAGTAACCGAAGAGCAGCAGGCGGAGGCTGCGGCTCGCCATCTTCCCGGCAACGGCCGCTCCCCACCGGCGGCAGCGGCTAATAACCGCCGGGCGACGCCGGCGGCGGGACGTAAGGCGCGGCCGGGGGGGCGGCCCGGCCCGGTCCGGCCTCGCCTCGCCTCG
>NW_010972529.1:3142293-3151586 GCF_000737465.1 Haliaeetus leucocephalus
CCCGCCAGCCCTCCGCCGCCCCGAAACTTTTAACGTGTCCGAGGAGACGCCTCCCCGCCCCGCGCTGGCTCCGAGCGCAGGGAACGGCGGCGGGGCTGCGCCCGGCCTGCCGCCCCCCCTTCACCGGGCAGCAGCTCCCCGGCGGGCAGCAGCTCCGCGCCCGCTGCGGGCGCACGGCTCTCCTCCTCCTGCTCCTCCGCCAGCGCCATGCCCCCGCGCATCCCCGGGCTGTATTGCATTGCGTTCTGTATTGTACGCGGCAGCTCTTCCCTCCGATTTATTTATTTATTTTTAAACTCAAGGACATTTGTTGCAGCAGAATAAACTTTTCACTACGAAAAGCTTAAACTTCCCAAAGGAGACCGTAGTCCCTGTTGGTGCGTTTCTCGAAGCCAAACCCACCTGGGCTGGAAGTAGGAATAACCCGGTGAAATCACGAAACAAAAATTTAGGTGTTCCGGATGAAAAGAGCAGCGTGACGATGAGGCGCTGTTTTAAGCTGCGGACTTTGGACAAAGTCACCGTGACTCCTTGTGCCTGTGCGGCTGGAGCGGACAAAATCCCACCGACCGCAGGGCACGTCCGCTAACCAGCAGAAAGAAGACGGACGACACGGTGACTTCCAAAGCCTCTTTTATTATTACTTTATACCAGTCTGGGAGATTCTTGATTTAATGTACGGGAGGTGTAATGGCCCTTTAATTTATGAATCAAGGAAAATTACTCATCGTGACAGATAGTAGTGCATCCGAATAGTTTCTAACGACATCCTAAAAATACATTACCACTGATGTAATACGGTTCTATAACAAGAAGAGTATCACAAGTATTTCTTTGATAATCAGAACAGCAACGTTGGCTATACTTTGTTAGACTGTAGCAAAATGAGGAAAGATTATTTATAAATAAAATCTCTAACAGCTGTTTTAATGGAGACCAAAGAAGTAGGATGCCATGATGCTCTTTATGTCAAAATCTTCTTAGCTTATTTTTCACATGCAAAAATGTATACAGAATACAAGTAATATTTCTGCAAAAAATATACATACATATACAGGTCCAGTTTATATTACCAGTATAATGATGACATGCATTTCATAAAATCAAAACTATTCCATAGGCAACAGAAAAGTTCTTTATTTTGTGTGGCCCAGCACATCATAACTTTAAGCATATACAAAGTTTCATTGATTTCAGTAGGACTGCTTTACTGTTTAAAGCCACACTGTGATAGAAACACTGTGTTGACATAAAATTTAAATATACGGGAGGAGCCTGGTGGAAAAAGTATAGAGATGGGGAATGTTAAGAAATGGCAGTATGGAATTAAATTAAGGGATAGCTCATAGGATGACTACTAAAGCTGATGTAATGACAATTAATTGATGAGGGGAATGAAGAGATTAATCGTGAGGAGAAGGTATCCCATTAGATGATGAGATGAAGTTTGGATTAGTACAGTGGCTTTTCCACCACAGTAAGCATTCGTTTCTAATTGCCCAAATACATAGACTCACATACAGGGTTTAATTTGGATTTCATTAACATGTTACACCACAGTAAATCCTCTTAAATGTGTAGGGTTTCTATAAGCATGAGGTCATAGCAAAGTTCCTTTTTTTTTCTGTTCACTGTTCCGTTTCTCTTGCAGGTATACAGGGTTGTCTCCCCCCACATTTCTCTGACTTTTCTAGGATGGTATCGCAGTACTTTCACCATTTCTTTACATTCCCCTCTTTTATTTCAGCAACGACGAGACCACAGTTTCTCTGGTTGCTTTATACAACTGCAGGAAACGGCAGCAATTAGAAGTAAGTATTCTGAATGCATTTACAGAATTATTGGAAAAGTAGTTGTAATGCATATAGTTCATTTAATATATATACTTCTTCTGTATGTACTTTGCCGAACAATGGTATTCTTGAAAGTACTGTTAAGTACTTTGTTAGAAGAGCACAAGGCTGCTCTTCTTTTTTTAATCTTTTTAAGTCAAACGTAATAAAAATATTTTCATTAAATGGCACACAGAGCGCACATGGAAGAATTTGTTCGAGGTGCTCAGTTTAACAGTTATTCTTGGAGAGCTTTCCATAGAGACTCCTATTTAGAATAATAAAAATAGTCTATAATTAACATCTGCACAAAGAATGCTGGTCAAGAATACCTATCTTATTTTGTAATAGCTATTCTAGTCAAGTTCTTTGTATAGAAAAGCCTTTAAGAATTGTGCAGAAGTATTGGATGCTTCTTAACGGTCTCAGTAATTCATAAACCAAAAGATTACCCTCATTTCTTTAGGTGATATTTTAGATAAATCTACATTCTTACATTGCAGTGGAATTCTTCCTCCTTTTAATTAAACTTGCTATTGCAAATGTGGAGTACTGATAATAATGTGTTCTAGCAATACAAGTTTACTTCTTTTATTATGGTACCATCACTCTTTTAAAGAGTTCTGTGAAAAAACAGTTTTGAAAAATAATTTGCAAAAATTTTGTGAAACACTATAAGCTGAAACTCTGACTCTTCACTTTGGGAACATTTCATTTTTTTAGCTATAGGTTGATAAAAAAGAATATAGAGAAGTTCACCTATATTAAGAAAATATTCCTTTTGGTGATTTCTCCACTCAAAATAGGGGTTTTTTTGCAGGGGGAACAAAACCAAATAGCCCTAGATTTATTTTTCTGTACCTTGCATGCTGATTTCTAGAATAACTTTGAGTATAATAATAAAAAAATCAGTACAACAAATCAGAACTGCTAAATTTCATTACAAAGGTGTTGCAATGTAAATACTCGAATACATTACAGCTAGGTAAGATAGGAAGATGATTAGGATTCCTCTTCTCAAACACATGCATAGGATAGGGGGAAAAGTACTGCGCTATGAGAAGAGAACTGTTTAATTAACACTTAGAAGAGCAAGATGTTAATTCCTATGTAATCACTCATCTGTCATGGCTTACACATACCAAACTAGAAGACAGTTATGGGAGAGCTAATGAATGTTCATCCTTGCAGCGCCATGGGAAAAAAAAAAAAAAGTATAAACCTGACATATCTCAAGTTTACTTGTTGAATTTAAGTAGATCAAGTAGTGTAACCCTAATTTCATGTAAGCAAGTATATATTTTTTGTTCTGTTGATAAGTAGGTAGTATGGATGTGTGATGATCTGTGAGCAGCTCATATCTTGTTTGCAGAGTCAAACATTAGTGAAAGCATTGAAGATAACAGTTCTGCACTACTTTTCCCTTTTCATCCTGTGCTTTCCTAAGTTAATTGTTCTTTAAACTTTTTAGTGTGTCTTAGCTGATCTATAATAGCATGTAGCCCAGCAAGGTTGCTGATAACTGTGCCTGGTTATGATGAGAGGAGCAGGGGGAAAGATTTAGAACCTGGAGCCACTGAGGGAGAAAGTGAAAGACATATGAAAAAAGCACACCTGTGCATAAGCATACTTGTATCTTTATTTATATGGAGACTTGGAGGGCTGATTCTTATTAGAATTTATATTGTTTAGGTTTTGATCAAGAAGACATCTTTGAATATTTTTCCATATTTAAAGAAGAAGAAACAGATTTTTTCATTTTTCTAAAAAGAGAAATGTTATGTTTGAGGTGGTCAGAGATGCCATTTGAGACTCAGTGCCATAGCCTGTGGGTTAAATCTCTGTACACATCTTTTTTCCAGGCACACTAAATTGCTGTCACATATGTTTGTTCTAGTAAGTGCTGAAGACGGGAGCACACAGCTGTAGAGTGACTGTTCTGGTGTGATTCTGGGCACGGCAATGGGACAAGTTGATGGAAATCTATTTCGTAAAACTGCTAAAACAGACTCCATTTAATTAACTAGTTTAATCACCAAAATACATATTTCATGCTCCATGTCACAAATCTTTTTTCTGAAACTCATTGATCAATGTGCTATGTATTTTTTGTTAGGCCCATACCAATAGCCTGCAGTATATTGAATCTATCAGCTTGAAAGTCTTGCTCTTTATTGTGAAGAATTATCAGCAGCCATGTGTAAGTGTGTGGAGAGGCTGATATCTACAATTTAATGGATAATATTTTTCTTTTGCAATTTTAACTATCATCACACCTAGGTTTGTATAATGTTCTGGCTTATTGCTTTCATGGCTATCCACTCCCCTAGTTAGAGTAGGCCTTGTCTCCTTTCTACTTCTGTGGCATCTTGTTATTTTGTTTCACTGCTTCATGTTAATTGCTTTAACTGCCACTTGGGAAAAAAAATCTGATTTAGCTAGCAGATTATCTGCTTGTTTTGTGCTTTGAAACAGAAATCTGTGAGCGAGTAGAGTTTTGAGAAAAGAAGCAAAAAAAATTTCAGATATTCTTTTTTTCCACCAAGCTGTTGTTGATGGCTGTTTAAAGACAAAGTATGCCATAGAATAGTTGCCTTGCTATAATGAAATGGACTAGAGCGCTGTGATAGAACACTGTATCTCTATTAGACTGTTAAAATATTTCATATCTAATGTGTCGGCCAAACTTGAACCAGGAAAGCCACAAAATGTGAGGGTAGAACAATATAATAGTAATACAGATTACTTGTTCTCAGCAGCTTTTTTCTGTGAATCCCCCCCTCCATTTTCTGGAATGTCTTGTATAATTTTATCTTTGACTTGCAAAGTACAGTATTAATGCCTTTTTTTTTCAACTGAATTTGCAAGATTACTGCCACTGAGTAGACAGCTCAGTAGCAATCAAAGCTACATTTCTAAAAAAGATCCACCAAATTGGATGGCATTGTAGGACACTTCCCCATTCAACCTAAGCAACAGTGGACAATGCGTTAACCACGATGCTGCTGGTGGTAGATTCAGAATTATTTTGCCACAGTGTTTAAAATGCTTTGCTGCTCCATGGTGGCATGAAGAGTACAGCTCTTAGGACACAGTTACACACCATCTTGTCTTCTAAGGCAATTGCTGCCTCTGGCCATGGATTACTGCTACCACTTCACTTGTGCACAGAAACGAGTATACGAAGCTGTACTTTAAGCCAGGTCACTGAAATAACGTGAATAAAACATAATTCTTCAGCAATGCTGGTCCTGCAATTCATATCACTTCAGTGATCTAGTGTTCAGCACTTTGTACAGTGCTGCTACAGTTGCCTACCTAGAGGGTAAGCAGTGAGAAACAGCCAAGAATGACAAAGGGAGGGGCAGGAATTTTTAAGCCGGTTTTGCTTTTGAAGCAATCTGTAAATGAGCTCAGAGCTGGCTTTGGGGCTTATGAGGGCAATAAACCATCATGGTTTGTCAGTTACGCATTACTGTTGGGTCACATACTATGGCATAAGAGCAATTATGGGGTTCCCGTTGCCTCATAGAGCAACCTCTCATTTTCTGCCCATTACAAAATAACATCCACATTTTTCCTGAAAGTCAGAGGGCTTTATGAAGACTGATACCTTGTAATTATTCTTGGACAGTTTTGTTAATCACCTCTTCTCCATACCACAAACGTGCTCAGTGTTGTGACACGCTAAAAGCTGCTGGACTTCAGCCAAACCCTTCCCAGAGTACTTCTCAGTTGGAAGGCTCTTGTCTTTTGACGTTGAGGGATCACTCGCTGGGGGGTTGCAGCAGGCCTGTATGTCCCCCAAGGCTGCTGACAGGGTCACGTTTGGCAGCTGAGAGTCACCCCCAGCTGGCCCTCTCCTCAGTCCATGGGTTCGAGTGGACCTGGGGTTTTTACCCTCTCACAGAAGCCTCAAGTAAATATACTGTAGTAAACAGAGAAATGATATTACAGATGTGAGCCAGCTCTACCAGCATGAATCAAAAATAAGCTTGAAGACTGATCTTTTTAATTAAACCCAAATCTATGCTAATGTTGTTTCTCTTTTTTGCTTTTGTCCAGGGCCTGTAGAGATGCCAGCTGAACCCTGGGTGAAATTTCCAGCAGCTTTGGATATCTTTCGATTTCCACTGGGGGGGTAAAGCTTTGCACTGTCACTCTGTTGGCCGAGGATTACCAAAAGGCAGAGGGCTATGACCATGCTCCTCCTGCAGTCTTCAGCGTTACAAGTCCCAGATGGCTTTTTGTCTGCCTTGTGCTTCCAGAGCAACAGCAAACAAGTGGAAGAAGGGACCAGAAATTCTACCACCATTTTTCTGAAGATTAAGCTGAACAAAAAGTTGCAAATACTTGTACAAAAGAAGATTTACAGATTAGGAAGTGGCAATTTAAAACAGAGACATATAATGAAGTGTGCAGTATCAAATAGGATTTTACTCCTGTCATTCAAGACTTCCTCAGAGTGACAAAATAGAGTTTGTTTCTGTCTTTCATTCTCCAAACATTTTGAATTTATCTCCTCATAGAGTAAAAATGTTCTTTTTATGCCCTACATTATGAACTTTGTGTTGTTTGGGGTTTTTTTACTATTTAAACCAAAACAATTATGTGATGTGATCATTCACCACATATGATTCCTCAAGCCATAAAAAGTTAATAGAAGAAATGGTGTAGCTGAGCTATAATGACATGAATAATAATAACATCTTTGTGTTTTCTCAGGAGCTTTCACCTCAAGGCTATAAACTCTTTTACACACGCAAGTATGTAGGCTACAGTAAGCCTGGCTGTCGTGGTTTAACCCCAGCTGGCAACTCAGCACCACACAGCTGCTTGCTCACTCCTCCCCCCACCAGTGGGATGGTAGAGAAAATCGGGAAAAAAAAATTAAAACTCCTGGGTTGAGATAAAGACAGTTTAATAGGACAGAAAAGGAAGGGAAAATAACAACAACAATAATAAATGGAATATACAAAACAAGTGATGCACAATACAATTGCTCACCACCCACTGACCGATGCCCAGCCAATCCCCAAGCCATGGTGTCCCCTGGCCAGCTCCCCCCAGTTTATATACTGGGCATGACATCATACAGTATGGAATACCCCTTTGGCTCATTTAGGTCAGCTGTCCTTGCTGTGTCCCCTCCCAGCTTCTTGTGCACTCCCAACCTCTGCTGGCAGAGCAGTATGAAAAGCTCAGAAGTCCTTGACTTAGTATAAATACTTAGCAACAACTAAAGCATCAGTGTGTTATCAACATTATTCTCATACTAAATCCAAAACACACCTTTATACCAGCTACTAGGAAGAAAATTAACTTTATTCCAGCTAAAACCAGGACACTGGTGCGCTAAAAAATAACTTGGATTTAATTTGTTTTAAAAAATGAGAAAGCAGGATGATTTGCTGAAATTCTTAATCCAGAAAATAATGTAATGAAGAGCATGAATAGCTACTGTACTTGCACACCTGGTTTTCTGGATGAGGCCCAGGTGAGCAGGGAAGCCAGTGCCAGGTACTGAATCAGGAGGAGCCAGCTGTCCCGCTGCTCTGCAGATGTGTTTCCACAGTGGAAAATTCTCTGTCTGTTACCAGCCCTTGCCAGTATTAACACATTTATTTTTTTGACGCTGAGTTTAGTTACATCCTTTAGCTCTTAATGGCACTAACTCAGTGAAACTGTTTTACAATGGCATTCTTGCTGGCTGTTGTTATATCTTTGACAACTGGGGATTGGGATGAAGACCACCACCAGCTAACCTGTAAAGCATTGAAACAAAGTCTTGAGTTATTTCACAAATTTTAATAAATTTTAATGCAAGCCATGGTTTTCCTACATGGACAGTAGCTAGTTTCTGCTTGGCTTCAATCTTTTGGGGAAGAAGGACTGGATGCCAGGCCACCAAAGCCGCTCTATCACTCCTGTCCTCAGTTGGACAGAGGGAGAAAAATATGACAAAAGGCTCATGGATTGAGATAAGGACAGGGACATCACTCGGCAATTACCATCATAGACAAAACAGACTCAGCTTGGGGAAATTAGTTTAATTTATTACAAATCAAATCAGAATAAGAAAAATGAGAAATAAAACCAAATCTTAAAACACCTTCCCTCCACCCCTCCCTTCTTCCCAGGCACAACTTCACTCATGAGTTTCTCTAGCTCCTCCCCACCAGCGGCCCAGGGGGACGGGCAATGGGGGTTGTGGTCAGTTCATCACAAGGGAAACTCTTCCCCTGCTCCAGCATGGGGTGCCTCCCACAGGAGACAGTCCTCCATGAACTTCTCCAACATGGGTCCTTCCTACAGGCTGCAGTCCTTCATTAACTGCTCCAGCATGGGTCCTTTCCCCGGGCTGCAGTCCTTCAGGCACAGACTGCTCCAGCGTGGGTCCCCCGCGAGGTCACAAGTCCTGCCAGAAAACCTGCTCCAGCGTGGGATCCTCTCTCCATGGGTCCACAGGTCCTGCCAGGAGCCTGCTCCAGCGTGGGGTCCTCTCTCCACGGGTCCACAGGTCCTGCCAGGAGCCTGCTCCAGCGTGGGGTTCCCACGGGGTCACGGCCTCCTTTGGGCACCCACCTGCTCCAGTGTGGGGTCCTCCCTGGGCTGCAGGTGGATATCTGCTCCACCGTGGACCTCCCTGGGCTGCAGGGGGACAGCCTGCCTCACCATGGTCTTCCCCACGGGCTGCAGGGGAATCTCTGCTCTGGTGCCCGGAGCATCTCCTCCTGCCTCCTTCTTCACTGACCTGGGGGTCTGCAAGGTTGTTTCTCTCACATGTTCTCACTCCTCTCTCTGGCTGCAATTGTGCAGTTTCTGCCGCCTCCCCCCCTCCCTTCCCCTGCCCTTAAATGTGTTCTTCCAGAGGCACTACCACCGTCACTGATGGGCTTGGCCTTGGCCACTGGTGGGTCCATCTTGGAGCTGGCTGGCATTAGCTCTGTCAGACTATAGGGGAAGCTTCTGGCAGCTTCTCACAGAAGCCACCCTGCTACCAAAACCTTGCCACACAAACCCAATACAGGTCACTGACGGCGAAGGGGAGCTGGCAGTGAGGAGCTGGAGTTACACAGAAACTTGGCGGCTTGTACATGGCGTGCGCCAGCCTGCGGCTCTGCCACAGCAGGGAGCCTGGCAGCAAAGACCATTTCCACCAGCCACCAAGCTGTTAATGTTAGTTCTGTAACCTCAGTACTACATATTTGTGTACCAGTCGGCTGAACGCACGCCTTAATGCCATCCAGGAGATGCCGGTTCTGGGGATGACGTTACCGCCCGGGGTAACGAGGCCTGTTGAGGCAAAGGGAGGGCAGGGGGCAACGCATTACGCCCACAGCCTAGCGGAACTCATATGTACGTAACGGGGCCTCCGAGGAGAGCTAAAAGCTGAGGGCGAGGAGGGGCCGCCAGGCCGCGGGCACCTGCCCGCCGTCCCCGCCGACCGGCCCCGAGCCA
>NW_010972529.1:3152081-3165527 GCF_000737465.1 Haliaeetus leucocephalus
GGGCCGGGGCGCGGTGGCAGCGGCGCGGAGCGGGCGCGGTCCGCGGGGGCAGTTGGCCGGTCTGAGGGAAGGGCCGCTGCAGCCGGAGAATGTCATTAAGCACTCGTCGCTTCAGCGCTTCGTGCTGTGACTTCATGCTGGCTTTGCAGGGACCGAGAATGAATGGGCGGGCAGTAAGAGCTGCTGGAGTGCTCACCTTAGGCGTATTGAGACTGACACATGGATCAGCAGTGCAGTGGCATGTCTTCCTTTCTTTAGAAACCAACATCTTATAAAGAGGCTTTGAAAACTCCTTATTGCTTATTTTAGATCATTCCTTTTACCAGGGTTCGTCTCCACACCAACTGTTTCTCGACTGACATCAGATGAAGTGATTCACATGCGTAATGAGCTCTTCACCAAAGAGAAAGAGAGACAGTTGTCTCTTCATCCACGAATTGAGAAAATCGAAGTAAAATACACTGGGAAATCGCACCCTGGCAGTGTGTTTGTAATGAACAAAGCTTTGTCTACTCCATACAATTGTGCCATGCGTAAGTGAATGGACTCTTAAACTAACATTGTGCCACTGATGGTGAAAATTGTGCTGCCAATTGAAGTACTTGTCATCACAATTTGAGGTGTTAATACTATTGACATTTTAATGACCAAATTAACAGTCATGCATTCAGAATACTTGTGTTTGATAAGTTTAAAATACATTTGTACTAAAACACATCAGTAGAAACTGAGCTAATTTTTGGAGACTGTTAACAGCTCATCCTTCCAAGTGATTTATGAAAGTGAAATTTGCAGTTTGTTGTTATAAATGCAGGAGTCTAAACTGCTGACTCTGAAGAATATGGTTAATAACTGTGTAATACGTTCTTTACTCTCTTCAGACTTAAGTGAGTGGCATTGCAAGAAATCCGTTCTAGCTCTTGTGGATGGGCAAGTCTGGGATATGTACAGACCCTTGACCAAATCATGTGAAATTCAGTTCCTTACTTTCAAAGATGACGATCCAGAGGAAGTAAACAAGGTAAGTCTGCATCGTATCCCATTGTAGGTGACCCTGATTATGACCACTTGATTCTGTATGCCCCTTTCAGTTCCATGTCCATCTGCTCTCTTGAACTTTGTTTTTGTGAAAGTTCAGATATTTTTAATAGTTGGTTGGCACATAATGGTTATCATTAGTTGGACCAGGGTGTGGGCTAGGTGATGTGCGGGCATCCCTTTCAACCTATATTCTTGTATTCTATGATTTCAGATTTAAATATCTCCAGGGAGACATCTGGCTTGCATTTTAAGTGCAGTTTTGATCTTTTTGATTGATTCTATATGGAGAATCATCTCCAAATAGAAGTTTAAATATTAAAGAAAGCAATGCTTGGGTTAACAGCTAGGTTTGTGTGTCATTCAGTTAGATGTTGGTATTCTTTTGGAATAAGTAGCTGATCTTCATCTGGTGTGGGTTGTTAGCTTCTAGATAATAAATCTGTGTTTTAAAATTTTCTTTATAGGCCTATTGGCGTTCCTGTGCCATGATCATGGCATGTGTGTTAAAGCGGGCATTCAAAGATGAGTACTCAGTCAATCTGATTAAAGCTCCAGAAGTGCCAGGTGATAGAACTGTTTTACGTTAATTGTCTTGTCTTTTGCTGCTTCTTAAGTGAGTGTCTAATGGTGTTACCAAAGAACCAGAGGCTTCTTTTCCAATGATTGACGGTACTTAGTATTGATACGTGTATTACATGCTGTTGTTGTAGCCTTTAATTTATAGTAATCATGCTGAAAACAATTTTGTTATCTAAGTACAGAAAATTGGTCTGTGTGGCAACTGGGTTTCAGGCCACTTAGGATTTCATAGGTTAAGTTAGTAACTTAAGTACATAACCTTTTTATTGAGAAGTTACATGAGTAAGATGTTTAGAAGATGTGATGTGTTTCTTTGAAATTTGCTCTAATAACTACATAACCTTGTGAGCAGTTGAGTTACTAAAAATTACGATGTGTACATCAAGTTGGAAGATTACTGAAGTACAGACAGGCTTAGTAACAACTTTTGCTCATCTGTGACCTGATTTAAGATTTACAAAAGTGAGAAAATGCACAAGAGAGGAGGTTATTTAGATAACAAAACCTGTGTGATTATGCATTTGATGTATAAGAAGGTTGGTTGCTGGTCATGTGGAGTCCTCCTACAATTGGTTCGCTTTTTAGCAATTTCAGCATTTGTCTTGTTTGGTAAGAGTAGAGTGGGTATTTCAGTTCTACCGGGATTTGCAATAATCTTTCATACACTAAGCTATGTCATTATACTGTATGTATAGAAATAGCATGCACTTACTGGGGTCATAAGCTTGATTTCTAAGATGGTAATAGCTGAATAAATATACACAAAGAGTGTTCTAATGATTATCACAGAAATTTGTGTTACCTTTATCAGAAATTTGTGCCATGCCTGTGTCATGGATAAACATTTTACTTCAGCTTTAATATTGTCAGATTTCTCTGTGCAGTAAATTCCTCTTTACAAGTTAATAGTGCAGATTTACTTCTAGTATATGATGCATACAAAGGAAAAAATGTGAAATGTTTTCAAAGTGTGTTTTGTTTTGGTTTTTTTTTTCCCTTTCAAAGTTAGATGCAGTTTTGGGAAGCAGTATTTTTTTTTCTCTCTAATGGGGTTGTATTATACTGACATTGCATTAAAACTCATTTCAAATTACTTTCTCATTCAGTGAAATAAAATGAAAATGATAGAGGTTTTATCTGCCACTTGACTGTATAATTGCAGCTGAAAATTTATGATGGATTTCTTGAGATCATTCTGATTTTCTTCTCATTTTGATATAAGAATGTTTTTTGACAATTAAATACATACTTTGTTACAAACATGAGTATTTTTCTATTGGAATTGCAGTGATCTCTGGAGCTTTCTGTTATGATGTAATTTTGGACAATAAGCTGAATGACTGGAAACCAACAAACGTAAGCACAATAACTTCTTGCCTGAAAAGCTATATAGCTTGCATCCTTGCCCAATGGTTCTTTTTTTAATGGGGGAGAGGAGGCACTGAGGTTTTTTTTTCTTTTTCTTGGGTATATCTACACTAGTATTTTTTTTTTTTTAGGTCAGGATTACTCTTTGGAAACTAATCTCCACATCTTCCACATACTGGCTCTCATTGCAGAGTGCTCTCAGAGCACACGGACTGGGTTCATTTCAGATGAAATTAAACCTTGACCTGTCCTCCAGATGCTTACAGGTTTTAGGTCTGTGGGGCTAGAGTAAGTTCTAGTCTGAACTACAATTCCAAAAATAGTTGATGTGGCTGTTGGGACCTCAGTGCCATCTTTATTACCATGCAGATCTGCTCCTACTCAGCCACTCTTGCCTAGTAATGTAGATGCAACCATAGTTTTTGTGTGAGTAGAGCCCTCTGAAAATAAAAATGTGTGCAATATGTATATTTTCACCTAGTGGTTTACAGCATAATCAGCTTATTGTTGTAAAAGAACTGTGAGCAAACTCAGCTGAAGCTCTCCTTAATAGCTTGCTTATATTTCATGCTCTTCAGTAAATCTAATGATCTAAAACCTCAAAGTCTCATAACCATTTGGTTGCTGGTGTGAACAGGAATGTTTTGCTCATCTGGTGCCTATTCTTGTTCTCATGCCTGAATATCAGCAGAGGCATGTATGGCTAGCAAAGCAATATTGGTACAATGCAGAATTTCTCTTCAACATGATGTTGTAGTTGAAGTAACTTAGTCTGAAATATTTTCTACATGACATTATAAATGTAATTTCTCCTAATAACAATTTCTTATTTATCAATAAATTTGAGTATGCAGAGCTTTGGATTCTGGACCAAGGTGATGAATTTCTATTTATTAATTATTCAGTACCTTTTTTTCCTTCGTTTCCATCACGATAGAGGTCATTTATAAGTGGAGTCACAACTTTGGGAAACAAGATGTAGACTGTATGTGTATATATCATGTTGGGAAAACCCAAGAAGTTTAACTCCAATTAATATATGTTGTTTCTGATGGAAAAATGCCTATTGATTTGACTGGGCACTGAATCAGTCCATTGAAACATTGATGATCTGTAGCAATCTGTTGCTGATCAATAGAGTTACAGTCCTACAGCAATATTCTTATATTTAGGTTTTCTAGTAGAGGAACCTTCTTGTTTTGACTAATATGTAGTGTTTCCTATGCTTTGTCTATGCTGTGAAAACAGCTGTGAAACAGTGGTGACAGTTTTATAGGTATGAACTGTTTTTTAGGACAACTTCCGTTCTCTTACAAGGGATGCCAGAAAGCTAATTGATAAAGACCTGCCATTTGAAACACTGCATGTAGAAGTAAAAGTAGCACGTGAAATGTTTCAGCATAACAGGTAAGTGTCTGAATTTGCCTTTCTTTTAGAAAGGCAATTAGAAGTTCATTTAAATCTCTGCTTGGTTTTGTAAATCTAAAGTAAGACAGAACAGGTGAAGTAAGAAGGTACTTCTCCCACTACTCTGAATGAACATGCCTCCATTCTATTTGTCACCCTACCTTATTCCATTTTTAATGTTCTCTCCAGGGGCCAACACCACGCACCTTTACTGGATGTAGTTTTGTGACAAATGGAAAGACTGTAGACTACTTTAATAGTGAGCTTCAGGATTTCACTACTTTTAAATTGAAGCTCTGGTGGTTAGACTTGGCATGCTAGTTACTTTGCTGAAAGGCTTTCCTATTCAGGGAAATGTAGGTTTTTCATATCTTGGTATCTTCAAATGAAGATCTGATGAAATGCTGTTTCTGAGCTCTGCAGGGGGAAAATGAATAAAATACTCTGGCCTGTGATATAAAAGAAGGCTTGTTCAAAACACTCCAGTCTTCTTTGCTGAAAAAAACACTTAAGCAATGTTTTGGGAAAAAAATTCTCTGGTCCACAGCTTTTTGGTGGTTGGAGAGAGGTGGGGGGGAAATGTTAAATAATTTATCATTTTGTGAACCAAAATAAAATTATGATAAAGCTAAAGTTGCAAAAATAACTAGTTTTTTAGCTTAATAATGAAGATGCTAGTCCCTATGTCACATTACTATCATCTCTTTGCCATGTTGGCTGGCAAATATTGACAGCAGGTGGGAGCTGACTTGGTAATAGCTTTAGACATTGTATGTGTATTTGTATGTGTGTAGAAAGAACGGAGAAAACTTTGCTGTCTTGCAGATGACCAGCTGTTGAGGACCACACATTGCATAAAATCAGTTTAGGTGATCTAATAGTGTCTTCTAGTCTTACATGTGACTTGAAAAACTGATTTTTATTTGAAGTAGTAGGTTCATTTTATCTTTCTGAATAAAACTCCGCTGAGAGAGTGTGGCCCTCCTATAACATACACGTAGAATAGAATAGACTAGAATAGACTATTTCAGTAGAAAGGGACCTGCAACAATCATCTAGTCCAGCTGCCTGACTGACCAATTCAGGGCTGACCAAGTTAAAGCATGTTAAGGGCATTGTCCAAATGCCATTTAAACACCGATAGGCTTGGGGCATTGACCACCTCTCGAGGAAGCCTGTTCCAGTGTTTGACACCCTCTCAGTAAAGAAGTGCTTCCTAATGTCCAGTCTAAACCTCCTCTGGTACAGCTTTGAACCATTCCCAGGCATCCTATCACTGGATACCAGGGAGAAGGCACCTCCCTCTCCACTTCCCCTCCTCCGGAAGCTGTAGAGAGCAATGAGGTTGTCCCTCACCCTCCTTGTCTCCAAACTAGACAAGCCCAAAGTCCTTAGCTGCTCCTCATAGGACATGCCTTCCAGCCCTTTCACCAGCTTTTTTGCCCTCCTCCGGATACATTCAAGGACCTTGACATCCTTCTTAAATTGTGGGGCTCAGAACTGCACACAGTACTCAAGGTGAGGCAGCACCAATGCTGAATACAGCAGGAAAATAGCCTTTTTTTCCCGGCTGATTATACTGTATACAGGATACAGGATACTGTATACAGGTACAGATACTGTATACTGTATACAGGATACAGTTTGCCCTCTTTGCCTGTCAGGGCACTCTGCTGACTCCTGTTGAGCTGGCTGTCGACCAGCACCCCAGATCCCTTTCTGCAGGGCTGCTCTCCAGCCACTCCTCTCCCAATTTGTACTTGTGCCCAGCATTACTCTGTGCTAGGTGCAGAATTTGGCATTTGGACTTGTTAAATTTCATCCAGTTGATGATTGCCCAATGCTCCAATCTATCTACATACCTCTACAAGGCCCCTTGTCCCTCAAGAGAGACAACAGCACCTCCCAGTTTGGTATCATCAGCAAACTTGCTAATGGAGCATTCAACTCCTGCATCCAGATTGTTGATAAATATATTGAACAGAACTGGCCTTAGAATTGAGCCCTGACTAACACCACTGGTGACCAGTCACCAGCCAGATGTAGCCCCATTCACTACAACCCTTTGAGCTCTGCCCTTCAGTCAGTTCTTCACCCAGTGCACCGTGAACCCGCTCATCTCACAGTCGGACAACATGTCCAGAAGGATGCTGTGAGGGACAGTATCAAAAGCCTTACTAAAATCCAGAAAAACTACATCCACCGCCTTACCTTCATCCACTAGGTGGGTGACCTTATCATAGAAGGATATCAAATTAGTTAAACAGGACTTTGCCTTTGTGAATTCGTGTTAACTGTGCCTGATGATTGTATTATTCTTTAAATACCTTTC
The DNA here is from genome assembly GCF_000737465.1 of Haliaeetus leucocephalus. NCBI lineage: Eukaryota > Metazoa > Chordata > Aves > Accipitriformes > Accipitridae > Haliaeetus > Haliaeetus leucocephalus. Next base: position 3,158,809 of record NW_010972529.1, read on the forward strand.
AACAGTCCTCAGTATAATCTTCTCCATAATTTTTCCAGGAACTGAGGTTAGACTAACAGGTCTGTATGACATGCTTTATGAAACATGGCAATATGTGTTGTCATATAAAATTAAGAATTTAAAACCTGTTTCAAAGCTCACATAAATATGAGCATAATTTTTAAGCATGATCCTTAAATTGATCTCTTATGTATTCCTACAAGAACTAGGTGTTAAAGGTGAGGATTTTTTTAATCTTTTTTTTGTCATGTTCAGATACAAAATGGAGATGATAGAACAAAAAGCATCTCAGAATATGGAAGGAATTGTAACGTTACATAGGTGAGCAAAACTGAACTCATTCTGTAATGATTCACTGAAAGATTTGATTGTATTGCAAGTACTCTCTGCGAGTGAGAAGAGTAAGTTACTTGTGATGGTTTTCAATATAGAAATCACTTGTATTCATTGCTGTCTGTGTCTTAAGTTGTTTGGGTGGGTGTTTTTTTTTTATACAACCACTGTTTTGTGGTACTTAGTGCTTGGTGGATCTTGCTACATTTCTATTTCTTGTTATGTTAAAGGTGGTAAGTGGCAGAGAAGTCTTACTGTTTTAAATACTTTTAAATAAAATCTAAATAAATCTCTGGAGCTTGACAGGTTAAATAAAATACAAACCAAATACTTTTTTGAAAACAAGAGTTAGCATTTTCTAGTGGATTTTTCTTCCAAAGTTTTCAAGATCTTCCTAACTGGCACGCTACTGCCCTGTAGTGGCGGAGGTGAGAATGGAGCTGGCTCCTGGGATACAGTGTAAGATACAAAGTTCTTAGGCTGAAGGCAGGAAGCTTGTATTGTATCTCAGGCATATAAAATAATTTGTGACTAGCTTAGGCTAGTGTAGGATATTCAGTTTTCTAGACATCTAAATCGTTCTGCATTTGATTTTGGAGTCCATGTCTCTCTAAAGGAACAGATGTCTTTGCAGTGATGGTTCTTGAAATTTTAATATGAAGTTTGTCTGTTCTCTCTTTCCTCCAACTGTATAGTTTGCTCAATAAGAGGGAAAATGGGCTTACCTTTTGATTTCTGGGAGAGGTTTGTTCTGAGTATTCTTTTGCTGTACATCTTTTTGTCTCTCATTTTTCTTAATTGATTTGCAGTTTTCCAAGACCTGAAAGGGAAATGCCTGTGCAGGTTGTAAACACTGTACTGTGGAAAGTATGTGATCTTGGAGACCAATCTTTTTCTGGTGAATGACAGTTACTCACTTCTAAAGCCAACATGGCTTCAAAGATTTGTTAAACCTAGAATTCTCTTTCTAGACTTGAGCTTTAAATTTCATAAGTTCATTTTAGGAAATTGTGTGACCTGTACTTTTGCTTCAGGAAACACAATTGCTGAACTGCGGATTTTTTTAGATTTGGTTTGGGATTTTTGTGGATTTTCTTTCATCTGTTTGGTAGATAGGAATTTGCTAATCAAAAATAAAAACAAATAGGCTTGTACTTCTCTCTGAATATATTTGACATCAAGTTGTTTTGTTTGGTTTTTTTTCTCCCATCAGGTTTGGTGACTTTGTAGATGTTAGTGAAGGCCCTCATATTCCAAGGACAAGTTTCTGTTTTCAGTATGAGATAACGGCAGCCCATAATCTTCAGACTAACCAATCTGAATTGATAAGGCGGTTCCAGGGTGTGTCCCTACCAATCCATTTGAAGGTAACATGCATTTTTGTACAGGTTTATCCTTCTTTGAGTTAGGGCGCTTGGCTTACATTCCGATGTTTATTATATGCTGTGCTGTTAGCTGAATGTAATTCAGAGGTGAGAACAGTAGCAGGAAGGGAAAGCCCATGATGATGACTATGCTAGATATTTGGGATTCATTTTCCTGGAACTATTGTGGATGTGAAATCAGAAACTGAAAGTGTTGTTTTGGTTGTGCAATTTCTGCATGGATATTTCATTCACCTTGTCTTAGTTGTGTTTGCTGATCTTCTGAAATTGAGGCTGCTGACAGTGTTTATTCAGATTCAGGAAAGAGCAGAAGTTTGAATTTATACTCTTGAGAAAGGATACCATTTCAAAGTCTTTCATGACACCAGAGTAAAACTTAACAACAATAACAAAAAAGTCCTAGCACTAATCAGTCTTAAACAAAGGCTTTGCAGAACTATAGGTGGAGGCAGGAGTCTTTCTTCCCATTCCTGTTGACTTTCATGTTTTTGACCTGTGGTCTAGCACATGTGCTGTTGTCTCAGTTGCCGAAGTTTTCAAGGGACAAGTGGGCACTGGTTTCCTTACCTCATCTCTGTGTTCCCTTCCTCATCATAAGATTTTAATTCCCATTTTTGGCCATTACCCACTTAATGATTCCACACAATGAATGGATGTGATCAGCAGACATTTATTCAAGTCCCCCAAAGGGATATGGGCAAATGGGACACTGAAATCATAAGCTGTAACATCTGAATTAGGGATTGTTATGGTTTTGTGCCAGCATTTCTGTACATTTGTCAGAATCTATTCTATGATAAGATTTTTTTTACCTCCACTAACATCATTTAATGACATTTAATACAGGCTCACCACACCGTGTGGCACAAACTGCTGGAAAGATCGAAGAGGCTGGTAAGTCTCATTAGTGGTGAAGTACAGCTTACCAAATATCAAGATATGTTGTGACAGAGTAGAATTTCAATGATTAGAGATGTGTAATATATTCAAGAACATAGCTTTAAGAGTGGAAATGTTCACAGGTGAAGAAAAATTGGATGCATAGGAAATCTAACTGTTGTGTAGTAGAGGATGTGCTAGTACTGTTTCTGAAGCCTGGTTATTAAAATGCATTATACTGTTTAAAAAAACATATACTTTTCAATTGATATAATTTGTACTATTAACAAAAACTGGAGCAAATTATATCAGACTGTCAACGTATGGCTTTGAAGCTGTCTGCTTCTGAGAATCCCCCATGCTTTTTATAATATCTCTAAGCTGTTGTTAATTATCACTTTAATCTATATTAGTATTTTTCAAATTCGTTTTTAGAATTAATATTAGTATCATGTGTGTAAAATTTAAATATTTTTTCATTTTTTAATTGTGAACAAGAAATAAGAAAACTAAAAATTGGAACAATGTCTTTACACTTACCTAGACTGTAGGTAATAAGTTTTCTACCACAGGTTTGAGACAACACATGTGAACATGTTTCTTATAAGTAAATGCAGGGATAAAATGTAATACCACTGAGTGAACCTAGGCGGAATTTAGTGGAGATAAAAGGGAATGCTATTTCAGTAAACTGCATAAATGCACTAGTTTGAGTATTTTTTGCCTGTTTAAAACCTATGTGGAAAATAACAGCTTCTTGCAAACTTTCTTCTGTTAAACAACCAGTATTTCAAAGTTGAAGTATACTTATCCAAGAGAAGCTTTACAATGACTGAGTAAATGCAAAAGGCAAGTTTTTAAGATAAATGGAACTATAAAATATCATAAGCCACATATAATGAGAGACTCACTATCAAGGCATGCTTAAATGTAGGAAATCTTCATAAGAATTAAACAGCAGATATTCTGGAGCCTTCAGATCAAGTATTTTACTTAGTTGTGTGGCAAGAGAAAGAAAAAAAGTGCTGTATGTCTACTGCAACTTGTTAGCCACGGATGTGTTCAGAGCCTAGCCCATGCTATTTTTCTATGAAATTAGTTTGAAGATGCTTGTCATTCAGGTTGTTTAATTTTGGCGACAATAATTGCCTTTGTAGGTTGTCCTTTCTTGTTACAGTGACAGGATGAGGGAGGATTTCCAGGATCAAGGAGAATTAAATAATTTAAAAAAATATAACAAAATTGATGTGTTTTAGCAGGTCACTGAAGAAAAATATTTGGAAGCAGCAGCAGAATGTCATGAACCAAAAGATAGAACTGAAGAAGGAAAAACTGTATCAATTTAAATTAACTGTAACCTCTAAATGTACATAATAAAATGTGTATTTTTACATTTGTGCTGCATATAAAAAATGTCTTCGGTAATTAATCTGAATTCTCTGGACCTAAATCAAGATAGATATAAAGGCATTATCAGATGTTTCAGTCCACTTTAAAGATTTAACTTTAAAAAAAAAAAAGGGGGGGACAGGGGGGAAAGGTAATGTTTTATTTGTGATAACTCATCTTGTAAGTTACCCTTTTCCTTATCTCAACAACAATTGTATGTGTCCATATGTTGTCCTCTGTTGTCGTGGTTTAACCCCAGCCAGCAACTAAGCACCATGCAGCTGCTCACTCATTTCCACCCCCCCCGCAGTGGAATGGGGGAGAAAATTGGGAAAAGAAGTAAAACTCATGGGTTGAGATAAGAACGGTTTAATAGAACAGAGAAGAAGAAACTAATAATGATAACACTAATAAAATGACAACAGCAATGATAAAAGGATTGGAATGTACAAATGATGCACAGGGCAATTGCTCACCACCCACCGATCTACACCCAGCTAGTCCCCCGGTGGCAATTCCCTGCCCCCACTTCCCAGTTCCTAAACTACATGTGACACCAGTTGGCCAGTTTAGGTCAGCTGTATCCTGTGCCAACTTCTTGTGCCCCTCTAGCTTTCTCACTGGCTGTGCATGAGAAGCTGAAAAATCCTTGACTTTAGACTAAACACTACTGAGCAACAACTGCAAACATCAGTGTTATCAACATTCTTCGCATACTGAACTCAAACCATAGCACTGTACCAGCTACTAGGAAGACAGTTAACTCTATCCCAGCTGAAACCAGGACATCTGTGATTCATGCAGTTTGGCCTACAGACTGTAGTTGAACTGGCAGCTGGAAAGGCCATCCACTTTATCTTGATATAATTTCAAGACCCCTTGTTTGCTCTTCCATGAAGAAAGTATTTCTTTCTAATTTCTGACCTGATGTGTCTGTTTCTTGCTGGAACTTGCTGATGAAATTTCACCGAGTTCTTTGCCTACTGCAATAGAAAGTTGAGACAAATAGTTTCTTTAAAAAGAAAAAAAGAAAAAAAAAAGCACCCTTTCAGAAGCCCTTAAAGGGTTACAAGACATTATTTTACTAATTTTGATTTCCTGTCAGAATTGAAATTAGATATTCTGCTATGTGTCTGGTTCAGAAGACTGCATTCAGTATACCACTGTGTAATTGCCATTGCTTTACTAATACAAAAGTAGCAGAATGTAAAAGCTGTAAAGTTCTTTAATAATTTTCTGCTGTACAAGTGCAGTTAAAGATCATTTTCCAGCAATAGTACCAGGAATGTAGTCTGTCACTTGGATCCCCAGTGTAGTAAGATTTATTATGCATTTTCGTTCTTTGATATTTAAATATGGTGACTTCAATTAAATTTCACAAGGGGTTTTTGTTAGATGATGTTTTCTGACATTTTGTGTTTTTATCCCTAGCTCATTAGAGCTGTTCTCATTATACAAGAAGAGATTTTTAGTACTTTTTGAAGTGCAAATATTTTCTCTGAATTTTATCCCAATAACTAGTTGCATAATAACATTAGCTGCATCAATTGCTTTCTAATCAATTGATGCTGTAGTTCTGTAAGAGAAAGGTACTAGTTCAGTAAAATACATTTAGCTAAGGAAATCTTACCCAGCTTAATCAGACTAAATAATAAGTGAGTAAATGCTGAATGTGTCAGAGCACAGAAGAAGAAATGCAAATGGTTAAAGTAGCTTTTGGTGAAATGGCAGAAATGTGCTTAAGGTATTGCTCCTGTGCGTTTCTGTGCGTAGTGCAATCTTTAGCTATTCAGATTTACTGGCATCGAGTGAAGTTTGAAGTCCACCAATATGCTAACAGCCTATGACCTCTGGTTTAGCTTCCTGTTAAATACAACACATCTTTAAAGTATAGCCCATGCCTTCTCAGAGTACTTGAAAAACTGATTTTTTTTTCTCTTGATTAATGTTGCAGAGGAGTTCTAATAATGGTATCAGAAGCTTATTTTTTTAATTAAGATTCTTGATTCAAGGTTTACCTTAAGAGTACACACACACGCATTCTATACATTTTCTTAAGACTTTAAATGATCCTTGCACTGACCTTAAAATACTTGTTTTTCTTTTAAACCTAACCTTTGGGAGTGTACTTTGGCTTTGAACCTGTTGCTCTGGTGCTACCGAAAAAGCGGGCATTGGTTCCTGTCTTGAGGAACACAAAATTTGCTGTTTTTTTTGTTTGGGGTTTGTTTTTTTTTTTTTTTTTTTTTTGGGGGGTTGTTTTTTGAGGTACCTGCCGTCTGATTAACCCAAGACCACAGTGCAATTATGGCAGTGGGATCTGGTCTGGTCGGTCTGTTTTGACTCTTAAGCCAGTTCTATCACCAGCCCACACAGTCTCCTGATGTCTGCTCTGTGTTTTGGGAATCCAGCTTAGAATTCTCCTGGATTCCAGCCCCTGCAGAGGAAGGCAAGACTGCTGCTTCCCTTGAGGAAATTTTTTGACCTTATCTGGATTTTCGGAGCTCTTCTGGGGTTTTTTTTGTGCGTGCGCTTGCTTTTGTGGAGGGAGAGGGAACCCGTCTTTTACAGCGTGCCATGCAAGAAACGGTTTGGAAGGCGGAGAGCTGGGCTGAAGTCTGGAGAGGGACTTTCCCGGCCTCTTCTGGGCCTACGACAAGCGGGTGCGGGACGGGCAGAGCCCGGGCCCGGGGGTCGGGGCGCCGGCCGCGAGGCGGGAGCAGCGGCTCGGGG
>NW_010972529.1:3165537-3227788 GCF_000737465.1 Haliaeetus leucocephalus
AGGGAGCCGCTCAGGGGCGCGGGTGGGTCCCCACGGAGGGGACCTCTGCCGGTGCGGAACGGCCTCACCGAGAGCGCTGCTGGGGGCTGGCAGCTGAAGCTGACGCGAGATTACCCCCCCCTTCCCCGAAGGTCTTTGGGTAAAAAGGCGGGAGCTGAGACTTCTGCTGGAGGTGGTGCTCCTTCGGGAGGCAGGTCCGTCCCTGGGGAAGGCGGAGCCGAAGGGCGCCTCTGAAGAGCGCCAGGATTCTCAGGGAGGGCGGTAGCAGTTAAAAGAGAACTGGGTGATAGAAGGTAGCGCCCGCTCCTTTCTACTGCCGGTACGGCGGTGAGAGCGCTTTTCCAAGTAGGAGGTGGAGATTCAATTCCCTATTCTGGCAGAGAGGGATTCGGAGCCACACCTGCAGGGGAAACATCTGTGGTTTTTTTTTTTTGGGGGGGGGGGGGGGGGATCATAAGGTGCTTTACTCACTACCTGATCTGTATGAAGTGATGCCACTACTAGAAAAAAGTCCTGAACGTTTCTTGGATGAGCATGAGAACAAATGGAGACAGTGCTCAGTGCTCATGGCAGCCACGGGGCAACAGGGAGATCTGGTCCCCGAGCTCAGGGCCATTTCTGTATTTTACCATTAATTGGCATATAAAATGCTGAAATTGTCTACCAAGAGGAATGTTGCAGCAGCTAGGCTAGAGTAATGCTTCCTTTCTCTTTTTGGCTTAAGTATTTCAGAGCTTTAGCTGAACTGCAGGGTGGTACCAGCCTGGCTGGCTGTTTGGGGCTGTGCCCTGACATACACCTGGAACTATAGCTATACACCAAACTTAAAGCTACGGGGTAATACAAAATACCAAAATGAGCTTGGGTATGGCAAAGCTCTGGCTGGGTTTGGATCCTACATGTGTGTGCACTGTTCTGCCTACCATGGGGCCCGGCCCAATCTCCACTGTAAGTAGCGAAAAGAGACCAGGGTAGGTCAGTTCAAAAAGTGACAACAAAGTAGATACTGTTATTTCTCTGTACTGAAGGCTATAGATCCCAGAAACTACAGGGATTAGGGGACGGTAGATGGACAAAAGAGACTGCAGGATTAAGCCAAGTCCCCTCCTTGGCTATTTCTCCTCTTTATTAAATTGCTTCTCAGGTGTAAAGAGGCAGTTTTTACTGCATCCATTCAGTAAAAGAAATGCAGATCCAGTAAAGGTAAGGAAGAATCTAGGAAGACACTATACTGCAAAATACAGATGGTGGAGAAAGGGGAGGGTGGGGTGATTTAGGCCAGCATACATGAGCAGAAGACTACACTGGCCAGATTCTAAGGAATAAATAAGGAAGAAGATTTTTTTTGATGAAGGTGGTGAAACACTGGAGCAGGTTGCCCAGAGAAGCTGTGGATGCCTCATCCCTGGGAGTGTTCAAGGCCAGGTTGGATGGGGCTTTAAGCAACCTGGTCTAGTGGAAGGTGTCCCTGCCCATGGCGGGGGGTTGGAACTAGATGATCTTTAAAGGTCGCTTCCAACCCAAACCATTCTATGAATCTATGATGACAGCAGAAAAGGCAGGAAATGAAGCCTTCTTTCTTGTCGCATGTCTCAGTAGTAGCTCCATGGCTTCTCAAGTTCAAGTTATTCCTCCCTTCTACCTCTTGTTTGAAAGAGAGTTGAAACTTTTCCAAATTGCAGAATTTTTGCTCTGAGCTTAGGACTCTTGAGCCTTCCCTTTTATTTATTGGTTTTATCCAAAAGGGAAACTTCGTACCAAGGTTAAAGCTACATGGTGTCTTGATCCTTAGAGGTGGCAATAGGAAGGTTGAGCTGAGTCAGTTCCATCTTTATATACACATTATCTGACCAACTGAGATTTTTTTTTCCAAAGTAGTATTCTGTAATTCATGTTATCATGGATTTTGGAGATAGAAAAGGCAATTGTGATGTAGTCTGACTTCCTTCATAACAGAAGGAATTAAATGTCAAGAGAGAGTTATTTTTTTCTTACCAAGGAAGTGAAACTCTTCCCTGGGAAGCTGAACACATGCGAGTGATGAAAACGCTAAATCATCAGTAGACATCAAGTCCTTTTATGACAGCAGCCAGAAGGAGCTTCCCTTTCTATTTTAACCTCTGGCAAGAAGGAATCTTTTCCTGCTGTTTGGTAAGTTATCTAATGCTATACCACTCAGCTTATCGCAATACTTTGTTATATTTGAAGCCAGTGAAATTGCTAGCGCAGCTACATTTATTTTATTAGTTTTTAAGGAATCCAGCCACAGGAACTCAGTATCTTGGAGGCATTCGATGGGAAGAGTTGGCAGTGGATATTTCTTGAAGAACACCAACCATCTGAAAATGGTAATGCTATCATGCTGTGGTCTTTCACAAGTTTTAACCCCAGTCATGGACAGCATTAACATTTTTTCAGAGTAAAAAGAAAACCTGTGTTTTTTAATATCTGCTAATATAATATCTACAACTTAATATGCCTGCTTTTCTGGGGAATCAGCTATGCAGAAAAAATACATATAAATGGTCTAATGACCATATTTATATTTGCTATCTATTTCTTAATTTGCACGATACTCAACTTACATTTTTAAGAGAGAAAATGTAAGGGAACATACATTTGATTTTTATAGCATGCCTATGAATCAGAATGGTGAGTGGCAAGACCGGTTTTCTTCCTTAATATACCTTCTATTGGCATGTGTCTAAATAGGAGAGAAATGGGAAGTCCAGGTGGGGGGGGTGGAAAGATGGGGTGAAGTAAGGAAGTCACAGCTGGTCATTGTTTCAGTACTGTGTCATTCACAAGCACTGAGGATGCTAATGTACTCCAGGTACACTGCTCTGATGCTAGTTAAAGCCTTTGAAGGAGAGAAAAAATCTCTTACTGGTTGCAGGTTTGGGATGCTGTGCAGTGAATGGGACTTCTGTGAATGCAATGAAAAACCAAGGAAAATACCATGTAACGTCTTCCTTTTGTGAGCACAATTGACATAATAAATGTAATCACTTAATACTTCACTTTAATCTATACATCCCATGGGGGAATTTAAGTTATGGAGACAAGCTCAACAGCATCTCCAGATTTCTGCGTTTCACAGAAATCTTAGCTTTAAAATTGCCTTTCTATGTCAGTCATGCAGCTAGGTGCTCTGTAAGTACTGCAGCCACTTCAGGGCAGCGCCAGGCTTGCTGCCAGTTTGCTGGTAACTGCACCACAGAGAAGATGAGCAGCAGTAACCTGTGAGCCTGGGACTCCCCTGCTCCTAGGGACTCGGGGACCACCTTGGCTTCAGTAAGAGAACTGATACCGCCAAACCTTGCCTTAAATAGAGAGGAAGATCAAACTGCTCTTCACTGTTTCACCCTAGTCCCAAGAAATGAGAATTCCTATCGACTCTCCTGTCTTTTGCCACAGTTTCCTCCCCACTTTCAAGGCTTTTTTTCCTGCAAAGTGAATAGGAATATGCTTTTATTTAACGAAATGTGCTTCACCACATTGAGAATCCCCTCTTAGAGCTATGGCTCTGACTTTGGAAGGGATGAAGCTGGCTTTTGTTTTTTGGTGGTCGTGGCCTGTGGCTGTATGCATCCCCAGGGGAGCCACTGAACTTAGAGCCTGATTTGGAAAATATTTACACCCTGCAGCAGTTCTGTCTGAGTGGAAAAATCACATTCAGTGAGACTGTTCATATGTGAGACTGTTTTATATGTGAGACCATTGATTCATAAGTGTCTGTGGTGTTGAGGTGCTCTGTAATCATACCTCATCCTGGGGGTTCGCAGTCAAAACACTGCAAACAGAAAAGGTTATACGTACTTATACAGCACAAACATTAACTTTCTTTCTTAATGGTGAGTACTTTGAGGTTTTTTGTTTCCCCTTCTGCTCCCCTGTCAAATTAATGTTTCATAACTAAACTATTCATTAAGCAGATTTAGTTAGAGCATAAGATATAGAGTTTTAAAGACTGGCTCTTTCACTCAGTTTTTGTGACTGTGAGTATTCAGAACCTATTTTGACCTTCCACAAAATAAATATAACAACACTTTCCTATTTCTCTGGAATTTTTTAAGACTTCTTCTAAAAGTTTGGAATGCACTGGTAATTCTAAAGTAAAATAAGTATATTTTCATTTTCTCCCATTGACCCATTTCTTCTAGTGAACTGACAATAAAATCTCAGAGAAACATTTTCTGTCAGTTTTTCTCTTGCATGTAATAAGATTCTATAGAAATGAATAGAATGCACAGTTATACATGCCAAAAGTTTAATTCATCATTTTTCTTTCCTAAATAAAATGAAGAAATGAAATATTTGTGTGGGAAGTAAAGCCAGAAGAGCTGAAAAGCAATAAACCAAAATAAAAAAGAGGTTGTTGCACTCAAAATGTTACACGTCCGAAATCTAGTAAGGACTTACTGATACACAAAGCTGCTTTTTTCCCTGCTTTTTCCAGTGACTCTAAACCTAGCAAACATTCTAGCAAGCATGCCTGTATGCAGAACAACTCGTCTTTTTACACGTAGAACAGAGGTTTTCCCAGCATAGCACTGACTGATTCACGATTTCTGTTCTCCTCCCACAGCAGCAGTTTGTTCCATGTGAATTCTGGTAAGAGGCATGATACAGTGTTAATGCTAATATGTAGGAGTCAGTCAGAGGTAAAAACCCCTATCACGATTAGCATTAACAACATACAGCCTACAGAAGAACTCCAGAGACTGGAGTATGAGACATAAAGAACTGAAACCACTGGTTTTTCCCCTTGATATACCTAAAAAAAAAAAGAAGAAAAAAAGACAAAAAAAGACAGAAATACATGTAAAAACATTATGTCAGAGAAAGGACATACATCAGAGGAAAAAGGATTGTAGTTAGTTAAATACACAGGAACCATCTGCTGTACATTTAAAAACAGTCAAAGCTGCAGTTGTTTTAGTTACTTTTATAAGAGAACTAGAGTACGTTCACTATTATTCTTCTCTGAAGGACTTCCATCTTTCTGCTTATTGCATTTTTTTGTGCTGCTTTACTTGCATTGAGCAGAAGGAATACAGATTGTAGCATAGTCTTGCCTAATTTTGTATGCCTTTAGATATCAGTTAATGAAGACTTCTAATATCAGCCAAGTTCCTCAAAATGTTAAGAACCCAAGATAAACAAAAGTTTATTTTTACTTAAGACAAAATGCCTATCAGGAGGTCTGACTGTTTAACAGGATGTGAGAAACAGAGCTAAGAAATAATCATAGTTTCATCAGTGTGCAGTGTTTGTGATTAAGCAACAAATATTCCTTTGGATTCTGGAATAAATGACCACTGAGCAGAGAGAAAACCTGTTGGACAGATTTAGTTGCTGGTCTAGGATCCATATACAGGGCTCCTACACCCTTGTTCCAGCAGGCTAGAATGAGATTTATGATTATAATTGTCTGTGTTGAACAGTACATTGTTTGCTAATTGCTTCTTAATATTAACCAGTCACTGATGCTTTGACCATAAAAGTAATGTGCTGAATTTTTTGGAACAAATTTAAACATTTCTTTTTTTACTTCTTTCAGCCTATTATGAGCTCTCTCCTGAAAACTAACAAAGAAAACATAGTTTTAGAAATCAGTAATTCTATAAAATATTTCAAAAATCTGCAAAGAAATAGCATAATGAAGTAGAAATGCATTCAGTAAAAGAAAGGTTAGAGAATCCTCATTACATATCGAATTATCTGAAATTTTTTTACAATTTTCAGTTACTTACATTGGTAATAAGGATGGAATAGTTGAGACAGTCATTCCAAGCAGGTTTAAAAAGGCCTAAGTAATGCCCAGTTAGTTCTCAGCTAAGTATGTCTTGATTGAAATATATTTTTCTTTCTCCATCCTTCTAACATAAAATATCAGCTCCTGGGCAGAGTTCAGAAATGGTTCAATCTTGTTTGCTTTCTGTTTGGTCTCCCAGTAACCACTTTAAAAAAAAATATTTACTGTTGTTTAAGAAAAAAGTAGCAAGAAAAATAGTATGGGGAACGAGACATTATATATAAGACACAATTCTGGAGATCATTTTTGTATGTAAATTTAAAGAAACTTATGTACTTTTATAACTTCCCTACTCTTACTAACACATGTTTTAAGAGGAAGTTAAAATGTCATAGTAAGACTGTGATCTAATTTAGAGATTTTAGGGAAATTACCTTTCACTTTGTGCCACTCTAAATGAAACCAGCCAAGTACACGGTTGTGATATGTAAGTGGCAAACAAAAATTCCAAGATGAATATAAAATTTTGGTAGGCAGAAAAAAGTGGTTTAGAAATTTCCAAACCTCAAATTTAAAATGATGATTCAGAGCTCTGTTGAGTGTTCAGGCTAAACTCCTACTGAAGTCAGGCATTGAGACCTGTGGTGTAACATTTGCATTTGTGGGCAATGAAGTGAACAGTTTCTAAACCTATACATCAATACTCCTAAATGTTGTGTGTGCATATGTAGTATGTGTGTGGAAGGTGAGGGGTGCAGGTCAGGGAGGAGGATGAGAGATGCAAGTTAAGGTATTAATTTTCTTTTTTATAGGAAGAAAGCAAACAAATTAATTCTGTCAATAAAAGGCATTGTCTTATCTGATTTTTTTGTGGATTGAACCTGCTTTGAGCAGGGATTTGGATTTGACAGCCTTCAGAGATCCCTCCCAACCTAAATTATTCTCTGATTCAGTTATTGTGCTTTCAATGTCTCTAAGTCCCTGACTCCTTATTCACTTGCTGTCACCCAGTGGGCATACATATTTATGAAAGGCTTGATGCAAAGTGTCTGTTCCTCTTGTGGGAACAGTAGATTTGGCTTCATTAAGCTTTGGATAAGGATCACCCTTGGCAGTAGGACAAGAGCTTTGCTACAAGAAGCTTCTGTCACCTCTGAGTCTGTTGCCCCAAGAATATTTGTAGAACATCTTAGTAAATTTGCACTCTCTTAAAGGTATTCCAGGTTGCTATTCTTTACACTATGCTTCCCAAACCCTAATTCTTTCATATCTTTTTAGGGTTTGTCAGAGACTCCTATGAGTTTTGCTAAAAAAGAGAATATTTTTGTCTGTGGTTTGCAGCAGCCATTTGTGGTTGACGATACTTTCCTCTTCAGTCTGCCTTCTCCTGCATTCAGTCTTGGAGAAGGGATGTTTTTGAAATCAATCACTTAAATAGAGCTAATAATTGTTTCTCTAAAGAAGCTGAATGAGTGCTGTACTTGCACATGCCTACTTCCAACATTACTGCTGAGCAGGGAGGGAAGCGAGAGACCTCAGGCATAATTTGGTGTCTGCAGCTTTACTCCAGAGCCAGCCCTTCTAGGCAAAAGCGGTTAAGCGGGTAGCCATAACCACAGACAAGCCTTTGTCTTTGGTGCTTTTCTACTCCCATGGCCTTGGATTTATGTAATGGAATAGTTTTGCCTAGCATGGCACCCTAGCATTTTAATTTGGGGTTTAAAACCTGCATAGCATCTCCAATGCTGCAAACTGTTTTGCTTCTGTGTGCTAAAGGCAAAAAAAAGAATCATGCTTTATCAGGAAGTGGTGAGAAACGACATGTGTTTCCTCTTGCTGAACCTTTGTAACAGCCTTTTGTACAGCTGTCAGATTTCCATTACATGAACAAATACATATACTGCTGCCTGTCTTCTCACATAGCTCTAAAAATGGGGCCTTGCCTTCAGTGGAAATGATGACCATCTACTCATGCTTGAATATAATAAAATAAAATCCCCTATTATTTCCCTTGCAACATTAAAAAAGAGAAAGCTCATAAGACCTTCCCTGTTCCTCTTTCCAGCACTTTCTTCATTCAGTCACTAACATCAGAATAACACATTTATTCTTTCTATCTTATCTACTGATCTCTGGTCATCAGGTCCCACCCACTCATCTGCTTTTCTCTTCCTTCATCTGTTGTAGTGACCTCAGATAGGTGTGTGTTTTAATTTCATTTTCAAACTTAATATCTGCTTTCATTGTTGTTGCCTCCACAGAAGCTGCCCATATCAGATTTGGTCTTATAGGCTAGATGTTCTACCCTTTGATTATTTTATCCCTGTTTGACAGTCAGACATAAATGAAAATGTTGTCCCACCTTGCCTTTCTGTGACTCTTATTTCTTGGTTCTCCTCCCGCCTCTGCGGCCACAGACCCGTCTCTGTATTTTTAACCTCCATTTAATCGTTGACTTTGCCTGTTCTTTCTAGATGTCCCTCTGGATTTCTTAGTAGCAACATTTGACTTAAGACATATAAACTGCAACATGCAATTTTCCCTCCAGTGTCATCTCTGCTTCAGTTATTTTCCATTCAGATTCAATTCTTACCACAGTGTTTTCTGTGAGTACTACACAGAAGTGATCTATTCCACCAGCCATGTTCCTTACTGTACTTCATCTACTTGGAAGAAGCTTCCTAAAGAGGTGGTTGATGCCCCATTACTGTCAGTGTTTAAGAGGCATTTGGGCAATGCCCTTCATTACATGCTTTAACTTTTGGTCAGCCCTGAAGTGGTCAGGCAGTTGGACTAGATGATCATTGTAGGTCCCTTCCAACTGAAATATCCTATTCTATTCTACTTGTCCTTTTTACAGATCACTCTCCTTCAGACAAACACTTTTTCTCCACAGCTCCTTTCTCCTATTTCAAATACCTCCTAAAGGTCAACTTCTGCTATGACAGCTTCAAGAAATCTGCTAGTGCTTTCCGAAGAGCCTGTGAGGCAGTTGGGATAATCTGAGAGGCTGGATGACTTAGTTTGAACTATAAGCAATAAACCCCAAAGTAAAATTAGTAAACATTGACAAGATTTTTCTGCTCTTTTATACACATATGCACATATATTTAATTTCTTCTCTTTGTAATTTCCTCAGTATGTGATGTTTATCTTAATTTCTGTTGCAATATTAATGCAACCGATCGAGACCTTACTGAGACATATGGCATTACTGAAAAATAAATGTTGATGAGTAATTTTACAGACTACAGTAATTTTACTTTGCAATCTGTCTTCCAGAATGTGTGAGAATGGACATCATATTCATAGCTATTTCTGTATTTCATATATTAAAAAAAAATCTATAAGTTATTGAGGCACTTAAGTCCGCTCAAGTGTAGGTAGCTCATTGTTCTGTAACCTAGGATTTTCTTTGGTCAGTGAAATATCAGTGGTTAATCAGTTCATTCATACATAGTCTATATTTAGATTCCCTTCAGAAAGAGTACCACAAGTACAGTTCAAACTACTTAGTTTAAATGCGACAAGTGCTCGTTTCCCCACTTGTACATTTGTACATTATTGTACAGTACCTCAAGGGTTTGAGTGGACTTACGCTGGTCCACTGATGGACTAGAAGCATCCAGCTTGTTAGTCTAGTTATGTGATTATTAGCCAGTTTTGCCTCTCCAGTCCAAACGACCATATTCTTATTAACCTATTGGTCAACTAGAGGGGATCCTTTGTCATGAATCTGGAGTAAAACTCAGCCTTTTGTCTTTGGATTGCTAGCAAGAGGACATGCCAACTTTGATAGTACTTCCCAATATAAATTTTTTATGAAAACCACATGCAGTTTAGTAAAGTAACTCCAACTCTGCAAAATTTGGTAGTCAATTTAGAAAAGATAAAAGGTGTTCTCCAAACAGCAAAAAAACCTGAGAACCTGCCTTTTGGGGAGCCTCATCTGAAGGTACTTAGGGTTGTGCAATCACCTCTGTTACAAAGGCCCTTTTCAGTGGGAGGGTGCGAGGGAGAAAAGGCAATTCACCAAGGCCAGAAATCTGCAGCGCTCATGCACGTGAGAATGTACACTCACAATCATGTTGGAGGAATCAGACTGTGATAGACCCCACGCCTGATGCTTTCAAGTTAAAGAATAGAGACCCACACTGACTGCAACAGGCTTTGAAACAGACCTAGTAAGCCCCAGTCTTTTATTTCCATTTACCTGCATATAAACAAGAGATAGCTTACAAGCACAATGTCAGATTACCTGTTGAAAATAACTAAAGGCCTGATTCTGGGAGAAAATACTTGAAAGAGCTTCAGGATTTTGAAAAAGATGTGCCAGCAAGCAGATTGTATGAATAGCTTTGTAGGGAACGTGAGGTGGGACTCACATCACCCAACTGCAGCTATAGAAGAATTAAGTCTTCAGTCTATGCTGTCTATCCACATATCCTCCCTTAACATTCACCAGAGAGAGAGAGAAGTGGGCACTGGCCAAAGGGTAACATGCTTCACCTATTTTATATCTTTCTTACAATGTTGCAGATTGTCCCCTGGAGATGCCTATTCCCTTTTATTTGTCAAAACTAAAATTTGGTATAGTATACAAGAGTGGCTTTTGAATCTGTTTTCCTCTGCAGTCATGAAAAAATCCTTTTTGTAAAAAATAAGACCAAAATGAAATGTACCAGTTTCAGAGATGTTTTTACCCTTGGATAGCAGAAATCTAATTTTGACTGAAAAAAAATTAGGGTTAATATAATTAGTACTTTCTATAATTCTTTTAATCACCTACAAAAGGCCATTACACATAAACAGTACACCAGACATCCATTTTCAGGTACCCTATTTACATTTTCAGGAGGATTTTAAGTCCTCTGTTCTCTAATTTCTCAGAAAGTAAAGCTATTATTTTTAAAACACTTAGAAAAATATTGAATTCAAGTCTCTTACTTAAGATACTGGAAGGGCTCCAAAAATGTGTATGTGGATAGAAGAGGCTTTTCTCTGCTGAAAACTTCCCTCTAAAATAAAATGTACCTCTATTTCACTTTGTGGCTCAAGTAGCTGGATTTTATTTTTTTTAATACTATTTTCAGCTATTTTACTTGTGCCTTTGTAAATTAAAACCCACCATATTAAAAAGCTAAAAAAAAATAAATTATTAATCTTAGATATTGGCTGCCAAATTTGAGTTCAGAACAAATTTTTATGACTAAATTAAACCTTAAGAGTTTTCACCAGACTGGTATTAGTGCAGAGCATGGAGCTCCTGTTTTGTCTGTATGGATATGCATTTCAAGAAAGTTATATAAAGTTCTTATATGGGCATTTTAAACATCTTCATTTTAAAAAGAATTAAACCAAACCATAACTAAATGATGCAAGTCTAATGGGTATACTTAAAAGAAGGCATTTCTCTGTTGCTTATTTATGAAATGAGGACCAGAACTTGTCCCATGTCCAAAACTACTTGTATGGCCAAACTTAAATAAGTCAAACTAGTCTGTACAGTTACTTTTCCTCACCTCAAAATGTATCTGGCAAACTGTAGGCAAGAGAATGAGTGCAGGTAAGTCATAAACCTCTTCCAAATAGATAACTGAAATTATAGTCCATATTGCATGGTCTTCTAAACCATGCATCTCAAAACAAAAAAAAAGGGTCGCAGGAGTTAACAAGCAGCATGCATCCCCCATGTCCTCTTAGCTCTCTGCAGACACCTTTCTCGTGTGTGCTGTCCCATCAGTTATGTGAAGTCACCTACAAAGGTGAATGCAAAGACAGCAAGGGGATTGGGTTTGTATTCACTCGAGACTGGTCGTCTGTGTGTGATTCTGGATGGCTGAAGGCATATTTCCATAAGGATGGCTGCCTGAGTATTTCTGCATGTGTGCAAATGTCTGAAGTTTAGCGTCTCTGACTCTTGGGCTTCTAAACCCTGCCCTAGGGCCCCTTCCCTTGGCCTGCTCCCATCTCCTGTAACATACGAACTTCTCACTTAAAAAAAAGAGCACACAAAAAAATAAACAAAAAACCCCAAAGAACCAAAAACCTACCTGCTATGAGGCAGTTTCTTTACACAGAGATGCAAGCAAAACCAATGCAGCAAGAAGGCCACAGACTTCCTTTGTTCCATCTCACAGGTTAACCGTGATCACTGAGCTTAGGTTGTGGTTTTTTTTCTTCTAAAGAGAGAGAGGGAGAGGGAGAGACGGAGAGAGAAATAAGGCAAATGAAAAATGAAAAAAAGCAACTGAGGCAGGAGCAGTTGCCACAGAGGTCTGTTGGTCCGGCTGGTTGCCTGATAACCCTGCAGCACAAGTTAGGTGAAGAAAGCCTGCTCCAAACAACTTGAGACCCTTTATAAGTCATGAAGGTGACTCATAACTAACCGACTTGCCTTGCCTTTAGTAAATCCCCTGCTTTCCTTTTCTAAGAACAGAGCTTCAAAAAAAAAAAAAAAAAAGAAAACCCAAGGAAAACAGAAAACTCCAATCAAACTGAGGATTTTTTAAAAATACACCATGTACTTTCCTTCCCTCAGACAGCTTGGCATCAGCCTTTGAATTAAGTAATAATAAAAAATGCAAATGATTGTTTGGTAGTGATGGTACACTTAAACCAGCTAGGGGTATGTCGTGTGAGAGAGTTCATGCCAGTATCTTTAGAGATCTAACTGGAGAGGGAGTTCTCTATGGTGAGGTGTTTCTTACTTTTCTCTGTATTACTTTTACATCCAGAGCTGTCCTGCACGGACTTTTCTTATTACCATTAACCCTGGCAGATCCAGGCAGAAAGAAATAATCAGAGATGGATAAAATTCTCCCTCTCCTTAAGAAATGTGTGGAGACACCTGACAGCTGTAGCTGGAACAGTTGCAGACCACTAAAACCAGGGACAAGTTCTAGCCAAATAAGGGTGTACATGGAAGACTGTAAAACAGTGGATTGTGGACGTCTGTTATTAAAATTATATGGCATTTTTAACATTCTTGAAAGACCACTGCAGATGACTGGAAAGATGGGTTGGTCTAAATGTACAGGAGATATAAATTTATACAGTTCTTAGGTTCTGAACATATTTCCAGAAAAATCCAGTTTATGTGAATTTCCAGCAAGGAAAGTTGTGGCTGCTACCCTCTGATTTTCATCAGACACTGAGGGTTGTATGCTCTCAAAATACTACATTTTCACTATGAATAACAGAATTTCTGTTGCCTCACACTTTGGAAGTTCAGTGGTGTTTTAAAAAAAATATTTTCATTTCAGAACTCATTAAGATGGCTGAAAGACAATAGTTCTGTGTGCCAGCCATCAAAATACAAGGAAATAAAAAAATTCTGTCAAATTCCATCTTACACACTGTTCTTCTCTTTGTTTTAGGTGTATAATTAGAAATGTCATCATTTTCCCCATTGAGCCAATATGAGTTTTGGGTGCTTGTCCACAGATCTGCACTTACATGATTACATCAGACCCTCGCACCTCATTAACAGTATGATGGATTTTGGCTCCCATGGTTATAGAGAAAAGTTTGAAGCTGTGGCTGGAGCAGTGATGTTTCTTTGACACATCCCAGGCGAAGCAGCTCTGAGAAACACAAACAATTAATTTTATCTCCAAGGTTCCCCACCCTGGGGACATTGCCACCACCCACGTTGCTGGAGGAGAAGAGGGCAATAAGCCTGGCTGTGCTCTTAATGCTCATGCATCTGGATGGGTGGGGAGGTTATGGCAGTCACCTTTCTGTTTTCTTCCTATGCCTGTGGGTGGGAAGGAGACTGGATTTCTCTTGGACCCTTACCCAGGAAAAAGAAAAAACACTGAGGTACTTGGTCCTCTCCCCCAAATGTCTTAGTACTTGATGTGGGGCCAAAACTTGGGGCCCACTTTTATGGGGAAGAAGAAGGAAGCTCCATTTCAGTGACATTAGACCCTGGCACTGTCTCCAGCTTGATTATACTACAACCCAAAAATCTTATTTTTTACCTCAAATTCTTTTTTTAAGTTGCATTTTTACTTTATTTCAGTATAAGTTGGAAACCTATATTGCTAGGGAGATAAGACTACGGAATCACACTTGGCAGGTGTATCTCTGCGTATCTGTTGCTCTCCTCTCTAATGACTTGAAATCATGGGTTAATCTGAACCCACAGTGACAGAGGGTTATCTCGAGGATATGAAGCTCCTATGATTTTTGTGAAAACAAGTGAGCATTAGGAAAGACCTTATTAAAACTCCCACTTGTGGAAAGGACGGTAATTGGAGTTCAACTCATTAAATACTACAGAGTCCACATGGGAACTCAATTACAAATCCATAGGCAACCAAATTTTGTTCATTTTGCCACTCACAAAATGGCCTGGTTTGTAAGGGATTATGTTAAATGCATGAAAACACCAGTTAATGTATCAATCAATAGATGATTTTTGGGTTAAAAAGCAAATAAAATCCTAATGTTGCTAAGAACAATATACATGGGCAATTTAGCAGGAAAGCTGTCAGTTAGGCGTTGAGGCCTAATTAGGGGTAGCCTGATTAGGGTTATGTGTGTGCATTTGTGACTGAAGGCAGGCAGTCAATCAACTTCAATGCCCAGACCAATGGGTGCTGTGAGGTGGTCTGGCGGCATTGCCATGGTCCAGGGCACTGCTGAGGCTGTCCCATGCTCCCTTCCTGCTCCTTTGAGTTTCACTCCCTATAGTCTTTTTTGCACCTTACACCGATTATCACTGTGGTTCTGCACTCAAGTATGGCACAGAACCATAGCATAATTTCCTGGAAGATGTGTAAATTCCCTTTACATTTTCAAGTCTGTAAATATGATTTCAGTGGCTACACCAAGAGATGCAAAGCAATAATGCCTTGCAAGAATGTCAAAAAGGAATTTAGGGTTATTTAAAAAAAAAATCAGTCTTTAATAGTATGCCATATATTTTTAAATTCCTGGAGCCTTTCTAGTTGTCCAGCATACATAGAAACATAAATTTCCTAACTAACTGACGTGGTAAAGATGGTTAGGTTTCCTGTCTTCTGTGATGCTCTCTGAGATATGCCTGACCAACAGAGGGCAATACATTCATACAAGCAATAGACTCCAGTCCAAAACTTATGGAAATCAAGGAGAGCTTAAGCTTAGTATGACACTGGTCAGACCCGTAATACTCAATACTAGTTTCACTTGAGATGATAGATAGTGGTTTAGACTTCTAATGACATCTATCAGAGACAGAAGCAGATCACAACTTGAGCTCTAGTAGAAAATAAACAATGAAAAAGGTGGAAACGTCAGATTTAATTAAAACTGTCTAATGACAGACATACCATCTTCAAATAGAGCTTGTTGATGAATAACTGCAAGGATTTAAAATATGGGTCACTGGAAAAGGTAATAAGAATCTAGAGGCAGCAAACTTCTCTTTTAATTAACTGCAATTTTCTTCAGCCTTTCCAAACTCATCTTCTCCTTTTTGAAATAAATTGTTTTATTCTTCTAATGAGTGTTTTGACTTGAAAATTCCAAAATTGCTAAAATTAGGCTTTGCAATAAAAGCTGACTGTAAATTTTTATTTTGAGTACACTTTTAATACTTCTATGGAAATTGTGACATTGATTAGACAAGATATTTTTGAACAAAAGTTCTTTAAAAGATAACATTTCAATTAGGCAAAAACTATTCTATATGGTTTATCAGTTCTTGTCACACTGCCTAGTACAGTGTGTAAAACATAGTTTGAGATGGACGTTTGAAGCTGAAACCAGGACACCATATCTTCCTGTTCTCCTCTATCCCTTTGCAACAGCCTCTGGCACTTCAACTTGTGCAGTCCTGGGTGTTAACAACAACTGAGTTGCTTTTACAGGAAAACAGTTTTTTTCTGGTGGGCACCAAAATTCTGCCCATGTTACTCTTTAAGTGCCTATCACTTCTTCTGTGATACTGAAATCCTACTGGCGAGCCACAGAGGAGCCAGAATGCGATTGCTCAGATCTATCTTCCTTTTCTGATTCAAAGGTCGTAAGTCCTAGGTGCAGCTTTAAACACTGATGAAGAGTGCCTTCCCATTCTTTACAGTCTCTCTTGTCCATGCAGTGGAGATGTTGCTTTCTAAAGCTGCCACGCAAGCAAGATGTTCTGGGGGACCTACGTTCCAGTGGAACTCGTGGCCTTACCTGAGGAACCAGGGCTAAAGCCAGTACCCCAGGAAGTGGGGAGGCTCAGGAAAAGCACATAAGCTGCTTGTGGTTCTCCTCTGCTCGTGTCAAAACTGAAAGTGAGAAATCCAGGACGACATGAGAGTGCAATAGGCTGGACAGATGTTTGAGTGCAGCTTGGAGGCCATTCCAGTGAAAAAGTTGGAGATCAGGCTTTGAACATGAACTCCAGAGCCCCCATGCTCAAGGTCCTGGAAGAAGGCAGCACTGATGGAGAAAGGTGCTTTAAAAGCTACATCCTAGGGAAATCAAGTTCCTTCTACTTCTTTAAGGAAAGGAAAAGATGAGGTCCTGGAAAGCAACGAAAACTGGAACTAGTAAGGAGGACTTGTATACAGAAAGGGAATAGATGTTATTGTGAACTGCCTTTGAGATTATCTTTACATGGCAGAATGGGCTATGTTTATATAATACACATTTTAATGCATCCTGGATAAGTCTAAGTGTGACTGAATAGAACTCAGGTTTAATGAAAAGTATGTGTAATAATGCCAAAATACTGTGTGTAATTTCGAAGTGCTTTGAGTTGTATGCAGACATTAAAGAGTAACATTTGGATTTGTATCCCAATGGCATTTCTTCTAAGAGTGTTCTCAACTTAGAGTTGCAGCTCTCATAGTTTCTGGGTATTTTCTTTATTATAGCCTTTTATTCTTGGGGAGAACTGATACCTTTTATTCCCAGACTTTCAGTAATTTTAATTTCTAGCAGTCTGTGAGATAGTCCTTTATTTTTTATTATGTTTAGCAACCATGCTTTGTCCACTTTCATTCCAGGAAGGCAGGCAATAAAACATGAATTTCAAATAATTTTGACATACTGGAAGTCCCTTCCCATTACTTTGTTGGTGGTAAAAACTGCCGTCATCCTTTCAAATATGGAAAACCAGAGAGAATATGAATATTGCTGCAAACCACAGGGCCAGAAGACAAGCTAGTCTGACGCCCATGTTCTTCCATCCAGTGCGCTTCTGTAATTCTCAAATCTCACTAACATTGTGGGGGAATGCAACATTTTTTGCTGATTACTTTTATATGTGATTTCTGTGTATGAACAGCAGCTGGTTGGATTTCTGCTAGCCTTTTGCTTAATTGGGTTCTGTCCACTGTTCTGGTTTGTGGAAATCTCCTCTAGGAATATTCTTTTTCTTCAGGCAGACTAGTTCCTCACACCACAGGTGGTGCCAGGCAGCACGCCTGGTGCTCAGAGCCACTACTTGATGGAGAGCAGCCCTGGACATGCATAGGTGCTTTATAGTGCAGCCCCTGTGGTCCCCGCAGGGCCTTGCCATGGCCAGGGGCCAGGGGCAGTCCCCCCGGGTCTCTGCGCTGGGGGGGGAGCTGGTAAGGAGAGCAGGGGCATGGCATGGTCGCTGGCAATGCTCCCTGCCAGCGCGGCATCCATGAACCTCTTCAGCCTCTCTTTCTTAGGAGGTACCAGTTAAGGGACAGTATGTGACAGGTAGAAGAGAAATCTCTGCTGGGTTTGGCAGGAGGAAAAGGGAATGGGGGGAGGGGAGCATTCACTAAATAATAAAATAATAAAAGATGCTTTTGTAGCAGAGTTCAGAAAAATTGAACTCACATGTATCTCCTCATGGCTTCTTAAGAACTTCTTGGAGCTTACCTGTTTGGCTATGTAATATAGTCCGCAATTACATTAGCGACGGGTAGCCATTGAAAATATGTCTGAGGATGTTAATCACCACAGAAGTGTGTTTAGTCTATGTTTAAGCTGGGTCTACAGAAAGACCTATGTAACCTTATGTAGGAAAGTTTTATGTTTTTACTTTTTTTCCCCTCAGTCTTGGTAGGCATGGGCTGAAGGGACTAACATGACTCCTGCTTGGAGAAATGTTATTCACAAATTACTCAGGTCCCTCAATAAGCTAAAGCATCCCATAGGTGTCTTAGTTGAGAGGCAGAGATAAGCTTAGACCTAAACCTAAAGGAGAAAATTTTCTCCCATCCTAACCCAACTGTTACACTTGCACTTTCACAGAGAAGGGGAGAAGAAATCAGAGCCATGCAGAAAACTCTGACTGCCTTCAGTGTTGTGGAACGTTCTTCTACCTGCAGGTTATATGCTGTATGACTTCCTTACATGACATTTGAGAACTACTGTATTCCTTATTATAAGTATCCTGAATAGTCAGTGCAATATTTGCATGATTTTTATATAAGCTACACAGAAAAATCTGTAGATCATACACACATAAGTGCCCCCAAGCACAGATGAGATATCAAATACTTCAGTTCTTATTTCCTCCTGAAAAATCAGAATTACATTTTTGGGAATCAGAAGAACATTTTTATAGCTTATTGATCACTGAGGCTGAAGCAAACTGCCAGTCTGTGGAATTTATTATTTCAGAAGTTTTGTTGTATTTCTGAGGGTGGTAAACATTTTTTTTCAGCATAAGCCAGGTTGGTGCTGTGAAAGAAATTGTGTATTCTCTTATTCCTGCTTTTCCCAAGATTAATAGTTTTAGATGTGAAATTGGACTAAGGGACAGCTGACTTCAACAATAACCATTATTATAAGTTTGAACTTACTGAAAAATTACGATATACCAAAAGTACATGGGGACATATCCTCAGCAAGAGAGTAGAACATCAAGAAGTTGCAGTTCAGAATTTATGAGAATATAAGACTCAGTACAAAGCAAAAGAAAGGCTAGGTGAGCCTCATGTTTCCTCACAAGAGAAGATTTGGCAATATTCTATCTATCTGAATTAGGGTCTCTCTGCAGCTATTTGTGAGTGCCACTTGAAGGTCAAAAATCCTTTCCCTGAAATATGACCTATTTTGCTTTTGAAGATGGTTCTCATGCTGTTCCTTTCTGAGCTGTGTCTGTGTACCTGTTCAATGATTTTGTTTAGTCGCTTTGCAGTATAGTCAAATGCAGTGAGATAAGGTGGTCTTGTAGCATGAAGTTCCTTCCAACCTGATATTATTCAGTGGTTCTGACAGGAGAGTTCAGCTCACTGTAGAATATAGCATAGATAAAGGATTTCTTGGAGAAGAATGCAAAATTCATAGGTAGTAGACAAAAAATTCTGATAGATGGAGTTAATGGTATACATTTTGGGTTTTGGATCTTGAGTTTAAGATCCCTTCTCACCTCTTATTATGGTTTAAGCTGAGGGCCTCTGTGCTCTCTTCTCCAAGTTTGGACTGCAAAGTAAATTTTATTCATGTAAAATATTAGGATACTTTGAAGTGAGTGTGTGTTTTGATAAACCATCCTCTGCAGGACATTAAAAATTACTAAGAATTCCATGGTGAAAGATATCCTTATTACAGTTCCAGAATTTGTTTGGATGTCTAGAGAAATTTAGATAAGGATTATGAATTTGTATAGCCTCATTCAAAGCTCCTAATCTCTTGCAGTCTGCACATTTCTAACAATCCAGCAAGAGGTTTCAGCAAGAACTAAATCAGAAATATCTACCACAAGTTGAAAATTTAGAGCTGGATCTGAGCTCATGGCACAAGTCTGTTTCAGCAACTTACTGGGCTGTCAAATCAGATGTTTATTATCTAGGCTGAAAGAACATGCTAATGTTTAGTATGAAAAAAAATATTTTGCAGCTGTTAGAAACAGCAATGTTGTAAAGAAGGATCACTCATGAAAACACCCACAAATATCTTTTGTGGATATATATTAAAAAAATTACCCAATGAGTAGAAAAAATGTTCTTAAAGAAAAAAACCCTCCCCACAACCATTGCTGTTTCCCATTGAGACTGTTTTTCTTTGTCCTAAGACCCATAAGTTTACAAGTGTGTAAATATACCATGTATTGAAAGGGTTAATGGATTTTATCTGCTTCTTTTATATTCACAGGAAAACTACTTAAGTAGATTTCCTGTAACATAGAGAG
Source organism: Haliaeetus leucocephalus (assembly GCF_000737465.1). Classification (NCBI taxonomy): domain Eukaryota; kingdom Metazoa; phylum Chordata; class Aves; order Accipitriformes; family Accipitridae; genus Haliaeetus; species Haliaeetus leucocephalus. The sequence goes on from NW_010972529.1 coordinate 3,185,394, forward strand.
CTGTATCACAACATGAAACACTCAGCTGACAGTTTTATGGCAAGAAATGGAAGGAGCAGCTCTGTGAGAGTGTGCTTCAAAGAGAATGATGTGGGTGGGGAATTTTTACAAGCTACGCACAAGTTCAGAAATTTCTGAAGAAGTCAGTCTTCAATCAATGATCTTTCTTTCTGTAAAGTACGTGGGATTTTGTGCTTTTTTCAGTGATGAACATTTCCTCCCTAGAATCCCCTTAATGACAACACTGGTTGTTAGTACAGAGACATGGGATTAAAAAAAGGAAAAAAGATTGCCTGGTAATATAGTAATAAATATCTTTATGTCACAGAAAGAGAGATGTTGACTGAAAAATTACATGTTTGGATGTCTTCTATGCTCTTGTATGTTCCTAGGAAAACTGAATAACTTTATACATATAAATCTGTTAAACTTCTTGTAAGCATGGCTACACAACTGCATTTTCTCTTTAAATGTCAGTAAGGGTTATTAATAAATGTCAATAAGGTTTATTAATAACAGCAGCAACGGTAACAATAGTAGCAAAAATTAATAATTTAATACATAACTCATTTACTGAATAACAGTAATTAAAAATTCTCATTAATTATAAGCACTGTCCATTCAAGAAATGTATGAATAGGTAAGTAAAACAAAAGCAACACATAAATAAAACAAGTGGAGAGGGCTGGTTTCAGTGAGGTAACACAACTCTGGGAAAGGACTTTAGGTGGGACAGTGTCACACTTAAAACTAAGTTGTAGCTGGGAGCAGAAACTCATTGGCTAGGGAAGATCTCACTATAACCAGTGTCACTATAACTATACTTCTATCTAGCTTTTTAGAAAAAAGAAAAAATGGAGTCTACAGGTTTTCAGGTTGACACCCTGAAAGCTAGCGGCTGCAGAGAAGGCTATATATGATGGTGTTTCAGTGCAACTTAGGATCCCTAGGGCTCCTACTCACAACTTTCTGTAAGTGGCAATGGGACAATTAGAATAATCAAGCCTCGAGGGTCTGACAGCATGTGTTACCAGCATCAGGTCGTCTTGAGAAACTGACTAGTAGTTATATGCTAAAAATCATGTTATTAAGTCACATCTAACACAGCTTTCAAAGGAGAGGCTGTGGTCTTCAATGGGGCCAACAGTTTTACTTTGAGTCACAGCCTCAACTGATTTCTTCTCAGTTAAAGGGAGGCATGAAGGAATATATCTGTCTTGTTTGAAAGAGAGCAACACAATCCTGCACCGAGAAAAAGTTACAGCTGCATTTGTAACAGCATGTTCTGTTTTTAAAGGACAAGGTAGTACTGAGGACTGGATAACCTGTGGTTTTTCTCAGGTGAGGAGCACTTCCTCACATGGCCAATTCTGTTGTTGGGTTAAATAAGATTACACTTGTGTCTGTTAACTGTTGGGTCTGGACTATCTCTTCCTCCTCCTCCATTTCCGGAACTGGAGATAGACAAAGAAAAATACCTCAGACCAGAGCCTGACTTAACAGCACACACATGAACAGGGAAGTAGCATTATATTTAACAAATGGGCTAACAGTGAGACAATGCAGCAGAGTATATCTGTATCCATGTAGGTCTTGGTTCTGTGAATGATCTGTTATATTTTCAAGCTAACTCATCAGCCTGAGCGTGGCTAATGCAGGCACACACAATTGCCCCCCCTGCAAAGTGAAGCTGGAGTTGAGATTTGGCAAGTGCAATGCAGTTGGAGGTCTGGGTTAATCAGGGGCTGCTCCCAGCAGCTGGCAGACTGCGGGTGGGTATTTGGACTCCCAGGGAGTCTCTGACACACAGGGGTAGTTGGAAAGCCCCTCAGGGCACACTCCTGCTATGAAGTGCAAAGCCCAGGAGCCAGAGAAAGTCCAGCTTCAGCAAAAACTTCATACATCTCTGCATAGTGGGGAATGTGAAAACCCTTTGCGATGAAGGTTCTGCTGCCCTCCAGAGCTGCTGGAGCTTTTGCTAAGGCATTGTAAAAGTCCTACTTTAATTTGGGGCAGATTGGTTCTGAGGCAGTCCTAGTGGGAAGGAAGGGGTACTCTGGGGCCACAAGCCTCAGTGATCAGAGCTCACAGCGGAGACATGAGCTGGCAGGAAACCAGGGGCGATGCTGCTCGCTGTTTAGTGAAAGTCTTCCAAAACAGAAGTGTTTCCACTAGGCTTATGGTCATCATAAAATTGCACTATGTTGTAGAATTGTTTACCAACTCTATGTGATGTCTCCAAGTGCAAAGACCTGAAGTCAGAAGCAAAATGTCAGTACATTGATTTAGAAGTGGTAAACCAGGTTTTCTTGTTCCTTCATGCATTCTGCATTTTAGGATCATGTTTTCAGTGTGTTTGTGTGTAACTGTGAGGGCTTGCAAGCTTCCCTGATTGAAAACTGGAAGTAGGATGTTACTGCAGAATTCTTGAGTCTGAGTTTGCTAAGATATCCCAACACTTCTGTGCTGCACTCTGCCCAGCAAAACATAGCCACTTGCACAACTTCATTCTTTCAGCTTGTCCTCCCTTTCCCTGCATTCTCTTATCCTGCAGGAAGAACAGGTGGCAGAGTAGAGCAAGAAAGATTTGGTGTCAGCCCAAACAGTTCCCTCTGTCACTTCAGCTCCATGCGGTAGGTGACAACTGAGCACAAACTGAAACTTAGGAGGGAAATATTCCCTTCTAATCATTTAAAAAATCAAACAATGATGTTGCTGTGTATTTGATGCTCACAAAGAGATAAATTGCTATGAATGATCAGTCATGTTTCCAATGTTCCAAAAATGAAAAAAAAATTTCAAAAATGTTTCTCAGTGAAAGAAACCATTTTGGAATAACACTTTCATGTCTTTGGGGATCTCAAAGTAGCATATTTATCTGAGATGTTGAAAGACCAGTTCATATTTTTCCAGTTCTTTTCAGCATGCACAACAGCACTCATCTGGCTAGAGAGTTTGCTGCCAAAGCAGTGCTGATGAGATGAAAAGGGATGATCTAGTTAGAGGAGATGAGACAGACCAGTACCTGTAAAACCCCTCAACCTGAGGGAAGTTATTTTGGGATGAGGAAGCTGGTTTGAAAATAACAGTCCATTTCTTCTAGGACTTTCACTATAAAGATGTAGCTTAGTCTGCCACTGGAGGTTTGAATTACGTCATTATAAGTGTGTACATGCATATGGATATATGCCTCCCCTCTCCACCCCAGCCCATGGCAGTGTTTGCAGTAGGCTATCAGATGACTGTGTGCCATATGGGCACTTCTCAGAATACTAAACATACCTATGAATAACTTCAGCTGGAGGATCAGTAGATTTGTAAATTAATTTATGATCCAAGAAGACATACATGATTACAACACACACACACAGACACACTCACTCACACTTTTATTTCCTGAGTCCCTAAAACTCCAATGACAACTTCCTTACTATAGGATGTATCTGCACTCTATCATAAGATGAAAACTTTAAGGTATCAAATATTACCTGTTTCTCTGAAATTTCATCCTTTGAAAGATGAGCATTTATAAAGTAGAGCCCACAACTAACAAGAAATGTATCTAGTGTTTTCATGCCCACCACATACATGTCATATCCTCTTTTCCAAGTGACATAGCTTCATAGGCAAAACATTTAATTTCTGAAGTGACTCATGAAATGCATGCAGGCTCTGTTTATGCTTTCTTCACCTTTTTAACAAAGAATGCCAAACCACTGAATGTTAGGAAGCATTCCTACTTCATTTCTTAGAAGTTTTTGCTGTTCCCCTTTCTAATGAAGGCTGCCGTTATAGTCGTATGTCAAGAATGATTCATATAACACAAGATAAGTTTACATATGCCTTACTTTGTGTACTTTCACTTATTCATAAATTTACACACTCATTCTTGATTTAGATTCTATTTAATTCCTGTATAAGGAAGTATGTTCATTTACTCACAGAAACACCATTTATCATATTGCATAGAATTTGTGTATAACATTTGTTGCCTGGGCACTTGGATGCTTTACCTTAGAAAAAAACAGACATTCAAAAAAGAATTCTAAAAATCAGCTTGTCAAGATACATGTGTTTTTATCTCCTGCATGTCATACTAGAGGTGGATGGCTTTATCTTATATTTACTGCTGATCTAATTTTACTGATTTGGGTGACTGATAGTAATTTTTAGAGTAACTAATTTGCACTGCTGCTGCAGGTGGCGATCTACCAGATTTCCAGATGTTTGCTAGCACAGGCTACTGGATATCTGAAAATCCTGATAAGAGATTCCAGGGATAGGGAAGGGTATAACTATTTCATATGAAAACTAGACCTGAGGAGGTTTCGATGCATGAGAAAGGTCAGTCCTTGTTCAAGACTTGCTGCATGTGCAGGTGCACAAGTCTGTTAGTGGAATCCTTTGTTGCCAGGCTCGTTCCAAGGACAATCATTTTAATGGACTTGGGTCTTTCTGCAGGAGGAGGACAATTCTGAAGTCCCTTTGGGCTTGAATGCAAGCAGGTTTAGACCTTTGACAGGGGATTCACCACATGTAATATGGACTTTCATGGTATTGACATTTGTGTCTCTGTTAGTTACCCTGGACTCTCTGTAAGGTCTGTACGTAGGAAGAAACAGACTTTTTTGGACACAGTTCATCTGGCCTGTTTTAGATTTCTACTTTAGATGGAGATGATTTGTACCCTAGAAGACCTATTTAACTCCATGACTGTACAGAAAATCTATACTTTTATCTCAGATGATGAGGTCTACTTATGCTAGACACTACATTTTTTCAGGTGAATCCTATTCACAGGGCCCAGGCAGAGTCAAAGGTTAACCAGAAAAGCATAATGAAGTGCACTAACCTCAGCATCCTCCTCAAGCAGGGTGTGATATAGCTATAGTGATCGAAATCCAGTACTGATTTTGTGGAGTTATTCTACAAGATTTAGGGTGTCTATTTATTTTACAAAATTGTCGTTTCAATTTTCATTTGGCTTTATTTTTAACATATGATGTTACAGATGAATACTTGAATTTACTGTGACATGACCTGAACACGGCTATAAGATTCCATGAATAAAAAATAAAAATCTCAGGAGAAAATGTCTGAAATCCATTCATCAAAGCTATTAAATGGAATTTATCAATTTGCAGTTTTATTTACAACTGGTCCGAATACATCATCTGACTAAATGTACCTGTAATGATCTCTATTTGCCAAAGACTGTAAATAAGGAGAGAGGCTCGACACCTTCTGTCACTGTGAGGGCATTCTTGGCAGGCAGTGATTATAGCTAACTGATGAGTTTCTTATTTATGGAGTGCAATGTACAAAAATTTATCTTGATCTAAACATCAAAGCTTTCTGTGGATATTTATATGCAGAAGTCCAAATTTTGGTAACCATATTTGAGTTCTTAAAGGCTTGTCATGTTCAGATGATCAGTTCTGTTTAAAGTTAGTAGACTGGATTTACTGCCTACATGTCTGCTCCCCTGATCTAGCAAAGCCACAGAGTAAAAAGGGCTGACAGGGAAGGAGTCTAGTCACAGCTTTGCAGAAATACACTTTATACCTTTCTTTAGATGTGCATCTAAGGACCTACTCTAATGTTGCATTCCTACCTCCTGGTAAATAGGTAAGGCAAAAGTTTTCAATTTAGGATTCAGCCAAAGGAGGGTGTCACCTGAACAGCGCTCCATAGACATCATCTTCAGCAACACTGCAAGTTGCTTGACCACACAAGATTTTTGGCTGCCTGGATGTTTCTGTTATGGCAACAAAGGAGGTTCTTGCAGGAGAACTGAATTCATTCGTGAGCCCACTGATATTTGATTTGAATGTCTGCATGAACACATTTGTATTATTTCGAGTGCAGGGAATACTTTTTCTTACATTCTTACAGGCTAGAGTCACCCCCTACGCTAGGCTCAGAGCGCCGTGCCATGAAAGCAGTTGCCTCACTCGAATGTCAGCGGTATTGCATGCTCCTGAAAAATTCTGTTGCTCCCCTCTTTCAGACAGGAAATGCCACTTAATTTGTCAGATTTTTGAAAACAGGACTGTGTTTTAACCACAACATTTGCAATGTGAAACAAGATTACTATATTCTGACTGACTTCTGACACATGCACATGCACAGGGAAATAAAGAGTAATTACTTTTAAAAAAAAGCTCTTACTTGGATTTCAGCAAAACTTGGGAATTGAGGTGACATATAAGGGCTTGGTGCAGTGAGAAGATTTTGTATGTGAGCTCAGTGAAAATAAAAGATGTTTCATTCCAGTCAATTATATCATGGCTTTACTGGAAATTTGGGATGTTCAGTTCCTGCTGGGGGGCAGGGTACTAGTTAAGTTAATTTGTCAATTAAATACCAAACACAGGTGTAATATTTAATTTAAAAACACAACAATAAAACTGCCTGGATGGTGGACATGCTCTCACTGATTTTTTAAAAGCAGTACGAGTGTTCCAGAGTTTTCATTTGGAGCAGATTTGCTTAGAAAATATATAAAATAAAGTTAAATAGAAGAAAATTCTATAATATCATCTGGAATATATAATTAGATGGAACACCGATGGAGTAGGAAGCCAATAGGGCACGTACCATAGAAATAGCAAGTATTTATTTTGTTTGACTATTACGTAAAATTAATAAAGATTCACTGGAGAGAATTAATGAATTTATTCATGCTGGTCCCACATATATATCCTAATCTTGTATCTGTGGAAGACTCCCACTTGCTTCAGTGTGAATTTACTTCAGTGAAAGCTGGATCCAGTGTATGAAGACAGAAAATCCCAATTACTTCTCAGATAAAGAAATATATATCATATACATACCTTTGTAAGATATATGCACTTACTCAGAGACATTGTGAAAACTTACTGTTAAATTCAATAGAAAGTCTTGTGTAACCTTATTTTTTCTTGCATACAACTATTATTTATTTTCGATGAGCCGGTGACTCAACAGCTAGATAAATGATTTGGAAACGGATTTCTCTATTTGAAGTAGAAAATCTCATATTTTCTTTTCTTTTTTTTTTTAATTAAACTTGACACTTAGGTAATATCGTATATTCAAAATTGAAAATCAGGTACCAGAATGACAAACTATTTTGAGTTGCAAGGATATGGAGTCTTACACAAATGTCCATTCTCCATGTTTCTGTTCAAGAAATGAATCTGATTTTTGCAGTGGCCTGCAGTCATTTTGCTGAAAATCTCATTAAACAAATTGGTGTGGGGTTTGTTTGATATATCTCTCGGGAACGTTACAAGGGAAATCTAAAACTCCTCTCACTTTTACACCTTCATCCTGAAACTTCATGTACTCACATGAAATTACTCAGGGTTCTTACCAACTACAGGGGAGCAGTGAGCTCCCAAACTTGTCTTCTGCTCTCACAGAGGACAAAAAGTGATGCCCTCCCTTCATTTTTGCTGTGGCTATAGGCCCATGATATTTCACCGTGTTGACTTAGGGCCTTCAAAACAATACTGATCTAAATACATACGGTGGAGTTGTGGGATGACCAATGTGTAATTTAAGAAATTGTCTTTTGGATAATGTAATAGTTATACTCGTATTTTACTTAAAGCAGACTTTATGTTTCTAGCATAAGAAACCCGGCTGGGTTCCCATGAGCGTTCACAGTGGTTTAACCAAAGCAATTTTTAAAGCATACTTCTTACTACTCACTGGGCAGTTTTGTATGCAGGCAAATTGTAAGGCATGACCAGAGACCTAAACCTTCAGTATTTCCTGGCAGAACAGAAGTGTGAATGGTTGTGCACACAAAAGTGGGAACTGATCTGTTTAATAGGTCAGAGGAGAGTGCATCTATTCTCTGTTTGTGAAGCACTGAGTGTAGTGAAAGTAATCATACTTGCTTGTCTGTGTTCTCATGACTTTTTTTTATTAGTTCATTTTTAATTCCTCAAATACACTTCAAATTATCTTATTCCAGGAGCATGTCCAGATAAAATATGAGGTATTTCAGCAACATTCAGTGTTTGTGGAGTACTCCTCAACAGGACATTAAGTTGTTTGTGGCCTACATTTCACTTTTATTCCTAGTACCCTGGCAGAATCTTACTCAGTGACCTGCTGCTTTGACAAATACTTTAATGAGCTTTGGAAACTTTTCTCTAATGATAGAAATGCTGATAACAGTGCTTGACTTCATGTGAAAGAGTAACTCCAGCAAAGCTAACAAGACCACTCAGAAGTTTAAAGTGGAGTATATCTGTTTGCAGGATCAGAGCCTGAATTTCTGCAGGATTCATGGAGATCACTGTGGTGTGCAGAAGACAGTGAAATAATTTTTTAGATCCCTTGTAACACACACTTGAGAAATGCCATTACCTAAAGAACATTTGCATCTCATTTTTGGTTTAATAATCTGTCTCCTTCTTGGGACCTACACTTGTAATGAGTCATTTTTTGGTATTTTAAGGCCACTAAATCACAGGCAGAGAGAGAAGGTGGTGGCCATAAGAGAACCATTATTTTCTCTGGATGCCTACATGCCATTAAGTTTCCTGATACTTCCAGCTGTTTCTTGTGTCCTAGGGTGGAGATGTTTTACTGTTTGATGCATGTGAGTACAGTTCAGTGGTCATACTGATTCATCGTACTTTTTCGCTCTTTCATCTCTTGACATTTGCTATGTTAATTTTTGTGAACTTTTGTGCTTTTCCCACAAAGAAGAAAAAAAAAACCAGAATCAAGTTTGCCACCAGACTACAGGCAACAATTTAAAAATAATTATTAATTTGGTATATATTTATAAATAAATGTATTCCTTTGCTTTTACTGCAATCTTAGAGTTATGATGAAGTAACATGGCTTACACAGAGAGGACTTTTAATTAAAATACATTGTCCTGGTTTCAGCTGGGATAGAGTTAACTGTCTTCCTAGTAGTAGCTGGTACAGTGCTATGTTTTGAGTTCAGTATGTGAAGAATGTTGATAACACTGATGTTTTCAGTTGTTGCTCAGTAGTGTTTAGACTATAGTCAAGGATTTAAGTTGGCACAGGACAGAGCCAGGGCACCTGACCCAAACTGGCCAACAGTGTATTCCATACCATGTGATGTCCCATCTAGTTTAGGAACTGGGAAGTGGGGGGGGCAGGGATTCGCCGCTTGGGGACCGGCTGGGTGTCGGTCGGCGGGGGGTGAGCAATTGCCCTGCGCATCATTTGTACATTTCAATCCTTTTATTACTACTGTTGTCATTTTATTAGTGTTATCATTACCATTATTAGTTTCTTCTTTTCTGTTCTATTAAACCGTTCTTATCTCAACCCACAAGTTTTACTTCTTTTCCCGATTTTCTCCCCCATCCCACTGGATGGCGGTGAGTGAGTGAGCGGCTGCGTGGTGCTTAGTTGCTGGCTGGGGTTAAACCACGACATACATATAGAAATAACTGAAAATGAGGGCTGTGACTTAAAGAGCAATGTATTTTTTAGTGATCTTACACCCAAGATGTCTGGAACCTAACATCTCTGGTATTGGCTAGGGCATGTTGGACCACTGCTGTGATTCATCCTGGCAATTCTCAGTTGATTTTGTACATTGAATGGGGATTCCCACTGAACAAGGGTAATTCTAAAAGAGTGCTTGTAAGTGAATTTCTGCATCTCAGCGTATTTCTGATCTCAGCCCAGTTGTGAAGATCAGGATTTTATCATCCTAAATGTGCGTCTGCTGATGTGTTCACTCTGCTCCTCATTCATGTTCCCTCTGCCCAAATCTGTGGGAGTGCTGCACCGCACAATGTGTGGGAATGATGTCTTCATACAGACAGAAAAACAGAGACTGCACTACAAGCAATTCCCTCTGACTTCCCTTCTCATTACAGTAACCTGTGCTGATTTCCCAGCTTCCTCTTCTCCTAACATAATTTTTTTTTTCTTCTGAGCTTCCTTCTCTCCCTTACTTTTCTCCAGTTCTTTCATATTATGCTGTCACTTTTACTTCTACCTCATGGATTGGATTATATCACTCTCAGCTCATACTCCCTTTTTGTTATCTTCATCACCACCATTCACTTTCCTAGCCATTCATCCAGCTCTGCAGGTTCTACAAATTCCTCCAACCTTTGTTGTAATCATTGCTTTGCCTCTGTTTATAACTTGTTTCCTTCTCTTTCTTGAATGACAATACTCATCTTCTGTGGCATTCACCTCTAAACTGTCACACACAAGAAAAGGAAAAAGTTTCCACTTCAGCTGTTATTTCTGCAGTTCTCTTAATATGGACTCCTATTTCACAGACCATGCCTTATTTTTGGTTATGGGGGAGTCCATCTTGTTGTGTCACTAAGACACTTGTTTCAAAATATATAGGTTTTATTTAATGGTGAGAAACATTTTGAACACTTTCACTTCTTCTCCAGCTTTTACTCTTATTCTGGATAATATCAATGTCTGCATATCTGTCCAAAAGCCAAAGCTGCATGTTTGTTCATCCTGTATCATATATATTTTTCTCTCAATTTTTCCAAAATCTCCAGCAAGGGACGTGGAGGACTTTTCTGTCATCCTTAGTTTCCCCATGCTAGCTCTTACATCCTTTCAGTAGAAGAAATGTTCATTCCTTTCACCTTTTCCTTTTCCCTTTCTCTCTTATTTCCATGCCTTCCTCTCAGTGTAAGATACTATCCCATTAATCCTGAGCCTTGACTGAGTCCTTAGTGCTCAGTTCCTCCACACTTCTTCTTTTGCTGCTGAGCATTTTTGAAGGAAATCCAGCACTTCCTTCTGTACAGCATGTTCCCTCTTCCATCAGCTTTTTCATCTTCCAGGACAAAGAATAACAGTCCTCTACTGGATTTAATGGCCAGAGATACCATTTACATGTAATCCTTGACTTCTTACTTTAACACTGCTTTCCTCATTGCCCCTACCCACCTTTTTTCCTTCTATTTCAAACCTCTCTCTCTTCATCAGAAACAAAGTAGATTAAATCCTTTATGATCTCACCTCTCTTGGCTCCTTGACTTATTTATCCAGGTCACTTTCAATCATTTATCAGCAGTCCTGGCTAACTGGGGAGGTCCCAGTTGACTGGAGGTTAGAAAATGTGATGCCCATCTACAAGAAGGGCCAAAAGGAGGATCTGGGGAGCTACAGACCTGTCAGTCTGATGTCGGTGCCAGGGAAGGTTATGGAGAAGGTCATCTTGAGTGCCATCACATGGCATGTACAGGACAACCAGGCGATCAGGCCCAGTCAGCATGGGTTTATGAAAAGCAGGTCCTTCTTGACTAACCTGATCTCCTTCTATGACAAGGTGACTCGCTTAGTGGATGAGGGAAAGGCTGTGGATGTAGTTTACCTGGACTTTAGTAAAGCTTTTGGCACCATTTCCCACAGCATTCTGCTGGAGAAACTGCTGCTCATGGCTTGGATGGGTGTATCTTCACTGGGTAAAAAACTGGCTGGATGGCCAGGCCCAAAGGGTGGTGGTGAATGGACTTAAATCCAGTTGGTTGCCCGTCACAAGTGGTATTCCCCAGGGCTCAGTATTGGCGCCAGTTCTGTTTAATATCTTTATCAATGATCTGGATGAGGGGATTGAGCACACCCTCAGTAAGTTTGCAGATGACACCAAGTTGAGTGGGACGGTTGATCTGCTTGAGGGTAGGAAGGCTCTACAGAGGGATCTGGACAGGCTGGATTGATGGGCCAAGGCCAGTTATATGAGATTCAACAAGGCCAAGTTCCAGGTCCTGCACTTGGGTCACAACAACCCCATGCAACGCTACAGGCTTGGGGAAGAGTGGCTGGAAAGCTGCCCAGCAGAAAAGGACCTGGGGGTGTTGGTCGATAGCCAGCTGAATATGAGCCAGCAGTGTGCCCAGGTGGCCAAGAAGGCCAACAGCATCCTGGCCTGTATCAGAAATAGCGTGGCCAGCAGGACTAGGGAAGTGATTTTCCCCCTGTACTTGGCACTGGTGAGGCCGCACCTTGAGTATTGTGTTCAGTTTTGCTCCCTCGCTACAAGAAAGACATTGAGGTGCTGGAGCATGTCCAAAGAAGGGCAACAAAGCTGGTGAAGGGTCTAGAGCACAAGTCTTATGAGGAGCAGCTGAGGGAACTGGGGTTGTTTAGCCTGGAGAAAAGGAGGCTGAGGGGAGGCCTTATTGCTCTGAACAACTACCTGAAAGAAGGTTGTAGTGAGGTGGGTGTTGGTCTCTTTTCCCAAGCAACAAGTGATAGGACGAGAGGAAATGGCCTCAAGTCGCACCAGGGGAGGTTTAGGTTGGATATTAGGAAAGATTTCTTTACTGAGAGGGTTGTCAAGCATTGGAACAGGCTGCCCAGGGAAGTGGTTGAGTCACCATCCCTGGAGGTATTTGAAACGTGTAGATGTGGCGCTTAGGAACATTGTTTAGTGGTGGATTTGGCAGTGTTAGGTTAACAGTTGGACTCAATGATCTTAAAGATCTTTTCCAACCTAAATGATTCTATGATTCTGTTTAGTCCCCTCTCCTATCAACATTTCAGTGACTATGAAGACTGTCGAAACTGTCTCTGGAGATGTGGCTTCTGAAGAATTTTCAGAATCCAACAATCAGGTGTGAATGCTGCAGAGGACACATGGAGGAGAGAAGTAGAAAGAGGAATCAAAATAGTGCTGTTTAAAGCAGTCTTTGTGCCATTCTGGCACTTCTAAGAAGATGGAGCTGTTTTTTGGTTCCAAGAAGTGCTGTAGGACATTAGCTCTAAAAGCTAAAAGTAGATGAAGAAAATGTGTCTCTTAAAAGCAGACCAGATCAAATTGCATTGAAAGGCTGAATCTGAGCAGAGGAACTCCAAGTCATGTGCTGCAATCTTAGTGTATTGATAAACCAGACCGAAGATCTGGATCATCAGGAGTGAACCGAAGCATGCTAGAGCACATTTGTTTCCTGACTTTTCTATGTATCTACTTTTCCTCCAAAAAACCCCTGGGTCTCATCCTGAAGTGCAGCTGAAACACCTCTAGAGTGACTCTTTGTATGTGGAAGCTCTTAGGGTAGACATAGCTAATAAACAGGTGTTTGTCCTGGGAAAGTATTCCAGGCACTCATTTCAACTCAGCCTTTGCTTCAGGGTGACTATTCAGACCTGGAGATGGAAATTTGTTAATGATGTTTCAGTTTACAGCAGAAAGAAAAGCATCAGGTTTCTCAGTTTGTCTTGAGAAGTTTTTAACTTTCTTTCCTCTAGAGCATGGGCAGGCATGTTAGCCTCTCTGCTGGGAATGGAAAAACAATGAAATTTATTGTGTGTCCTTGGCTTTCAAATGACTTTTATATAGGATATAAAACTTGGTTTTAGGTTATTGAAGTTATTGCTTTATTTTGCTCCCCCAAAACAAATCCTTGCCTAGACAACAGATATCTAAAAGCACGGCAGATGTGTTTAACCTATTTAAATAATGGAAGGAGATGTTGGGTTATGGGACCAAGTTTATGCTACCTCATGGCAGGCTGTTGTCATTCCCTGCAGGGAATGCATTTCATTCAAGAAGGAAAGCATTTCAATGAATTTGATGAATACAATAGGGAAGATTACTGACTTCCTTTAACTTGAAGTCTTGAAGTGGGCCTGAAGACAGTGGATGAGATGCTTCTGACAGCAGCTGCTAGATCTGCCACACCCAACTGTGTTGGGGAAGAGTCAAACAGGAATGAGGTAATAACACAAAAATGGCTTGGTATATAACTTCTGTGGGAAGAAGCATAACTCCATAGTATTGTTTTAAGGGCACTGTTCTTTATGAACTGTTGCCTTTGTCTTCAGTCAAGTATCCATGGACATTAATGTCTGGGGAAGTGTCACTGTGTGGTCTACAGGACTAACCATGCTGGGGTCACCTCTTACTCTGCTCCCCTGAAAGTGCAGCTGATGGCAGAGAAGAGCGATGAGGACTATAGGTAGGCTTTGTAGCCATGCAGGAGGCTGGTTTGGGCCTGTGGCAGCCATCCCTCATAGGGAAGAAGACCCTCCCTAGAAACAGTTTTGCTCCCCATGCACCAGTGTGAGGGATGGGAGGGCCAAATCCATCAGTTGCCACTGCCCTGGTTTTGATCTGTGTGAGTGAGGAGGATCACACAGGAGGGCTGAATCACTGCTTGCCTACAGGAGGAGAAACACTATGGTGAAGTATGATAATGGGGGACAGCTCTCCTTCTTCCCTCCACAGCCAGTGGCTGCAGGGGTTGTGCCTTAGCCTGGGCCAGTGGCAGTGTGGTTTGGTGGGAGCCATGGTCAGGGAGTTTCAGATATAGAATTAAATTGTTCTTTGAGGTTGGTGGGGATGAGACTGAGGACTTTTGTGGGGGAGGGTGACCTTAGTGACTGATGAGAGACATCTTACAGAAGGCCAACACAATTAATACCAGCATCAAATAGGTTACCTCTGAGGGAATGTGGGGTTGAGGGCTACTAAAACACGTTTTTTTCAAATCATCTTGGCTCAGTGGAATTCCTCACTAAACACTTAGAGAACAAGCTTGATATGGCCTTAAAGTCATTCGCAGTTATCTTTGTAAACTTTTAGAAAACAGGTGATACCAAAAAAGTCTGCAGGAGGGTAAGCACATCACAAACGGAATCTAGGGAGTTATAGACTCTTATATTTTATTACAAAAAATACTGAAACAAATAATGAAACAAATAGTTTTTAAACACCTAGATGTATAGATTCATTGAGAACAAATTGTGTCAAGTAGTTTCATTTATGAAGGCAACATGGCTTTGTGCTAGGAAAGATGCTTGATTTTACCTCTTTTGACACTTTCTCACATGACATTGTCATAAAAAAACTGTAGAAAAATGGTCTAGATGAAACTGCTATAGAGTGCAAAGCTGGTTGGAAAACTGTTCTTACAGAGTATTAATTAGTGATTCAGCATTAGAAGAGGAGAATATATCAAGTGGGGTTTTAGTAGGCTACTATTCACTGTTTTCATTAGTGTCCATGATGAAGGAATAGGGAGTATGACACTTAGATTTGCAGGTGACACCAACTACACTAGAAGATAGCATTACAATTCAAAGGGCTCCTGGTAAACTTGAGAAAAAAATCTGGAAAAAATCTTTCAAAGTTGTGCCTTGAAAATCAACTTATTTTAGCAAGCAAACTATTTCAATCTTCATGCTTCATGAACAATACAGAACAATTGAAGAAAACTCAGAACTGAACAGCAAGAGCAGTCCACCTCTTAAAACATGCGATTTATGAGCAAAGCTTGAAAGATCTGGAGTTATTTAGTCAACAAAGGAAAAGACAGAGGTAGCAGTTGGTCAGTCCTAAAAACCAGAAAAAACTAACAGAAAGAGGAAAGAAATGATCTGTTTTCTGTGTTCTTGACAGACAGGACAAGAAATAATAGACTTTGAAGTCAAAAAGTTTGAGGTAAACTATTAGAATTACCCCCTCCGCCGCCCCAAACCCCAAGTATTTTCCAGCAGGGCATGTACCTTAGGCATATGCCTTATATAAAGCCATTACTGGAGATTTTTAAGAACAGCTGTTAGGAATGATATAGCTGCAATTCTACAGCCTTTGAGGCAGGTGAATGGACTAGATGGTGTCTTTAAGTCCATTCCCCTCCTGGCTTCTCTGGTTCTGTGACACAGCTTTTGATAGAGAAATCAGACATTGCTACCTATAGAAGTATTAGCCTTGAATTCAAGAGCTGTCTTTCATGCTTCCTGTGAATGCCTCTTCAGTTAGGAATGACTGTGCTTCTGTCTTGCTCTAGTTAGGGACAGTCACGCCAATATTTAGTTTGTACATATGTACCTGTAAAACCAAGAACCTGTAGCCTAGCGCAGCTGTATTCATTCTGACTCACGATTCCCATTATCAGGGCAC
This sequence comes from Haliaeetus leucocephalus, assembly GCF_000737465.1. NCBI lineage: Eukaryota > Metazoa > Chordata > Aves > Accipitriformes > Accipitridae > Haliaeetus > Haliaeetus leucocephalus. The sequence continues at coordinate 3,201,273 of NW_010972529.1, forward strand.
TGAGTGCACTAATAAGCCATAAAGACCCTGACCAGCCTCACCTGGGGCCTCCACCCACACCTGTGGGTCCAGGAGCTCTATATAAGCTCAGCCCCAGGCCTTCATATTCTGTCTGAGCTGTGGTGGTGGTGTTGATCCTCAGCTCAGCTGAGTCAGCCTTGCCTCTGCCTCTCTACAGAGCCCTTTGAGTCAGGCTTCAATCTCTGGGCTGGCTCCCTGGCCTAGCTCAGGCTTGTCCAGTGATTGCAGGACCTGATCCTGGCCGTGACCTGTGGGCTGACTTCCCAGCTTGATTCCAGACCTGCCTCATCGCCATCAGTCTTATGGTCTGGCTTCTTGGGTGGACCTGGCTGCCACCTCTGTCTCTGTCCTGCTTGGGTACAGGCAGGCTGGCCTGTGTCTGAACCCAAACTTCTGCAAGCTGTGAGGACAGACCTTGCTGGTAGGAGAGGCCTCTGTCTGGGCCCCAAGGGTGCTTATGGGTCCAACTGTCCCTGCCCAGGACCCCATGTGAGCCACCTGGGGCTGTCGGGCCCTGTCTCAGCAATGTTGCAGCAAGGCCAGTCTCCAGCTCCCTGCAGTCCTGCCTAGCTGTAGGCCCCACTGAGCTGGGCCTGCCTGCAGGCTCCTGTCCCATTCTGAGGGAGGTGCCTGGGGTTGGGGCTGTCCTGGTGCCTCCTGACTGCCCTGCTCCTGGCTGGCGTGGTGGGACAGGCCCTGCCAGCCCCTGGTACACCCCTGGCCCAGGCTGTGCATCCCCATGCCGGCTCCCAGACACCCATCCAGAAGCTTGAAGGCTGGAAAGGATGTCCTGGGGCCCGCCACATGCTGTGAAAGGTAATTTTTTCATAGCACAAATAAATATTGTGGATGACTGTCAGGACAGCAGTAATTTCTGTTTAGATAGGCAATGCGCATGAATAATTTTGATTTATGTCTTCTAAGTATGCATGTCTTAAGTACTATTTTTATATGTCTCATTTTGATAATACGATTTTGACCTTTCATTTATGCCATGCCTATCATCAGGGTCCTGAAGTATTTCACAGAATGAAAGGGGCAAAAAGGGCCAGATAGAATAATCTGTGTAAAAAAACATTAACAGGGAGGATGTATTTTAGATTATAAATTTCCCAATCATGTCAGGCATTTAAAAAATACTTTTTTTCTACAAATGACATCAGCTTGGAAATAACCTACAACTTTTCTGGATATAAGAGATTAGCACACACTCCTGATAGTAGTATTAATCAGAATTTTCACTTCTGTTATGCATACCCTTGGTAGTACAGACAAAGTGAAAAACTTTGAACTACAAGATGAAATAACAGGTTACATATATAAGGAAGAGACTTACATTCTAATTTAAAATAATCTCCATTAAATTCCTGAGGGAAAATAGAAAAACTGCAGATCACAAATTCAGCAACATAGTTGTATTGTGAATTTTAGTGTAGTCACTTCCAAGGTCCTTTAACTTGGAAGTATATGCTTAGTATTTTTTACTCTTTAAATCTTGTTTGTGCTGAAAGTAAAATAATGAATGCTGACATGTAGTAAACATATAATGTATATACACAATTTATTTTTTTTAAAAAAGCCTTGGAGAAAGTGAGAAGAGAAATTCTAAAAAAAAAACCCCCTATCTATACCCAAATGTTCCCTTCCCCTGTCAGTCTTGGAAAATATTACTTGAGTTGTTTTCCTCCTCTCTATAATTTTTTGTTTTGCACTTTCAACCTCCTGACTGGAAGAGAAACTGAATACTCGCATGAATTGAAGAAAAAACACTGGAGCTTTACTAGTTCTGCTTCAAAGAATGAGGAAACAATGGAGAATCTAGTGAAAAATTATGTCTTTAAGGGATTTCCAAACAAAGCTATATCAATCTTTATCAAGAAAGAAACTGGGAATATTTGCATTTTTAGGTACATTTTAGTGGCAAACTACTTATTAGAGTTTGTTGAATTTTTGATTGTCCTGAAATAACTAAAAGTGGAGAATTAAAAAGCATCTGGCACTTGCCAGAGCCACGCCTCCAGAGAAATCTGGCACCTTGTATCAAACTGTTCATTTACAATCCATTTATAGTAATAGGTTGCAGACACATTTTTTGATATTGCAGAAGGAATAACATGTCTTATAACGATGCAATACAGCAGTAGAAGTGATGTTCAAGGAGATCACACTGATGACTGAGAAACAGCAACAGACAAATGGAAAAGTTCTGCTCAGTGAGGAAATATGTTAGTTTTTACCAAGTATGGCTGCCTAACAGAGATAGCTGGTTGCTCTGAGTAAGACTTATTTTATCTAATTTGCTAATGTGGAGTTTTTCTGTAAATAATAGACAAAGATAGGTCCTATCAGTTCTTGATTCAACCTTACTTTCTTACTGACTTATTTTAAGATGGAATTAATTACCTTCTGGGTGTGGCTGTCTCCATTGGCTGTAGAAGTCTAGATGACTGGTTTAGTCTAGGAATATAGGCTTTCTTGGCTGTAGACTTTCTTGATAGGGCTAATAGACATGTTCTGAATTCCTTTCTGCAGGAGACAAATTTAGGTTTCTGGTCTGAATTGTTCTGCAACTATTGCAGATTTGCGATCTACAAATACTCAGTGGGGTTTTGGACAACTATCACTGAAAAATTTTTCATCTGCATTGCTTTCCTCCTCTTTTAAGACAATAAAAAGGAAACTTGGTCCTACTGGTGATTTCCATTTGGCAGCTTGAATAAGATGGCAGGCCATGCTGAATACCCAGTCTTGTAACAGTTGACAGCGATACCACACAAATGATAACCATGCTTCTTCAATAACAGTTTGTCGAAGGAGGTACAGTAAAGTCTCTTGCATTTGCAAAATGAACTCTCAATGCTTCCACTGGGGATTTCCAAGTAGCTTGGATCTCATGACCTGGTGTGAGCAATAGCATCCATATCTAGTAGCCGCACATTCAACTAGTTGTTAGTTTTGGGCTAAAATAGAAGGCTGTTGCTATTGGATGCTGTGGTGATGTTGGTGAAGCAGGCAGCTAAGAGTAGTCTCCTTTCCACACTTCTTGGATGTCAAAAAAGTTCCTATTTGACAGTGAAAGATTTGAGGTTCTACCACCCCTTTTTATACCTATCTCACCAAGTTAAAAGGTCTTATGGCAATCTCTGCAAAATTTATACTAAGTTACTTCCCTTTCACTCAGTGAAGTCCATCTTCAATGCCTGCCTTTGGTGTTCTGCAAAGCTCAGCAGCCTTTGTTGGACCTGCACCCCAGCTACACAGTATTCCAAATATTTCCTCCCTCTTTCCCTGGTATTCTACAAATTACAAGTAGCTGCTCCATTTCTCCCTATCCATTCCCAGGTACGTCTATCTCGTGCCCAGTTAAATCTGTGATTCTATGAGTTCTGTGGCCTGCATCCCTAATATTCAGTATTCTGATATTCTCTAAACCCCAGGGATTTGTTTTTCTCTCTGTCCTGAAACCACCAGTGCTTTTCACCTGTATACATTACTGATGATTGTGCAAATGCAATTAGCTAAATTGCTTTAAAAACTTTTTGAGCATAAAAAGCTCCTTCTTGCCTGTGAAGGATTACTTTCCAACCCCTCTTAGGATGCTCCTTTCCACATATTGTGATTTATCTTCATCCTCCCCTTTGAGACTTCAGCAGCACCTTTTCTTCCCAAGCTTAGCCTTCCTCTTTACCATCTAGCTGTTAAAATAGAATTCCCTTGCTTAGGTGATTCTCTCTTGAAAGTCAATGGTTTATCCTTTCCTCAGAAAATTTGAATAGATTCAATTTTGATGAGTTTTCTCACTAAGAAATCCTTCAAGTAGAAAAATACTGCTTTTTCGTAATTTAAAAATGGACCACCCTTTTAGCAAAAATACCTTCCATGTTGACAGTTTTGTTCAATATATTAAGTCATCACCTATTATCAGAAAAGCCTCACAATTTTAATCATAAAACTTTGGTTTATTTTCTTATAATTTTGCCAGTCTACAATCAGTAGAACCAAAACTTTGCAAGTCAGCCATCTTCCATCCAAAAGTTTTGTTTTAATTATTTCTGGTAATAAGTGGCCATGAAGATGCATCAGTTGTATTCAAACACAAGATTTAGCGGCTTAACCTGTGACAGCTAGGTCTGAAAGTTTACATTTGAATTACAGGGCTAGATTAACTTTGGAATAAGATGAATATTTCTGGTTAGTCTTCAACTGTTCTCTTTTACATTCAGTTATCAGTGTAGGAAGGATTTCCCCTATAGTAATTAGTAATTTGAAAAAAGAAAAAGATATCTGAACCACAGAAGCAACCTTTTCAATAAAATTTCATTTTAAATGTTAAACAGTCTGCACAACAAGTGGGTAAAGGCTTAATCATAAGTAGAGTATCACTGAAAGGCAGCATGGTGAGCTGGATTGAAGCCAATCTACCATAGACAAGCACACCACAAATAGTTTTGGTATGTGAAAGACTATTTTTGAACTTGACAGTCTTTTGCATTTTTCATAAGTTGATGGAAATTCAGTCTCTAAAAAATCAACTTCTAATGTTATTAATGCACAAAACTTCCCTTTACCACAAAGCTACAGGCTTTCTTGTTACTCAGTGTAGGCACAGACATGTAAATACAAATTCGTACTTTTGGTTTACCTAGTGCAATCATCTTTGGATCTCATAGTGATTATTTTTGTCTGCTTAAATAGACATTAATAACAGCTAAGTTTTCTATGAAAATAAAATGATATGCTTTGTTTATCGGCTGATTGATATCTGCAGTCTAACCCAGTGATAAGAGCTTTGAAAAGTAATAATCTTGTGAGACAAAAAATACTGATGAATCAAATGAAGTGATTTATTTGGAAGTCTTATGGGTACCAGCTGTTACTGATAAGCTGCAGTTATGAGTTTGTCCCATTCTAGAGAGAAGGAAAAAGCCAGATTTGAATCTGGTGGCAATGTAACAGTATAAATAAGTTGATTATTGCAGAGCTGTAGAAATTATTCTGTATTTGTGATTCACTCAGTGACTAGATTGAATGGGATCACCTGAAATTTAAATACTAAAAATTTAATCTGTCTTGTGTAAAAAGGAACATACCTGCTGCAAGATCAAGTACCTCAAGTGTAAAAAATGCCAAAATTAAGGTTTTCTGTGCATGTGCAACCTTATTGCTGAGCAAGACCCTTATGCATACATTCTTTGAGGTATTTTTATTGTTCCCAATTTATGTTTACTCAGTGAGAAGCTATTTAATATATTTTATTAATATCATGGTGTGAGTCAATACAATATTTACTCTAATTGGCCTTCCTTAAAGACAGAATACTAACTCACATGATCTTGATTATTCAACTCTAGAGAAATATTGGCTTGTTTTTACAGAGGGGAAACTACTTCAATGTGTCTGGAGCTTGATTTTTTTTATCAGAATGCTTACTATTAGCAATTTTCAGGTTGAAGGCATAACTTTTGCTGACTTTAGTTTCCCCTGTGAATAACCAGCTTTGACCCCAGAGCAGAGTTGCAAGTCAAGCATTTAATGAGAAACTCATAATTAGTAGACACCTGAGGAAATAATTTAAAAGCTTTTCTGCTTTGCTGATGAGAGTCTCTGTGACAGAGGCAGGGATAAAATGTAATTTAGTGGGACAGATTTCACCTGTCTTACTCAAAAGGCCATCTTGTTTCCTATTTCAGTCTACATCTTCCAGTGTCAATGACAAGTGAAACCAAGGTGTTATGGACAACTGCTTCTTTTGCTGTGAATCAGTGACTTGTTCCCAGAGACAATTCATACTATATACTGAAAGAGGTAGAAATCTGTACAACATGTGGTGATACACTTAATACTATTACAATGCATTCAAGCAGGGGTGCAAAATTAAGGTGATGGATACCACTTTAATCCTCATGCTTCTTAATTTTAGCGTGATTAATTTTACAGCAGTCACTTTAAAAATATCCAGTTATGCATAATTTTCAAGGTCTTAAAACACAGGACAAGGAGCTAAGAAAAGGAAATTAGACCCTATAGCAACACATAACTGTCAGCAGGGTTGCTATTCTTAAATCAGTAACGCATACTTCTGGCATTTAAGCTAAAAGGAACTGATAAGACTGACAGTCATTCTCTGTGTGGACTGGTACTACAGTGGTGTTAAAACTTTTATTTGGCTAGTGGATTTCAAGCTTACTATCTAGTATCAAAGAAACTTGACCTTGGAAATTTGATTCTTTGATAGGGAACCTAGTCTGTTTTAATATATGTTATTAATTTTGGGTTTTTTTTTCAGCTTAGAGGTCTTAGAAATTGTTTAATTCTTGTCTCTGTTTTCTTTTGTCTTGCTCCTAAGTGCTAGTTATTTGAGGCAGAGAAGGTCTTTGTCTTGTGTATATGGTACTAATGCAATGGGATTCTGGTGATGGTGCATCCTGGTGCGTGGTTGCAATTGTGGTACATGCTATTGCAATACAGATAAACACATATATCCACCCTTCATTCTGAAAATTAGGCCTGGTCATCTACCAGTGAAGAGTGTTGGAGCCTGAGATCTAACACTGTGTAATGTATTATACATTCAGTTTTCAATTATCATAGTTCATCCAATTCCAGCTCATCCACAGGATGTATTTACTCATAGTTAAAGCTTTTTTTCTCCAGCATATCTGATTCAAATAAAGGTAAAAAGTAATTATTTTGTTATAACCAAGGAAGTTAGTTCATTTTTACCAACCTCTCACTTGAAATTGTTCAGATTTTCTGCAATAATTTATGAACAAACAGGACAAGAGGAGACAGAAGTTGTCAGTTAGAAAAAAATTCTCCAGAAAAATAAAAGTGACTGGAAACATAACTCTATAGTGGGGAAATCATTATCAGTCTGTTTCTCAGAGCACCTGAAAACTCTCATCTTCAGTTGACCTTGTTGTTACTTATCAAATATGTTAGGTGAGTTATTCTTTAGATACCTGAAGATGTCCGATACTAACCATCTAAATACTTTTGAGCAATAACTAACTTTAAAACTGCACCCGTCTGAAAATCATGTTATTTTTCCTTCAGCATATGCAAAGAATAGTTTATAGTATCAATATCAAGTTTCAAGATATAATTCCTATCTGAACTAATATTCCAGAGATAGAAAGGCTGCACAAAAATTGTTTACACTCTGCTCAACTTCAGGATCATTAGACACCAAATAATATCTGCTGTATACCCATGGTATCCTTGTAGCCAAACTAGTGAAGTATGGATTGGATAGGTAGACTATAGGGTAGATGGAACCAGAGTGAGCCTTGTCAGGCTGGGGAAATGGACTGACAGGGGCATCATGAAGTTCAACAAAGGTGAGTGCAGAAACCTGGACCTGAGGCTGGGTCCTGACTGGTAAGAAAGGAGTCCAGGTAAACACAGGTTGAACATGAGTGAGCAGAGTGCAATCAAGAAAATGGCCAACCATATCCCAGGCTGTATTAGCAAAAGTGTAATCAGCAGGTTGAGGGAAATGACTATGATTATTCCCCTGTGTTCAGCATTTGTGCTGGACTACTGTGTCTAGTTTGGGGCTTCTGCAGTACAAGAAAGATGCGCGCATACTGGAGAAAACTCACTGGAGGGCAATTGAAATGAGTGGGCTGGAGCATGTAGTGTATGAGCTGAAGCTGAGAGCTGGGTTGTTTTGTGTTGAGATAGAAGGCTGGGGAGATGGGGGGATTTTCATTGCTGCCTTCAGCTGCTTCATGAGGAGGATGGGCCCAGACTCTTCTTGCAGTTGAAAGTGAAGGTATGAGAGATAAAGGGCACAAGCAGCAATACAGGAAATTCCAATTAGATATTAGGGTTTTTTTTTCCTGCAATAAGGATATTCAAATACTGGAGCAGGTGGCCTAAAGAGGCTGTGAAATCTTCATCCTTGCAGGTGTTCATAATTCAGCTAAACAACCTGCTCTGAGTTCACCCTGCTTGAGCAGGGTGTTGGACAGATGGCCTCCAGAGGTCTTTTACAAGATATATAAATCTATAATTCTGAAAAAAAACTGTTTTCCTGGGAAAGACAAACTTTCAAATTAAAACTCATCAATATTTTTTTTACTTACATCCAGTGATGACCATCTGTGGGTAGTGAGGGTTACAATATTGTGAACATGGTTGTCTGTCTACGATAAAGCTTTCAGTGACCAAACTGAGAAGCATTCATACACTGATCACTTCCTAGTGCAAAGCACTGCTGATACCATGTGTCACAGTCACTTTTTTCTGGGGTAGCACACCTTTGAGTCACAGTTACAGTGCTTTTTAAAAAGTGAGTAAAGTCTTCCAGTCCCAGGCAGCTGCTTTGTTACACTGATGGTGGAATGAGATTCTTTTCAAAGAATATATATATTCAAATATATATTATATATAATATATTATATATTATTATATATTATATTATATATATTCAAATATATATTCATATTTTCAAATAATTTAAGTGCTGGGACTGCTTTGACTGATGGTAAAGCACTCCTGTGCAGAGTCGTTAAATGGGTTACTCAATTTCCATCTTAACCATTCATCCCAGCTGTGTATGACAAATTACTACAATTGCTAACTATTTGTGCCACTTGGCATCCAACAATTTTCTGTGAATCAGCAGCTACTTTCCCTCAGTGAACAGCTGAGATTTCTTCACCATGGTAAAAATTCTTGGATGGTATTAACAGTTATACTTTCCTGAAGATGCAAATTCAATCTCTTCTCTCCAATTATAGTTTGCAGTGTCTAGTTTTCCTCATGCATCAGAAAGAGGGCTACTGGTGAGTGGTTTATAGTGCTCTTATGTGTTAGTCCGTCCATATAAAAATTAAGCATATTTAATATATTGTCATAGTATATGGCCAGAATGGAATGGTAAACACTTTACTCCTCCTCTGCAGTAGGAATTGCATGTGCCTTCTTTTCAGGATACAATCTGTTAAAATCCCATATCCTAGCCTGTTTTCAAGAAGTCATCTTGGGGCCCCAAGAACCTGACCACCCATTGCTCACACTCTAATTTCTTTGTTTTGGAGAGGGTGTGCTAGCACTATGGAACTGGTGGCAGATGAACTCTGAAAGCCTTAATCATATATGGTCAGGTTTGACGTTCTCAGGACAGAGAAACACTGCTAGTTTCTGTGTTTGGGCTCCAAAGGTGAAATGAAGAAAGCCAGCAGTTTCTGTTCATACTGATGGATCGGCTAGTGGATTTTGATTAGATCTGATTAAGGCTTTCTAATGCAAACCATATTTGGCCGCGATGAACGGAACAAAACAGAGTCTGCAGAATTGAAATTTTCAGTGCTTAACTTTCAATTCTGCTGCAATGTTTTGCTTTCCAATTGGGAAAACAACCTCAATATTTCATTTCAGACTGAATCTATCTGAACGGAAACATGATGGTTTGTTGAATTGAGTTGAATGGTTTAAATTCAGGTCAGATTGTCTGAGTTGATGTGGTAGCTCCTGGAAGCTGCAGTTGTGGGGCAAGTAATCATATGTCTTGATTCTCTCAGGAAGAAGTGAAACTGAAATACGTAAGGCTGATCATGTACTTTATCTACTGACGTCTTCAGACCCAATTTAAAATCACAGATATTTAAATGCATACATTTTGAATGGTGTCTGTGTTTGTGTGCATGTATGTATATTTATAAATGTATGCATTTCCAGGTGAAAAATCCATTAAAATACTTTTATATATAGGTATGTGTATATATTTATTATACTTGTATTTATATATATGTAATAAAATGCATTTTTCTTTCCTCTGGGAAAACATGAGTGGAGCCCAGAGGGGAATAAAAGATGTCTACAAAGTAAAAATATCTTTCTTTTTCCAGATATTTTTCCTGGTACATAGTGTTTTTATTTCAACATATGGGTATGCCATATCTGAACAGTATTATTGGCAGATCTGTGCCACAGGTAGGCACTAGGAGAATTAATACTGAAACTTAGTTTAAGTATATAAATGAATGAGTTAATGTTCATATGACTTTGTGCAGAAGAGCCACAAGATGGCAGGAGCACCACATGTCAGTTTCTTTTCACAGCCTTTCCATTGTATTTTTCCTACTTTTCTTGTATTGCATTGCAATTTACATAGTTTTGATGGTTTTAAAAGCCAGCTCAGTTCAACAGCAAGTAACTTATTATGTATGCCAAAATCCAGAGTAAATGCAATAGCAACATTAAATGCTAAAGTGTTGTACTAGTGGAAGAATGAGCCACTTCTAACATCCAATTCCATAATAATTTCCTTATTTAGAAAATAAATTGTATCTCCATCATATTTTCAACTGTTTAGGATATTATTTTTTTTCCTTGATCATATTCATGATGTTAAAAAGTACTAATGGACTGGCAAACCTCTCCCAATCTATTCTTCACATTAGAATTCTGAAAAAAACTAAAAATGTAACCAGCTCCTTAACTGAGTTAATGAGAGAGTACTGTAATTTTTGTGCTACTGAAGGAATGTATGCCAGGTGCAGTGCTATCAGGGTCTCACCTAGAGGTAATGCAGAGACAGAATGTTGCCTGCAACTTGACATGTGTAAACAATTTTGGAATGTTTCAGCAAAGCAAAATGAGTTTAACACCCCCCCCCCCCCCATATATATATATATATATATATATAAAAACCAGCTATTTATGAAGCACCACTAGCATATCTGTGCTTCGAAGAAGGGTTGAAACTTGGAAGAGAATCTCTTGGGATCAACAATTTTTACTGTCACTAGGAAAGTGGCTTAAATTTGACCAAATGATTAGCTAGAGGATTATCAATTTACAAGCACTTATCAGAACTCTGTTAAGAGTTTGACAATTTAATTATTTGGTGAGTCTTCTTGCCTAAACCTGCTCTAACTACTTCACAGATTTTTCCTATGTATGTGGATGCATACAACATCCCACAGAGTAATTTGCGCACAAGCCCTCCTGGGCTCCATGGAATGAGCAGACCTTTCCCTGTGGTTGTGGATGCTCCCTGTCTTTCTGCTTTGTTCACTGTGTGAGACCGAGGTCCCATCAGAGAGACAGCATGTGTCCAGTATGTCATCAGAGACTGCACAAAAAGATTACTTAGGTGGTGCAGAGAAGAATGAAAATTGGAGGGAAACAATGCTCATGTGAGAGAGAAGGGAATATGACAGGAGTTTTGTGTTGGAAAGATTAGCAAGAAGATGAATTTTAGAGGGGCATGCAGAAAAGAATGTATTGCACTGCTTAATAAAGCAGAGGAAAGAACTGCACAAGAGACATTTGCAAGGGTGGACTGATAGAGCCAAGGTAGGAAGTGTCATTGCAAGTAGCATCCTAGGAGTCTGTGGGGCCTCACTGCTTAGGCCTAACGGAGCCAATCTGCCTTGGATGCTAAGGATACCCGTTACAATTGCAGTTGTCAGGACAGATTTTTTTAGGAGGTTTTTATTCTCAGTGAGTGAAAGTATCTGCACAAATATGGTACCTTACTGCAGACCATGAATGTGAGAGGCAGGCTGGCAGCATAACTCTAGCAAGTCGCTACTGAAGCCAGTGGACTGAAAGAAATATCCTTGCCCTCTCCTTCCTCCTCAGTGCTGATATGAGGCAGTAGGACTGCAGAAGACACGGACTGTGGGAGCCTGGTGTATCTCCCCTGCAGTATCGTGCAGTGCAGCATGTCGGAGACGCTGATGTTCCTTATGTAGCCCCAATTTGGTACTCCCTGGAGCAAAACCTTTGCTCAGGTATTGAGCAGCAACATAAAGCCAGGGCAATTCCCCCTCCATGGCATATATAGGCAGGGTCTGCATCTAAATCCTGTCCCTTTTCTTTTTATGATCCTGTTTTCGGTTTCTTAGAAGATTTCACAGTGAAAATGCCCATGCTGGGTGTTCTATTTTTTTTTTTTCTGTAAGAGATACAACTACATGGTTAGCTCATTTCCCAGAATGTAAATAGGGGGAAAGTACATTTGCCCTTTAAAAAGATCTTAAGTGTTTCACTGAGAAGAACCAGCACTTCCATGCTTGGAAGCAAAATTCTTGTGGGATTTGTTTTTAAATCAGGGCATTGCCTTTTATTTGGAAAAATAAGCCCATGATTGATGAAATTATGCATAACAGAAAATCTCAAAATACACATGCTGGTTCATGTACATATAGGAAGACCTGGTAAGCAAGGCTGACTACAGCTACTTCCACTTAGTGATTATACAGGCTGGTAGTTTGTGCTACTGACTGGGAAGGAGGTAACTCCTTTCTAGAAGTGTTCCTCAAGGAACGACACTGAAGGATCTGTAAATACTGAATCTAAAATATCTCTTCCCTTGTCTTTTCCCCTGCTCCCCTCACCCCTTTGTGTGCCCCTCTATCCCTCTGCTTCCTGTTTCTCTTTTGGGAGGGTTAGCAAAATTCAATTTGTTTGTATTTCTGAGAAGCCATGAACTAGCTCAGACTAGTCCTTCCAGGTTGCAAATCAGGTGATTGATTTAACATGAAGCATCTGAGGAAGCTATATCAAGCAGGGATCTGAGAGATTTTAAAGTGCTAGGGTAATCAGCATACGCCTCCAGATAGCACCACTTCCCACGGCAAACAGTGAAGGATGCCAATTTGACAGAAAACCTTAATTTTGACTTTTATAAACTTTTAGATGCCTCACACTGTAGCCTTTTTTTTGAGCTTTCTTGCATCTAAGACATATGTGCATGTACACAGAATATTTGTGTGTTTGTCTGCTAATATCTATTTATCTAGCTATCTAGTTATCTCTTGGCATGAATAAAATCTATTCTAACACAAATCCACAGCTTTGTAGTTCTTTGTAAAGTGGAAAATGTAAGTGGTAATTTTACCAGCAGAGAAAATCTATTTGAAGGTTTTCTCTTGATGGCAGTTGCTTCCTGAATTTTTATCTTCTTTAATACAATGTGGGATGCTAAAGTACACACCTACCCAGTGGAATCATAATCCATTTTAGCTGTTCAAACAACATCATGCTATCAAAGGACTTTTGATTTCAGAGCCTTTTCACTGTATGACTGGACATTTTTTTACTGCAGCAATATATTTTGTGTTTCATTCCAGTCCATTTTATACTCACTGTCTGTTATATTATTTACTGTGAGTATTGCATATAATAATCTATAATTTGTATTGTTACATTTATTTAACATGTTTTAGAGCCCATACGTAGATAACTGCAAAAGAAAAGGCAAAAATTGGCCTCCTCCCTTCTTTCCCCATCTCAATCCCTGATCCTCTCTTAGTGTTTCAAAGGCAAAAACAATTTGGAAATTGGGGGATTAACCTTTTCACCTTTATCAGATGAAGGCTCCTGTTTGTGAAACCTGTTGTACGATTTGGCTCTTTATTGAACTCCCAGAGCTATTTATGTAATACAGAAAAATGTGGCTGCTGCAGGCACCAGCAATTGTGTTTTTCTGTGTAGGTGGCCTAGAAGGAATCCAATTAGAAACAAGAATATCTGTGAACATTTGTTATTTTACTAAGCATTTGGAGGAAGAACAAGATAGTATGTACTTTTACTGCCTGCAGTGTAGTTAAAATCCTAAAATGCATAAAAAAACTATATAGCGTTAACTGTGGAATGGAATTATTTCCATCATTGAACAAGATAATGTACCAGGCATTATTCTGTAGGTCCTCCCCTATGCATACTTTATCATGTCATGCTTTGATAAGACTTCAGAATTGCAATGTCCCTTTTTTTTGTGTGAAGAATTTAAAATCATTTCAGTTTAGTTTTTTGAAAGATTTCAATCTCTTCCTGACATTTGACAGAAAGTAGAAAAGTAAATACTGAACTAGAGAATAACAGCTCCTCTCAGCACATCCTTAATCCTTATGGAGACTTGTGTCTCAACTCATGGGAGTCTGTGCTAAATACAAGATTTCTTTCTTTCACCTTTGCTTATGAAACCAGATGAAAATGTTTGTGAAAATATGAAGCTATCCAGTGAGATAAAATTCAGCTATTCTATGGAACTTGAAAAAGACAATACCAACCCTGGTGTCTTACCATGGAGGAAATTTCTAGAAAAAAGTAGACCCACCCAGACTCTGTCACACCTTGTGACAGCCTTCCCACAGCACCCCCTTTCCCCTGAAAATTCTTCTTTCCATATGAAGTCTGGAAGGACTGCATTCTGCCAGTCTAGTCTGTGCACATCCTATGGACTGAGGTTCCCCAGTGTTTTACCCTGGAAAAAGAGGCTGTCAGATGCAGATTTGCAGCTCCTTAGCTATGAAACAGCCAAAATGCCATCACACTTAGCACTGAATAAACATTGTTTATGTTGAAAAGACAAACTATTTCAGGTAACAGTAGGCAGTAACAGTAGTTAATTTTTAAAATAATCTCTAAAATAGATTTTATTTTTCCAAAGAAAAAAGATGGTTAGTTAGTTGCACTTAAGAATTTGTTCATGTTGTAAAAGAGTACTGATGAGTAACAGAACATACAATTTTATTTGTGCGTGACCTTTAAAAAAGAAGATAAAAGATTCCATGACAAGCTATTAAGAAAATAAGACCCTGTTTGTTAGGTAAATGAAATGAGACCTGTACAAAGGATCTTTGCAGTTGCAACTAAGTATTAGATACTGACTCATTTATTTTACCTTTGCTACCTAACTTGCAAAATATTTTTCATGAAACAAATGCAAATTGTTAATGAGAAGAATAAGATTGCAGGAAGCTCCTGTATGTCTCAGTTTTCCATTAAGCAAACCTATGACTTTTCAGTAAAAATGCTTTTTCTAGGTATTCATGAAAATACCTCTTTCATTATTTGCATAATTTTCCAGTCTGTATTGTTAGCAATAAATATCAGGGTGACTGATAAGAAACCATTTTGCCCTTTAGCTTTCATTGAAAAAAATAGAAATTAGGTTTCAATGATGAGTTGGAATCAATCATGATAATGATGGAAAGTAATTATCTAATAAGAGTTGTTAACATAAGTCATTAAATGTATTGACATACATTTTTCAGGTAGAGTATATTACTGAAGGACAAAATCTTACAATTAATATTAAACCCTGTATTCTCCTTATTAGGAAAGTACAAGATGTATGGTATAAGGTCCATGAAGCCTATTTAAAAGAAAAATGAAATATTTAGGTTTTTTTTCACTCAGATTCAGTATGGAAATGTATGGTACTGCATAGTGGTTTGTTTTTCGTTTTTGTTTTTTTTTTTTCAGCAGGGAAATTGGTTTGACAGCATTACTTAGGAGTACAGCTGGACCAAAATATTAATTTCTTGACCAGTGAAGATTTTCTTACAACCGCCATCCATCCCACAAAATCCTGTGTGTCAAATTAAAGTGAAAATTCATAATCCTAAAAGTTTTCATAACCTAAAAGCCCTTGGTAGTACTATTAATGATGTTGTGATTCATTTGAAATGTAATGTTCTGATGTAAATGTTTTTTATATTTTAAGCATTAGTTCAGAGTAGTCATTCAGACAGCACGTACATGAACTCTTGAGAAAGCCATAAAGCCACTTCCCACTTGCTGTGGTGAGAATGTCCCATGGAAATTCATACAGCACTCCAGAAAGGAGATGGTATGGGCAGTCAGAAATGTGAGTGCTCCCAGTGGATCTGTAGCAGGACAGAGCTGATGCAGCCCTTGAGTTCAACAATAATAAATTGAGAGATGGAGACCTGAAGAGCAGTAGGAATTGCTAATAATCACCTAATTTATGTACTCTTGTACAAAATACTAGAAAGACCTAATAATTTGGGATGTTCTAGGGCACGAAGTGCTTGGACAGCATAATTTTTGTGTTCTTTAGTGATTACAAGTTTGGAAACATATTACAAGACCATAAACCTACTGTTAGTCTCGGGCTGAACATTGCTTAAGTCAAACTAGTGGAATGATTTTCACTGGTATGAGGGAGAATATTCCATATTTAAGAAGACAGTATTCAGAATGAAGGTATTCAGAATGAAGGTATTCATGAATACCAGATTTTTTTTCCAAAACAACTGGCTGTTTTACCTCTCTACTGAACAAACTCCACTGTTCAAGGCATGTCTAACCTTGGGTTTTCTGCTACAGTCACCACGAATCATGGAAAAAAATAATCTCATATTAAAAATCTTGGACTCCAATTACCCAAGCCCTGAAAAGAAAGTAAGTGTAGGAGAGGAACCAGCATTTTCAGGCTGGAAGATGAAAAATGCTGGGGTTCCTTCAAAACATGACCTGTAATTATAGTTTAGGAGCTCCATTTTTTTTGTTAGTAAATAAATCTGAAACTCGTCTTCCTCTGTTTCCTGCGTGAAATTGGACTGAAGGAGAAAATTGTAAGGTCCTCCCTCTTCCTTGTGACTCTTTTTTTACATGTGCCTCATTTTCTGGCCTCTGCCTCCTGATTATAGAGGTTCTTCATTGTGCCTCTCATGTCCAGCTCCCCATTTTCTGTGAGAATGCTGCTTTGCCCTAAATCTCTTTAGAGTACGCCTCCCTTTCTGTCCATGGTTTTCCTGAAGAGCAGCTGATTAATATCCATATCATTCTTCACCATCCACAAATGGTGGTTCACATAATTTGATCAAGAAGCTGCAAAACTGTCTGTACACCTGTTGATTCTTTTTTTTTATAACTTGGAATAGCTGAATGATGACCCTTCATAACATGGCAGGATTTAGTTACTGTTTGCTGCTTACCTTTTTCATCAGTATTGTGGTAAGCAACTAGCATGCTGCCATATAGGGACAGTAATGTTCTTCTCTTAAAATCTACTTCTATGCAGATATTTGTCTCTACCAAATATTATAATTAAAGCAGAGAACAGTTATCACTTGTGTCCCTCAGAAAGTGTACAGGGCATCCCAGAATCATGTTGCTTAATGGCTGTTTCCACATATTTCCTGATTTACTATGTTGTGTATTAGTCTACAGCATGCTGTAAAGCTAAAATGTATTCTGCAGAGAATTATTCATGTCCCTGTTCAGATGTGACATAAGAGAAAACTACATCTGATTGTAGACTGATGTTGCTCTGGCAAAAATACCATTTACTAGTAAGAAAATCACCTAACTATTCTAACAGGCATTGTTCAAACTGAGGCTGGCGAACAATGACAGTTCTGTGCTGTTCAGCACAGTGTTTTATTACATTATAAATTCTTGATGCAGTGACATCAATATTCATCTTCTCTAGTACAGTAGAGAAGTCATTGCAATTATGGACAAAGCCTTCCGTAAGTGACTGTTGTACTGGCTTGTGTATAAAAAAAAATCAATATTAACAATTTAAACAAAAAAATGTTAAATTAAAAGGATAGTTGCTGATGGAATATAATAAAATCTTTCAAAATGTGCCACTGCTGCTTTTTTTTTTTTTATTTCTGCTCACAGGGGAAGAAGGCAATGACATTATAAAGAAAACGTTCCCTCAACAGCCTCATATGCCACTCTTATTTTAGATGCATGTGGCTATGCAGAGCTAGTTGCTCAGATTGAATTAGAGGATAAAGCTTCCATATGCAAGATCCTCTTGGTTTAGTCCATGGTTTTAAAAGGATATTAAACTTTCAGGTACCTTTGAGGTATCTGATTTTTGGAGTAACCCACTATGTCCTCTATAGTCTAGGAAAGGACTGATGGTTACGTGCAGAAAGTGGTAGTTCCTGTGGTTTTGATGAGTGTTTAGATAGTCCTCATCAGGTTTGTTTAACTATATGGGAAACCAGTTTTATATTAACCACCTCCAAGCTGAGCTCTAGCAACATTTGCTCATGTGAACAGAAATCACTGACTTTCTTGCAATCCATGAATAGAAGTTTATCTTAATTTTTATTTGAACTGATTTGTCAATTCTTCATTTAGCAAATGTTTGAAATTGTCAAACAGTTTGAATAAGATATAAAATTAAAATGATTACTATTCTCTACTTAGAATCGTTCTCTTTTTGAACCATTTTAAGTAGTTTAGCAAATTAGATCAGATAATGAATGGCTTTTTGTCACAACCTAAAGGGTTACCCAGTCTGTAGGTATACAGAGATTGTGCCCGTGGGTTCACAGGATTCCATAATACACAAGCACATGGAGGCTTTATCCTCTGAATTTCTCTACTTTATTACAGATTACCACAAATACCACAAGGATCACCACAGGCAAGTAAACTATCACAACAATCACCACTAGCAAGTATACCTATGATTAATAAAGTGAATGTGTCTGTCTGTCTGTCTATCAATTGTTACTACAAGTTACCATCAGCAACCAACAATATAGTATCAATCAAAGGTATGGCAACAATCAATAATAGCAGTAATTGATCATATAGCCCTAATCAATATAATAGCAGTAACTAATAACAGCAACAACCAAGTAGGTATATACTATTACAGACCACTACAAACTTACTGTTAGTGAAGCAACTTGTCAACAATATAACAACAGATATACTTACAATAGATTACTTATATGGAGATATAGATATATATATGTATCTCAAGTGAATTAGACAGATTTCACAAGGGGACCCAACCATCCCAGAGGTGGGAGGACAAACTGAACTGACCCCAAGGTGAGAGAAGGAGCTGAAAGGAGATCAATAAAATAACAGACACAGTCTCCAAATACGATCCATGTCACAGAGTCTGGAGTCAGCCAAGTGTCTCTGGTGAGAGTACAAGATCTTGTAGAAAGTTCATGTGGAATTCAACCTGCTTAGGAAAAAGTATGTGCAGCATGGGAAGTTCTCCCATGCTGATAGAAAGACTTCATTTCTGGATAAAAATTAAGTCCTTTTTATAACATAGGGACATAAGAGGACGTAGGACATTCTATTTCCAGCAGCCAACTGATGATGTTAGTTTCTATTTTTCACCTGTAACAGCCAATAGATGATGATATTTCCTGTTCTTTCAGAGCAATTTTATTTT
The DNA here is from genome assembly GCF_000737465.1 of Haliaeetus leucocephalus. Lineage (NCBI taxonomy): Eukaryota > Metazoa > Chordata > Aves > Accipitriformes > Accipitridae > Haliaeetus > Haliaeetus leucocephalus. The sequence goes on from NW_010972529.1 coordinate 3,220,231, forward strand.
TCCAGACTGTTTTCCACCTTTTCAGGTGGTAACTTGCCATCACAGTCCCTTGTTTTTGCACTTACCAGTAGTATCTCAGGTTGTCTGTGGTTTCTAAGTACCTCAGCTGTACTTCAAAGAGGCCAGTTGCACTTTTCAAGGATGTTTCTGGTTCCCATGCCTAGTTCCCAGGCTCACAGTTCCAGGCTGGCAGGCCTTTCTCTGTCAGTATTTATCAGCAGACATTTTCTTTTGCTCGGTAATATTCCCCTTCTAACCAGGCTACCTCTATGGTTGCTCACATCACCTTCAGGAAAGAATAGGGGCAAAATTCTTTCCTGCTGTGTTTCTAATCAGTTCAGTAACATTATACCAGAGATTAATTTTGTGTTGAGTCTTTTAGGATATAATATTAGGTTTCTAAAAATGAAAATAGTATCAAAATCTCATATTGATAAAACAATAATGAATACTTGAAGTGTAGGGGACATGTACAATAACAGCCTTGTGGACAGGTATTTCTTAGCTGACTGTGGGATGGTTATATGATATAATATTGTTAAATAGGATGATTAATAAATATATGTGTATTTTTTGGCTTAAAAAGATTAAAAAACTTTTATAAGGGCAGTAAGCATATGACTCCTTATCATAGTCTGGTCAGTCAGAAGATTGATAGGGTTACCTCTTTTCTGAACTTACCCATATCAGCTGCAAATGCATAAAATGTAAATTTCAGGTTATGCTCTCTTCCTAAGTTTAGCTTTGCTTGCAGTTTCTCTGCAAGGTTTCTTTGATAATGCAGTTTAGTAAACTGTGAAGCTACATGTACCCTGTGTACTGACAGCTGTACTAGTACTAGCTGTACTAGTACTGTTAATGATATTAATAGTAGTGCATATATAATTCCAGGATTGTTTCCACCATTTCATGGGAAAGATTGTAATAAGTGATTATATGTGAACTTGAGATATCATTGTGAAATGTGTGCATGTGTATGTGTTCAACCTCATTTTGAGGAAGTAAAACACATAGATGTAAGGAACCTTTCCATGAGGGTAGTAAATTGGATGAACTGTTTTGATACATCTGTGGTACACTCATTCAGGGTTTGAGGTTTTAACGTGCAGACTTCAAAGAACAATCTGTACAGAGTGAGCTTACTTGCAGCTCACTTATAAGCAGTGTTTCTTTTTTGCTAAATCAGTATGTGGAGACACTGAACGCAGATAGTTGGAATGTCAATGAGTCCGGAGGAAACATTCAGGGGCGATGAGTGGGTGTTTGTTGTCTATTTCCTACTTGTTTAGGGATGGTGTCCTTTGAGTCTGAGGCTGTGTGGGTGTCATGAGGAAGGAAGAAAGAAAGGGGAGCAGTGGAAAGAGTGGGAAGCTGAGTAAGGATAACATTAAGCCCAGCTGGGGGTTGCACAGACTAGAGGCAGATTTTAGTGGGCAATTTGGGGACTATCTATTATTTCAACAACTAGTAAAATCTAGCAAAGACCTAGAATAAAAGAGGGGCAAAAAGATCTTCCATAAACACAAACCCATACATGGGCAAGGCATGACACTGCTGGATTTCTCATGAGCCCTGTTCAAGACTAATACTGCAAAAAAATGCCAGTAGCTCCAAAACTGGGAAGATGGAACCTGCCTTTGTTTCAAGTTGTTATCTCCTTCTTAATAGCAGTCTGGTACCAAATTTAGCAGAATAGATACATTCTATTTTACCCCTGGTACCTAGCCCCTGCCATAACCAAAGACACAGGGGACTTTGATATGTGTAATATTTGTGTTAATAAAAGCATTGTTTGCCTTTTAAAAGGCCATACCTTTGATTTAACTGAGATACTCAAACTGACCTATATTATCCTCTTCCCCTGTTGTATTTGCATGGTAGACATTATAAACATCTTAATGTAATGAGAATATTACTCTAATTGAAGCTGGTACCTTGGAGTGCTGAAGCAGCAGATGCACACTTGCTAACAATGAAAACACAGAATCTCTGGCAAACAAAATATAATCCATCATAAACAACATAAAAGCCTAAAGAAAGACAATCATTTAAATGGAATGGAATATGCTTCCCTGATGTGTCACTTTCAATCACACACTGACTTGTTTAGAACATGAATTTCCCTCAGGGCTTCTGCAATTTGTAACATTGCTGACTGTTCATGCACTGATAGTGTCCATTCTCTCTTCTCTTTACAGGGTATTTAAGTAGATAGTGTTCATTAATATTAAGAGAAAAGCTTTGGATTAATTATTTTAAAACAGTATTCAGAAAAAGTATGTTGTTGATTTTGACACAGAATATATGCACATAAGCTGTTTTCCACTACCCCAACTGAACAAGGAAGCTGTGTATTTACAAAAACGTATGCTTGTTTCAACTGAAAAATGCATCTGATCTGAAGGTGAGTTTCCAGGAGAGCAACAAAAAATTCAGCATTTTTGTGCTGGGGAAATTCTGACACACTGAAAATGCTTACATTGTGCTTCAGGACAGCACAGCATCTGGAATCTGCTCTGCAAGCACGAAGTTGAAGAAAGTTTTGATTTTGAAAATCTTCATCTTCTGATTTTCCTGGGGAAAGGTAGGAAATATGTCTATGGCTTTAAAGATTGCCTTGCTTCCACCTGTAGGGGAAGGAGGTGGGAAGCTCTGAAACCCAGGCTCAGACTGGCGTTCCCAGTGCTGCTGGGATGTTAGGATTATGATGGAGCAGAGCTGTAGATACTGAGGTGTCCTGGGCTGGGCTGCTTGGGGCCTGGGATCTTTAGCTGTTGATCTAAGAAGCTTGGATTCATAAGCAGAGGATTGGATTCTAGCAGCAGAGATAGCAGAGATGTGTCAAAATCTTGCTGTATATTGCTGTATATATAAATGTTTGTGGATACCAATCATTTACAAACCATCATTTCCTTAGATTGAATTTTCTTTTTTGGTCAGAACCTCTCGTGGCAGATCTTAGTGCTAGGCTTATGAAAATGTTTTGCCAGGGCCTAAAATGGCAGCCTCTAATTATGTGTTTCTGTGACATGGTCTACACACAGCATTACAGCTATGCACACACAGTGTCTCCAGACACAAATGCTTCCTTACTGTAGGCATTCACTGGCTCAGTGCAAGAGCTCAGATGAATAAAGGCAACGCTTCTGGGCTCTGTACCATTGACACAGGGCTCTATTTGCAGAGGTAACTGCTGAGTTTCGATTCCTCCATTTATTTTTAACATACCTGCAGGAATGTGAGGGGATATAAACCTCCTCTGTTTCCCACTTTACTCTTCCATTTGGAGTCATGCAAAATGGGCTTAAACTATTACATATGTGGAAAATTCTCATCTGGATGTGTTTTGGATCTAAGTTGCACAGCAATAACTGGTTAGATTATGCTGTCACACTGTTGTGATCTGAGGAATTAAATAAGATGTCTGTATGCAGCTGTTCACTAAAGCCTCTTCCCATCTTCCTTCAGCTACACAACCTTGTGCTTTCGCCTCCTTGGCCTGAGGGCATTGTGGAATCAATCATGCTGCCTGTGCACCCAATGTGCACTCCATCTGTACACATCAAGGTGCAGGAAGGTGGAAAACCAAGCTAGTATGGCACAATTTATCTTTGCCTCTTGTTCCCTCACTGGTGTTTGTTCTCATATATATAGTAAAGCCAACACAGAATATGGGAGAAATGCATCTCTTCTAGCTTTCCCAAGGCTGACTATTTTCCTTATAACACATTCTCCTTTGCACTGATATGTTAGTCACCTCAGGTTCCTGAAAATGCCTGCTTTGTCCTTTGAGAGTAGTTACAATTACATGTTGTGTAACTTAAGTATTATCCAGCAATTTGAGACAAAGGCCCAGTGGACTAAACATTAAGATTTACTAGTATGACATAAAACCCCAAATATCTTATAGGTGGAGATGTCCAGCAGAATGAATGAATGCCTTTGTCCTTGGCTCTGATTCTGCATAATCTACACAAGGCAAACTCCTGAACTTAAGGGGGCTACTGCTAGGTCAACAGTGATAAATTGTGGTGGTGTTTGGAAAATACTTAGTGCTAATTAAAGCTGAAGCACTATAATTAGTTTATTTGCTTGTTTCTGGAACCTTTTGTAGTTTAGTTATTGATTTTATACATACAGAGATGGTTGAGACAAGGATATTGAATCAGAGGTTTTATGTTCTCTAAAGACCTTCCACTGAACCATACAATAATATATATCACAATCAGAGTGAGGGAACTGAAATAACAGTATCTTAAAGGGACTTTTCTTCAATTGTCTTGGAAATGTATTGGTTGCAAGACAGTTTTTAAGGAATGGTGTTAGTTCTGCTTTCTCAAAAAGAGAAGAAATAGTCTTAGCAAAATATTTAGTGACTGTGTAATTTCTTTTCTCCTTTTGCATAGTTTTTGACTTGTGAATAATTTCTGTGCTGCTACTTGTAACACCTCCACTTTATTGGACTGCAGTGCAAGTAGTAGAAAACATAACAAAACCAGCTAGGCTTTAAGTTGGACAATTATATGACAATTTTATTGATTCAGTCATACTGAAAAGTAATTTTTGACTTGTTCTGCTTCTCTTGCAAAACAAACTTCCTTCTGTTGTTTTTATCTTCAGGATATGGTTTGTCTGAAATCAAAATGAGGAAAGTAATGTCTCCTTAGAAAGTAAAATACCAAAGACAGATCTGGAATACCTATATAGAGTGTTCAGCAAGTTTTAATAAGCACAGAGGAGTCCACTTAGCCTGGAGAAATGAACATGGCACCTTTTTTTTTGATGGGGTAAGGTAATTCTTCTCAGGCTCCTGGAAATATCTATTCCCATATGACAAAGGTTTAAGAAATGTGATCACTTCCGTAGTTCTTCAGACACTAAAATGTTACCTTCTAGAGGCACTTGTGCTAGGTCCATGATACTTCCCTTTACTCATTACCAACAAATGACTTAGGCACCTAGGTGCTTGGTTTCATAAAATAACTCAAAACCATTTAGTGAGTCACCTGGGCCACACATGGAAAAGAGTGAAACACTTCACAACAAAAACCTAACTAGTATGCTAAGAAAGAGCCAACAAAATCTAGTGGCTCACCTGCCCCAGACACACAGACAAATAGCATGGCTCATAAATCCCACCCTACAGGTGACTTGCTTAAAATTTCAGTCCAAGATAAAGCTAGTGTATCAAACTGTCTTTTGAAACTCTGGACCCCTTTCTCTTTTTTCTGTCTCCCAAGTCAGTGAGCACTTTTGTTCACTTTTTGTCTTTCAAGGTGTGCCTGATGGTGCTGTTATCGAATACTCATGAAGGATCACAACTTGATGAATAGAGCATAAATGCAGAATGTGAGAAATGACATCTCAGTTCCTCTCCTTGCCTAGGAGAAATTCAAATTCAGATGCCTCCCTAGAAGTGCAATCATAGGAATAACTTTCTATACTTTTTATTGGTGTTGTGCCTCAGTACAGAAAATAAAGATTTCTTGGACCACAAGGATAGGAGAAGAGTAAGTGTAATTTTTGCAGTGGTCTTCCTCTCAGGGCAACCTTAACTTGAGTGCTGTGTTTTGGTGAGCCTGGTCTGCAGAGCTTCAGATGTGATGGGTGGGATGTGTCTCTGTACAAAATAGCCTGTTGACCACTGATGAATGGGCTCTCCTGGCTGATGGGAATCTTCAAAGAGCAGCTGAATGTGGTTCTCCTGCTCAAGTGCTCTGACCATTAAGCACTTGGATGACCATTGCCATTACAAAACAAATTGGTAAGCAGCAAGTGCATCTTCTAGCTTACCTGAGGTTGTTGGTGTTCATGAGGCATTTTTAGGGACTGTAAGTTGTGGAGTGCTTGGCTTTTGTATCCCTGGTGGTGATAAGCTTTGTGCTAAGCTGCTCAAGAGTAGTACAAGGGGCACTTCTATGCATGCATGGAAACTGCACTTTCAGGTCCACAGGGAAGCATTGATGTTCCCTGAATTAAGCTGGTTCTGTGGAAGGTAGTAAGTGAATAGCGAGGATTTTCAGGATTGTGACTCATGTAGTCAAAGTCTGCCAGGAATCTCTTTTTCTAAGATGGATACTTCTTCTGTTTAAGCCCTTGATTTTTCTAATCCAACTTTCTAATCCAATGTTACAAGAGACAATAGTGTTTTGAATTATTATATTTGCACAGAATATATTCTTACACACTATTGCATTTTCTGGCAGTGCCCACTTCTATGTGATGAAGAATCTGTAATTCCCTTCACCGGTAATTTTCTATTGTTTTGGTATTATTTCTTCACAGCTGTCATGTCTTTGTTGGTGAACTTACTAATTTCCAGTTTTATTAACCTATTGTCAGGTGATTGGTTATACACTTGTTAACCTGAATAGTATCTTCTAGTTTTGCCTGAAAAAAGTTTAATTTACTTTTGTGTCTTTTTCTATTTACCTTGATTTTGGCAACTAATGGTAGCCTGTAAACTTTGTTCTGGCTTTTTTTTTGTTCATATCAAGTTTTGGGTTTATTTGAAGAAAACAGTTTGTAAGACTGAAGGAAGAAATTAATGGATCCTTTTCCAGGCCTACTGTAAAAGACTGTAGGGTGGGAAATTTCAGAAATAAATGTGGGGGTTTTTGAGTTTGCTAGATGCTTACAAGACTGATTTATCATATTCCAAGTCTAAAAACTTGGAACTTTTCAATTTTCAGTTGCTCAGGTTTTGGTATCATGTAAGTTGTAATTTAACAGACCCAGTTATTCTCCAGCCATCCACAGAGATCTCCAGGCAAAAAAAAAGAAGCCAACAACAATGATGAATATACTTGATATTTTTAAGAGGACCCCCCCGCCCCGAAACATCTTAACCTCCCTGCTTACACCCCATCAGGATTTTATTACATAAACTACTAAAGCAAAAAGTAATGTAAATATTTCCCAAATAGCTTGTTTCACACCTTTCCTATTTTTATCATCTATTGTTCTTCTTAAGTAGATGCATGCTAATCCTTCAGTCTTCCTGGATGATGTCATTCATCCTTTCAGCAAAAATAGTGTCTTTGATTTCTATAATGTGTTACTGTACTGTTTATTCAGTGCCTAGATTGGCTTTAGCATGGAATCACTGAGACTGTGCCTGTTTTCACTAGGGTGGTTTTGTACCTGGGCTACTCTATTGTGTTTCTCAGCCTTCCTCATGTGTCTCTGCATGACATTGCCTCTGGCAGTGCAGCCATGCTCTGTTGGCAAAAAGAGACAATTCGGTAGGGTAGTGAAGAGTTGGAGGAGTTACCTCCAGTTTGCTCCCTTAATGATGCTTGGCACATGACAAGCAGCATCTGTGCTTGCAGCCGTTGTAGGATGTTCATATCGTATAACATTATAAAACTACTAGAGAGCCCATTATTCTGTAACCATCCATCTAAAGGCCTGTCAATATCTTACTCATAGTGACCTTCTAGATGTCCCAGTAACTCATTCAGTCACAGCCTTCTTCTGTGCTCCATGTTCCCATGTAGAGGTCTGAAATTTGCTCAACACTTTTTACTCAGTCATGCTTTAGGTTTATGTATCTGTC
>NW_010972529.1:3228669-3229267 GCF_000737465.1 Haliaeetus leucocephalus
ATATTTAGACATACCATAGAGAATGTATGGAAATACGCTATCACATGAACAAAAAGGGAAAACAAATTCTGAAAATCTGATGCTTCTATGAACAGCATCAATAAAGAGATCAAGTTAAACTATGACAGAGACAGAAAGACAAATGTAATTAACCCACACTGCAACTTTACAAATAAGCAAAAGGAAGGCATGGCATGTGGGTTGTCCTGAGATATTTGTCCTCATATTCCAAAACCACTTATGGGCAAGCTAAATTTCTTTTTGCCTGAATAATTAACTCTTACTATTTATTTTGAGGGTTGCTGAGGCACTCTGGCCAAAACTGAAAAAGCAGTCAGAACTGACCAGCTGACGATCTTTTACAATAGGTCCTTTTGTGCTGTTCCACTGTGTAAGAGAGGCTGCAAGGAAAAGGGAAACAGCCCAGAGAGAATAAGAACCAGATTTATGAAAGAAATAATATGTTGGACAGAAGTTAGAAAAAGTCTCCAAGAATTATGTCTGGGGAAATAAGTGGAATTAGAGAGAGTGAAAAAAGGAGTATGTCCTGGCCAGATCATTACCTCTAGCTTAGCAAGGCAGAAAAGATTAAATACTT
>NW_010972529.1:3229277-3229741 GCF_000737465.1 Haliaeetus leucocephalus
TGCAAGCGTAGAGGGTTGGTAACTTAAATAAGTGTCCCTTGAAAATTTTTTTGAAAGAATATTAAAAACATCTTTCTACACTTAGAGACAGTGCAGTAAAGAGGAAAAGTAGTGGCAGAAGAAAGCCTCTGTAGTTCTATGGGCAAAGGCAAAACAAGAACTCAATGAGTAAAGCTGAAGCCAAAGGGAAACCTGAAAATTAAGGAAGTAAAAAAACCTCAACAAACCCGGATGTCGTTCACTTCCAAAAGAAACTATCAGAACAAGTTGTGACTTCACCACCTCTTGATGTCTTTTGTCAGGTTTGGATTGCACCATGTTTGAATTAGAATACGTGTGAGACAAACAGAAGTAAGTAAGCTCAGCTGAGGAGAGAAGGGTGGAAAGGTTGATGTCTGTCATGGTTTACCCCCAGCCAGCAACTAAGCACCACGCAGCCGGTCACTCACTCCCCCCCCATCCAG
>NW_010972529.1:3230130-3231674 GCF_000737465.1 Haliaeetus leucocephalus
AGCACTGTACCAGCTACTAGGAAGACAGGTAACTCTATTCCAGCTGAAACAAGGACAAAGTGCTGGATGAGAACCAGCTGAAACCAACACATGGAGCACTGAAGTATATAGGACACTGGCAGATGCAGGAGGGAGCTAAAGAGCGTGCTGCTGTCTAAGAAAGTGTGGCTGGTGAAAATGTTGCTGAAATCCAGAATAAAACTCCTTAACAGCAATGAGAAGTTAAGAAGCAGGCACTCCTTTATTGCAGCGCTGGGCACACGGGGGATCGCTCCACCTATCGTGTGCACCTGTCTAGTCTAACTGTGCAGGTTAAATACACACCTGTTACACATATTCACTAAATTTCTGGAAAATGTTATACATAATCATTAACTTTCCGATAAATCATTAGCATATGTAAATGTCTCTTTGCGCAGGCGCAGTGAAGGTCTCTGGTGGTCTTCAGAAGCCCTCTGGTGGTCTTCCATAGTCTTCCTCACTTGTCCGCTTCTTGACCTCTCTTAGGTGATTCTGCGCAATATGATTCTCACCATCATCTATATTAGTTTACATAAAAATGCATACTATATCTATTGTTAAATTTAACCTTTCTAATAATTGGTCCTTCAGTGACACCATCTTATTAATATTCTTATGTTAAAACAATCATTGGTTAATCTCACTTAACTCTACTGATTGGAATCCTCGATATTTAGACAGAGGTGGGAAGGGTAAGGGGTTTCCAAGCAGCAAACTGGTGTCCATAACGGTTTCCTTAGTCTCCTAAAACAAAACACTACAAATCAACAAATCTTTGTCAAAGTTTCTGTGGTCAACTGATTCCAGACAACACTTGAATTCCCATGGTCACACACAGTACACCTTCCAAAGTTCCCAAGTTCCCATGACTACACCTCAAACCCAACACTCCCACACCTATGCTCCACAACTTTCCACTTCCCAATCAAACCAAACTCTTTTATATAATTAGATTTTAATTTCTTTATCAAAATATTTGCAACAAAACCCAACAACTAGTCTGGTAGAAACTCATCCTAGATAATCTAATGAAATTGAAGTTCTTTATTTTTCCAGCACTTTGGGAGCAAAACTGATTTTAAGTAGTTATTTTATTTCATTTCCCCTTTCTTTGCCCTTCCTGGGCTTTTGTTTCTCTGAAGCTTTGAAAATGATTTTTTTTTTTAATTTGTCCTCTCTTTGTTCTGAGTTGACTACCTTTATCATTGAAACTCTCATCTTTGGGTACTACAGGCAACAAACCTACACGTGTACCTACACTCATGCGGTTTTCCAGTGCTCTGATAGTGCAAAGGTGTCTTACAGTAGACTTTTTTAATAGTCCTGGTTTCAGCTGGGATGTAGTTAACTGTCTTCCTGGTAGCTGGTACAGTGCTATGTTTTGAGTTCAGTATGTGAAGAATGTTGATAACACTGATGTTTTCAGTTGTTGCTCAGTAGTATTTAGACTATAGTCAAGGATTTTTCAGCTTCTCATGCCCAGCCAGGGCACCTGACCCAAACTGGCCAACAGTGTATTCCAT